>NC_080677.1:84450874-85050874 GCF_030445035.2 Dasypus novemcinctus
TGGAACTCCACTTGTGTGACCAATTAACTCTGTACTTCCTAGAGGTATTTTTATAAAGTCAGAAGGTTCTTTATAGCAGTTTGCCAAGATCATGTTAAAAGACTACTTTTGAGTAAAAGGAAAAAAATGTGTCATGGAAAAAAATAAGGTTATTCTATTAGTCAGCCAAAGGGGGTGCCGATTCAAATACCAGAAACTGGTTGGTTTTTAAAAGATTATTTATTTGGGGTAGAAACTTACAGATACCAGGCCATAATGCATAAGTTACTTCCCCCACCAAAGTCTATTTTCACATGTTGGAGCAAGATGGCTGCTGATGTCCATGAGGATTTAGGTTTCCAGGCTTCCTCCTTTCCAGGATCTTGCTTCTCTTTCTTCTGTGAGTTTACTTCCTGGGGCTCCAGCTTAAGACTTCAGCATCAAAATCCAACATCAAAACTCCAACATGAAAAGCCCTCAACTCTATCCTTTGCTATGCCTTTTGTTGTCAGAGTCACGGACCCGAAGGGTATCAGGAATGAAGACAAAGAGAGATTGGGATCAGGGGATCTGAGAGCATTGATTTCTCAAGCTCATCAGACTTGCTTATATACTCCAACAGGCCGTGAGAAGCAGGAACTATTCTAGATAACTATTACAATTACCTCATTCTTACTAACACAGTGAATTAGATAGTTACCAAAGCTCACAATGTTCTATTATATTATTGAAACAAATATACTCATTAATCTTGTTGCTCAGGTCATTCCATTCTAGCAAGTCCTTGTTCCGCCAGAATGTTACATTTCCCTGATAGATTTATGACCTGCACCTATATCTCCAAGGACAGCATGACTCAGTGGTTTAGGAGGTAACTTGCTATTGTGGAAATAACGTGCCTTTGTTTCCCACATTTCCCCCTTTTTGTTTTAGTCAGGGTGGCTGTGCCTGTCTTAGGTTGCCCTCCACTGAGAGTCTTACCCATCACTGACTACCAGCCAAGCGCTCTGACCATGGGGAACTATCAGGTTTTTTCCCTCATTCTGATATTAACCTTTTCATCAATAAAAGCTCAGTAAAGTGTCCTAATGAAATATCTTCTGTGTATCCAGTACAACCCTCTGCACCTACTGAATTGTCTGCTGTTACTAAGCCTAAATTAGAAATGTTTTCAGATGTTGCCGATGCTTTGCCTTATGTTAAACAATTATTTTCTGCTTTCCCTGTAACATTACATGTGATACCACCAGATACAAATAATTTGCAAGGGGGTGTCAAGTTTCATCCTGAGCCAATACCTTTTAAACTATTGAAAGATTTAAAATGGGCAAAAGTACTAAATAAAGTCCTTGTTAGTGAAATCAGGCTTATAAGAAAACTCTCTGTTAAAGTGTTAACTAAGATAAGGACACTATTCTGGCAGCAACTCTGCAAACCCCCTGCTGTCTACATGACAATGAGCCTGTGGGCTAGTGGGGGTTAATAGAGTTAAGCCACTGAAAAAAGAAAAAAAACATGGCAACAATGGTGTTCTGTTTTGTTTCCATGCTAATTCTGATTGGGCCTAGTTAACCAAGATAATAAAATTAGTACAAAATTTTTATCAAGGTTTAAAAAGGAATTTTCAGTTTTAAATCAATAGTTTACTCCTGAATTTCAAGTCTCAATATAGTCTTACAGAATAGTAATCCAAAATGTGTGTTAACAAAAATGTGTGTTAACAAAAATGTGTTAACGGTCTGTCTCAACTGCTAAATTAGAGCCTAACTACATTTATGCTGCTCAAGTTATCTTAACTGATTGCTGATAACTAATAAAAATGTTTCCAAGTACAAGCTTGCATGTTACAGGCAACATGAATTCCAGAAGAAATCTTAAAAAGTAAACTCTAAAATGTGATTTAACAGAGAACTTAAAAAGAGCTCTACCAAGAAAGTAAGAATTATGAGTTAATTGTAAGCTGTATGTCTCTGTTATTGTGTTGTAATTGTTTGTGTTTATCTGTTCATTCAATGTCAGTGTATATTTTGATACCTCCGGATGATAACATAAATTAATAAAAATTTTTAAAAAGAGCTGTATTCAAATGGCCAAAAATTAAATAAGCTCTTATGTTAATACTTAAGTTTAAATGTTAATAAGATCTCTACAATGATAAAAATTGTAAGTCTTGATTAACAAAATTACTATAAGTCTTTTCATAAAAGGTTGTTCGTGCCTTGATTGAAATGAATAGTTTATTTTTCTTTACAGGATAAAATGAAGGATGTAAAACTTAAATGAATATTAAAGAAGGTTAAAAGTTTGTGAAAATGCTGACTGAAATTTAGTAAGTTTTTTCTAAAAGGTGTGTTTTGTCCTAAAGTAGGATGGCTAATTTTCATAAACTCTTGGAACTTAAATGCATGTGGCAAGTTATAAAAAGTATTGTGGTAACTTTAAGTAAGGAAATGTGTTCTGTGAAGGTAAAATTTGTCTTAAAATAATATAATTATAGTCTATGTGGTTTTAAATAATTATAAAAGGTTTAATAAAGCATTGTTTAAATTAAGGTATTTAAATGGCTAATTCCAAAAAGTCATTATTAAACAAACCTGAATTAATAATATAATAATAATAATAAAAGGTAATTTTATAACAGGAAAAGTTGGCAGCAGCCAGCCTCCCCTGACAACTTGCTATTATGGAAATAACATGCCTGTGTTTCCCACTAAGGGGTGGGGACCCAATGCCCTAATGATGTGGCCCAATCAAAGCCCTAATCATAACTTAATCATGCCCAGGTACAGAACAGATTACAAACATAATCCAATATCTATTTTTGGAATTCATAACCATATCAAACTGCTACAGTTATGTTTCTGTATTTAAAGAAAAGAGGAGATATGACTTCCTTGCTCCCAAGCATATCCACTAAACTTATGTTAAAAGATGGAGGAGAGATTGTGCCTTTTCTAAAGGGGAAATGGATAGCATCTTGAAAAATTTTTACTCACATAAAACCCTGTGAATTTATTTAATTAAAGGACATAAAGGTAGAATAATAGTTTTCTAAAACATTGAATTTTGATAACCAAGATCTGAAAAGGAAATTGTGTGTTCTTGATCAGTTGTGTATAAACTTTCTATTTGGTTAGTTACAAAGAGAAACTTTTTTCTTTTGCACCTCTGTACCTGTTTAATCTGGATGACTGATAAGAATTCTTAGGAGAGGTGAACTCATTTTAGCACTAGTCTAAAGAAAAAAACTTAATTAGAAATATGATGTATTGGCTGTAAAATAAATCATATAATAAATTCTAGAGCTCATTGTGAAGGATTTTGAGTTATGAGCTAATTTAAATAATCCAGCCCAATTAGGAATTGCCTCTCAATTCATTTATATGAAAAGTAAAGCAACCCTGTAGTTGCTCTCACGTTTTTGCTAGCAATTGAAGTCATTTCTAAATAAATAGTTACTGAAAGTATAGGATGAAAGATTTTTAGAAATGTTTTCCTCTTTGATATTTCTTTATTTATTCTCATTAAATACCCTCTAGGATTACAAATAAATGTGCTCCTAGGCCTGTCAACATTGGTAATCATATGCCCTTTTTGCAGACAGAAAAGCAGGATGGCATAGACCCTATTTCTAAGGATATAGTTGCGGTAGGAACTGCAGGGAAGGGAAAATGGTGGAGGTGGGGAGGTGGTGCATGGAAGTCTGCTAAGTAAGCTGATAGGCATCCTGTAGATCAAGGTTGACAACCTTAAATGCCTCCACTATTGTGTGGGTGTGTAAGCATCTTCGTGTGTTGAAAAGCACATATTTCTTTTAAGGAGTCATCCAGTATTCAGTTACAGAAATCCTTACCTTATTGTCATTAATAAATTTAGTCTCAGTATTGCCAGAGTGCTTGGTTATTAAGAGAAGCTTGAAATAAAATATTTCTCCTTTTGGGAAGTGTCCTAATTTTTAAATTTTGGCAACTGATTCTAATTATTTAAAATAAACAAAGGAAAGCAAAACAAAACAACAGAAACCTGTGAGATTCACCAATAAATGGTTTTCCAGAACAAACTACAGTACTCCTCCATAAAGACAATCAAATACGGACACTAACAACATGACATTTACAACATCTTGTAACAAATAAAAATTATTAGGCATGCAAATAAGCAGGAAACTATTACTCATAACCAGGAGAAAAATAAGTCAATGGAAAAGGATTCAGAAAAGGCAGATGATGGTATAAGAAGGCAAAGATTGTAAAATAGTTCTCATAAATACGTCTAAAATAAATATAAAGTATCATAAATAGGGAGTTGACCAAGGGAATTTAATTAGAAATAACACCATTATAAAGATGCCAAATGATTTGTTGCCTAATGACAATAAAATGTATAAGTTTTGAAGTGATATGTGCATTTCTGTATGTATATAATTTGAAGTATAGATACAAACTAAGAAACAAAAAGTTTTATTTTAGATCTCTTAGCTTAGCTATGAAACAAATGATCAGATATAGCAGCTGTATTTTAAAGGAAGCATAGGTTTTGTTGTTGCTGTTTTAAGATTTTTATCTATTTATTTCTCCCCACCCCCTCCTGGTTTGCATTTGCTGTGTCTGTTTGTTGTGTGCTGGTCTTCTCTTTCCTAGGAGGAACCAGACGAACCCAGGGACCTCCCATGTGGAAGGGAGGCGCTAATCACCTGAGTCACCTAAGCTCCCTGCTTTATTGCATCTCTCATTATGTTTTCTCGCTGCCTCTGGTTGCATCATCTCACAGCACCATCTTGTCACGTCAGTTGGCCATCTGGTGTATCTTCTCCAGGAGGCACCGGAAGGGACCTGGACCTCCCCTGTGGTAGGCAGGACCACAGTCATCTGAGCCACACCCGATTCCCAGCATAGGGTTTTATTAACTCTTTGGCAGTGGTTATTTTACCTAAACACATACATACACACATGTATAGAGGCACAATTACTTCTTTCTAGAGATATTGAATGAGGATATATGGAATATATTTGTTCTTAATGGCTAGAGAGAGAGCAGCTCAATTTTCCTTTGATTGAGACAAAATATCTTCCCCTTTTAATATGTGTGCATTCATAGACACACCAAACTTTTTAAAAAACATCTTTAGATTACATAATTGTTGTGAGAATATAAGTAAATAGATAGAGGATCAAACTTAATGTTTTTTATTTTCTTTTTTTTAAGGAGGCACCAGGGATTGAACCCAGGACCTTCCTTGTTCATGGGAAGCAGGCACTCAGCCACTTAAGATACATTCACTCCCCCATGTTATTTAAATATTCATCACTTTGTTCTTCTAGTAAGAACTATTTGAAATCTGAAAACAGAAACAAAAACAAAATAAGCTGGAGAGTTCAGGAAGGGAGCGGAAAAGCTTTGCCGAGGAGGTCTTTAACTCTTAAAGAGACTAAATTCTTAGAATGAACAGGCAAACTTCTCCAAGTTACTCAGTGACTTGGATGGAAATACATGCTTTGCAGTTACTAACAAAGGAGAAGATAGTCTCACAATCTGTCCATACCCTCATACTGATATACACACTTCACTTTGGTGTTGTATAGTTGGGATAGTTTATAAATAATTAATTATTGTTTTAATTGTCTTAAAGTGATTTGAAAATTCACTTCAGATTAAACAAATCACGTTGGTTAAATCACATTTTGTGAGCACAATTAAAGCCTGACGTCAGTACAAGCTATGGGCATCTTGCCAAATAATTCCATTTTAAATATTTCTGAGAAGGGAATGTTCTGTGTTTTTTGTGCTTTCTAGGGCTACACACAATGGCCTGGCCTTTCCCCTTAACATTCTTATTCCTTAGACCTGGAGTTTATTCTTATTCCTTGGCCTATAAATTTGCTTTTTGGCTTTGTTTTGTTTTGTTTTTAAGTTTGCCAACAGCATCCTATATCTCTTTATTACATCAAGGATTTTCTGTATCTTAGTTGAAATAGGTCTTGAAATGTAAAACGTGAGGACACTTTCTTACTCAATGTTATGTAGAAATGCTAGTCACCAAGCAGGGAAAAACCAAGCCGCTCTGAAAAGCCTGCTTATCTCAAGTCACCCAGGGGACTCCGTGGATTCCTAGATTTTGTGAACTTTAGTTTTCTTATGAGTAAAATAGGGATAATACCTATTCTATCTACCTAGTGGATTTGTTAGGAGGACAAAAAAGAGGTATTTATTTTGATCATATGATAAAGTGTGCCCTGCCCATAGATGATACTTAATGAGTTTGCTATTATAGTTTCCATAATATACTTTACAAGTAGAAAATTAGGAATGTGAAATCTCCAGACTTAGCATTTCTAGATAAATCAGTGTACATCAAGGACACAAGAATTCTTAAGATGGCTAAAGAGAGAGAACAGTTCAGTTTTTCAATGACTATAGACAAGCCATCTTTCCCTCTTTCATATGTATTAATTTAGACATAACTTGATATTTTTCTTTTAAAGTAGCTTAGATTTACAGAATTATTATGAAAATAGTTCTATCAGTCAGGATTCTCCAGAGAAACAGAAGCAACAGAATATATGTACAGATATTCTGTATGTATACTATAAGTATATATACATAATATTTATGTATACTTTGTATGTATAATTATATTTGTTACAAGGATTTGGCTCATGTGACTGTGAGGCTGGCAAGTCTGAATTCATAGGGCAGGCCAGAGGCTTGAATCTATTGGGGTTGATGTTGAATTCTTTACTCCAAATTCCTTAGGCTAGAAACTTAGGGCAGACTGGGGGAGATTGTCTTTAGGCAGAATTTCTTCTGATCTCTGGAACCCTCAGTAATTGCTCTTAAGGCTTCCAATTGATTGTCTGAGTCCCACCAACATTATGGAAGGTAATCTCCTTTACTTGAGTCAACTAATCTTGGAGGCTAATCTCATCTATGAAATACCTCCAACAACTAGGTCAATATTTGATCAAACAGCCAAACTCCATAACCTGGCCAAGTTGACACATAAAATTAACCATCACAATAGTACAAAGAGATGCTTCATATTCCACACCCAGTCTTCCCTATTGTTAAAATCATATGTTAGTTTAGTACATTTCTCACACTTAATAAACTGATATTGATTCATCATTATTAACTATAGTATGTGTTTTTATTCAGAGTTCCTTAGTTCTTACCTATATCCTTTTTCTATTTCAGGATTTCATTCAGAATACCACATTATATTTTATGTTTCCTGAGGCTCCCCTTGGTTATGATAATTTCTCAGATTTTCCTTGTTTTTGACAACTTTGATAGCTATGAGGGGTACCAGTCAGGTAGTTTGTAGAATATGCTTCAATTGATTATACGGATCATGGTTGTTTGGAAAGAAGACCTCAGAGGTCAAGTGCCATTCTCATCAAATCATATCAAGGGTAAATATTATCATTTGATTTTATGACAGCTGATTTTGATCTTGGTCATCTGACTCGATAGTGTTTGTTAGGTTTCTCCATCGTAAAGTTACTCTCTTTCCTTCCCTGCCACCCTTCCTTTCCATACTATATTCTTTGTAATTCACTTTGCACAACCCACACTTAAAGTATGGGGAGTTATGTTCCCTCTCCTTCAGGGAAAATGTCTACATTGATTATTTAGAATTCTTCTGCCTGGGAGATTTATCAATTCTCCTCCATTTATTTATTTTCTCTGGTAAGAATACCCAGAGTTCTAATCCAATACTATTTTATTTTTTTTGTTGATCAAAGTGTCCCAGTTTTGGCTATTGGGGGGCTTTTCCATTGGGTCATGCATTCTTTGAAATATAACCATCATTGTTTTGTGTGTGTGTGTGTGTGTGTTTATGTACTTTATTACCTTCAGGCACGACAAGATCAAGCTCATCTTGTATATTTCCTGCCCTATTCCTAGAATTAGCCATTTCTCTGAAGAGTTGCAGAATGCTATAAGAGACCAAAATCTTGAGCTTGGTGTGTTAGTTGCTACTGGTGTATTATTCTAGACACTTTCAGCTGATGCTGAAGATATATGTTTATATCTGTGCATATACACATATCTATAAATATTTCTATATGTAACCATGTGTCTTGGTATTAGTTAAGCGTGAGTTCATACTGACATTGTTGTAGAAGTTGAGAAAGGTTCGATTATTTGCATATAGAAAGGCCAGGACTCAGGAATGATTTTGAGAAGGAAAAATGATTTATTGATGGCCGGCTGGACTCGGGAGCTTTCTGTTTCAAACCCGAAACTTGAACAAGATTTTCAAGTTCCTTTTATACAGGGTGGGGAGTCAAATGGTGCTTTTATCAAAGAAAACTACTTTCTTTGTTGGTTAAGTCTTTGCCTGAGTACCAGGTTGGTTCTGAATTAACATATCGCCCACACCTCAGGTGAGCTTGAATTAGCATCTTCCCCACATTCTGTCTGGATGTAACCTTGAATACACATTTAGTCTTACATCCTTTCTGAACATTCAAAGCCCATATCACTTAATTCCTAGATTCCTAGAGACTAGGCACACTTAGATACAGAATTATATGATTTTGAATTTATGCACAGTCTGTATTATATTTTCCATTCAAGGTCAAGTCCAAGTTCTCTTAAGAGTTTCCTTGGACTGACGGGTATGTATACAGAGTTTGCTTTGCTAAATTGCCTCCCAGGACTGGAGTCATTGCCATGGTCACCAACAGCAGGACTGCAGCCTCTTTTTGTTCCACACTCACAAGTCAGGACAGACAGCTTAGGTTATCTCTGAAGAGACAAAGAGCCTCCCACCCATAGCCCACATCAATGTCACCAACTCTAATTCATTATGACATGGATCATATTATCCTCATTCTTTATTTGTAACCTCCTGTTCCAACATTAAGAAAATTACATCCCACCTGCTGCCATTCTATTAGCTTTTTATTGCTGTTGTAACACATTACTACAAACTTAGTGACTTAACGCAACACAAATTTATCTTGCACTTCTATAGGTCAGAAATTTGGTATGTCTCACTGGACTAAAATCAAGATGTCAGCAATAATGCCATCCTCTTTCTGGAAGCTCTAGAGGAGAGCAATACCAGCAAAAGCAAGTTCCTTCCTTCCAATGAATCTTAAAAGCCAATTCCTGAGACACTGGGGTTTCAAAGAGAGAAAGAGTTTTATTGATTGCACTAGCAATGCAGCACAGTGGACTCATTGCCCAAAACTGCCTCCTTGATCTACAGAATTATATTTTTTTATAAAATCAGGGTGTCAATGAGTAATTGAGGTAGAGCTGAATATAGGTTCCTTCATTAATAAACCTTATAAACTGTACAGGGCAATTACTATCCCAACAGTAAATATACACAAAGCTGAGGTTAAGTCTAGAGCAGAGGTTCTTAACCAGGGGTCCATGGACCCCCAAGGGGTCTATGAGCTTGAATTGCAAAAAAATCAATGTATTATCTTTATTTTCTCTGACCTTTAACTAACACCTAGCATTTCCTCACTTATGAATGTATGCAATAAATTACAGTAATATTATTTTCATATAACATTAGAGTTGTTGCAGGTCTCAATAAATCACTTCTACTCCTCTGTACTTCAAAATTACAGTAGTTGTAAGACCTGATGCTAGTTGAATATCATAAAACTACCTACTGCTACACTCTGAGAAGGGGTCCATGAAACAAAAAGAGTTAAGAACCCATAGTCTAGAGTAACCATAAAATGGATGAGACCACCCTAATCAGCTTCAGTAATTTCAGGCATTAATCTTTTTATTTTACAATATAAAGGAATCTATATAGTGACTATATAATCTTAATTATTTGTTAATTCTTAACTGTACATTTTCTTGCCTTTTCTAACTTCTATGGCCTACATTTGAATGTTTATAACAACTTTAGCCATAATTGCCTAAATCTAGAACCTGCTATAAACATTTGAAGTAGATTTTTTTATTGACTATGTTTAGTTATCTAAGATGTTGCCGGTTTGTCCACCAAGTGGCTGTACCATTTTGCATTCCCACCAGCAATGAATGAGAGTTCCTGTTGCTCCACATCCTTACCAGCAGTTGATATTGCCATATTTTTTGGATTTTAGCCATTCTAATTAGTGTGAGATGATAGTATCTCATTATAGTTTTAGTTTGTAATCCCCTAATGACAAATGATGTTGAGCATGGTTTCATATGGTTATTTGCTATCTATATATTACCTTGAGAGTGGTATCTGTTCAGACCATTTGTCCCTTTTTAAATTGGATTTTAATTTTTCTCATTGTTGAGTTTTCATTGTTCCTTGTATATTTTGAATACAAGATCTTTATTGATGTGGGCTATGGGTGGGAGGCTCTTTGTCCCTTCAGAGATAACCTAAGCTGTCTGTCCTGACTTGCGGGTGTGGAACGGTAAGAGGCTGCAGTCCTGCCCTTGGTGACCATGGCAATGACTCCAGTCCCGGGAGGCCATTTAGCAATGCAAACTCCAGATACATATCAGTCAGTCCAGGGAAACTCTGATGGTAGTGATGCCGAAACTTAAGGGAACTTGGACTTGGCCTTGAATGGAAAATATAATATAGCCTGTGCATAAATAAAAAATCATCTAATTCTGTATCTAAGTGTGCCTAGTCTCTAGGAATCCAGTTAAGTGATATGGGCTTTGAATGTTCAGAAAGGATGTAAGACTGAACGTGTATTCAAGGTTGCATCCAGACGGAATGTGGGGAAGATGCTAATTCAAGCTCACCTGAGGTGTGGGCGATATGTTAATTCAGAATCTACCTGGTACTCAGGCAAAGACTTAACTAACAAAGAAAGTAGTTTTCTTTGATAAAAGCACCATTTGACTCCCCAACCTGTATAAAAGGAACTTGGAGATCTTGTATGGGGCTTGGGTTTGAAACAGAAAGCTCCGGAGTCCAGCCGGCCATCAATAAACCATTTTTCCTTCTCAAAATCATTCCTGAGTCCTGGCCTTTCTATACGCAAAGAATTGAACCTCTCTCAAATTCTACAACACTATCAGTATGTGTTTTGCAAAACTTTTTCCCCTATCTGTACTTTGTCATTTTTCATTCTCTTAGAAATTTCTTTCTCAAACCAGGATTTTTAATTTTAATAAAGTCCAACTTAACATTTTTCCCCCCATGGATTGGTGTGGGGAACTAGGGCCCCCTCCGGGCAACTCTTTTGTACATAGTCACCTGTGTGACCTAGGCATATGTTAAAGGTTAACAACTTTCCCCAGAGGGAAGAGAATGTATAGATGTTATCATAAAATATGATCTTTCCAAAGCAGTAAACTTCTTTGGTAAAAGTCCTTTCTACTAGTGAAAACATCACCACACCCCATATGTATGCTCTCTTGACCCTAGCAGGAACTCTGTTCTCATAGCCCATGGAATGTCCTTGTTCTAAAACCCTCTATGTATCAACTCTTGTTTTCTCATCTCTTTCCAGAATGCTAACTTCACTCTTTGACCCGCCTCTGTCAAAGATTATCTTCTGTCTGCAAGTCTCATTAAAGCTTATACCTGACTAAATGCCAGGTGTGTTCTTTGGACTTGCAGCTGCACCAACTTGTGCCCTTCAGGAGCTGGGCTGTAACAATTGGGCTATTGGTATTTTATTTAAGAACACATCATTAGAGTTTAGAGTTTTGCTGCTAGCATCATGTCTGCATGAGGAGCTCCACTTCACAGGGAACTGGTGAAAATTATTTTTAAAAAGAACCTTTGAAAATGTTCTTGAGTGCAAACAGTCAATGAAGAAATGCGCATTCAAGAAAATCTATGAAACTTCAGTAATAATGGCAAGAGTCTGTCTCCCTCCCCATTCCAGCTTAGTGAGGTAGCTACTTGCTCATACTGCAGTAGCCAAGAGCACAGGGTTTCTTCTCTACCAGCTGTCAGAGGACTTTCTTTATGGGAGGAGCAGGATATCAGCCTTTCTCATCATGATTCTAGCTACCTGTTGCTGAGGCTAAGTCCTAGGAGAGTGTGGTTGAGAAGTGGCCTCCCTTCTATTGCCCAGCTCGCATTCATGGAAAGGAAACTATAACTTGGGCATGATGTGTTGAGAATACTGGAACCCTGATCATCCATACCGGGGTTCCTGAGACAGTGGTTCCATGCCAGTAAAGGACAGGGGAGAGGACCTCAATTTGCTGCCCTCCCCTAAGTACTCAGGTGTCATTCAGAGGGAAGCAGGCTTTGTTCACCCCCAGCTCCAGGGCACTGATTCAGAGATTTTGCAGGAGGGTAGAAGCAGGCCACAAAGTATTTAGATTCTAATCTCATCTCAAAGGAACAGACCTCATTTGCAACAAAGTTTGGAGAACATGAAGCCTAAGGCACTCTCAAGAACAGTGGAGTTTGTGGTGAAAGACAATTGGGAGGAGATTTAAGATAAGTAAGTATAAACTGTAGATCTGATAGTTTTCAGAAGAAAATAAGGGCATAAGACAAGGGGGAAGAGACTTCAGACAAATACCAAACACAGACTCCAGAACCTATTCTTTCAAAGGAGGGAGAATTTGATTGGATTAGTTCCTAAAGCAATTTGTACCCTGGGGTATTGTTAAAAACAATGGAGAAATCACTAAGCAATTAGTGGACTTTAGCAGCTGAATGTGATCAGGAAAAGTGAGGAAGAGAGCTACTAATGCCACTGTTCTCCCAGGATGACTGTGAGAATATCTCAGCTATGACTCCCAGAGGAGCAACACCAGAAGCTTAGCACTGAGGCAGGGAAACAGACTTCCCTGAAATCACTGAGCCAGTCACTAAACAAATAAAAAAAGCAAATGACAATAAGAAGCCATGGGGAACAGTACCCTGATTTGTTACAATATGTAGCCTAAAATGTCCAGCTTTCATAAAAAATCATGAGGCATGAAAATTCCTAAAAAAGAATGATTCATCTACTGAAAAAGAAGAGGCAACAGGAACTACCTGTAAGAGCAACTAGATGTTATATTTGCCACTACAATTTAAAGTAGTCATTATAAGCATGTTCACAGATCTAAAGGAAGCTATCATTATAGAAATACATGAAGGTATGATAATATTGCATCGAATATAGATTATCAATAATGATATAGAAATTACAAAAAAAGAACAAAATTTAAATTATGGAGTTAAAAATTATAACAACTGAAATAAGAAAAATTCACTAGAAGGACTCAGCAGTATATTAGAATTGACAGAAAAAAAATAAGCAAACTTGAATATAGATTGGTAGAGATTATGTAAGGTAAAGAACAGGGAGAAAAAAGAATACATAAAAATAAAGAGAACCACAGAGAAGTGGGGGTCACCAGTAAGTATACCAACATATACATAATGGGAGTACTAGAAAGAGAGGATAATGGGGCAAACAAAATATTCAAAGAAATAATGGCAGAAACCTTTCCAATTTATTGTAAAACAGTTCACATGTGACTCCATCTGGGCTTGGTGATTTCCTCTTTAGAAAAATATTTGTAACTGATTCAATTTATTTGATATATATAAACCTATTCATGTTGCCTATTTCTCCAAATGTGAGTTTGGATAGTTGTGTCTTTCAAGGAATTAATTCACTTACTAGAAATTACCAAATTTATGGGCACAGAGTTGTGTGTTGCTTTTTTTTTTTTGGTAGGTATGGGGATTGAACACAGGACCTCATACATGGCATACATGGGAAGCAGGTGCTCAACCACTGAGCTACATCTGTTCTCCATTTGTTGCATTTTTATCCTAAGGCTTTTGTCGAGTTTAGTTTAGATTTTTTTTTTTTCAGTAGAAAGGTACAAAGAAATGAATGATGTTGTGCCTTTAGATAACTCATTTAAGAAATCTTTATTGGTTGCCTAATGTCAATCAAGCACTGTTCTAGGAGATGTTGACGATAGAAGGAAAATTTTATGTGGGTAAACATATCTGCCTTTTAAAATTCTTTATTTCCAACAAATTTGAAGTACCGTACTATTTTACTTATTTTTCTCTACTGCATACTATTTTAACCTTAATGACTTAAATTTGTTTTGTTTTTCTTCCATTTGTTTGTCTGACATTTTTATTTATATGACTTTTCTCCTTAATTCAGATTACTTACTTCAAAACTATTAGAGAAACAAAAGGACATCTTGTCCCTTGTGGAGGATAAATACCAGACATTTTCTTTATTGGAAAAGTGCATTCATATCTGTCAGAAAAATATGTATCCTGTTAGGTATGTGTTTGTCAAAATTAGAAGCATTTGTCTATAAACTCAGCTATGCAATGTGATTTTTAAAGTGACAATGTTTTTTTGTATTAGAATATTCTTTGACTAAAATAGCAAGTCAACTTGATTAATTTGTTTTTTCTAACAAATAATGTATCTCCCTTTGATCCAGCTTTACATTTCTTACGTATTAAGGCGTAGGTTTAAACAGATAAAATTTCCCAGGGAAAAACATTTTTGAAGAAACATTTTGAGAACCAGTGTAGAATTTTCTAGAAATTCAGTGCAAGATTCTAAAGTCTTGAGGGCAGGGCTTATCAACTAACTGTTATTTATTAAATCTACAAATATTTATTGAATATCTGCTATTTCCAGGAATTGTGCTATTTGGAAATAATAATACTGAATTTTGAACAAGCTTGGGAGATTCAAATTTTGCTTTAGCTGAACATTTTCTGAGAAAATTTAAGCTCTTAAGAAATAATTCAATAAGGATTTTATTTTAAAATATGAAATAAAATTAATGACACAGAATTTACAATAAGTTATTTTCATATAAACAATTGATAAGTTAGATATAAGTTCTTAGTATTTTCTGATTCAAACTGGTGTTGCAGAGCTACTCTTTAGCAACAATTAGGTATTTTAAATGTATGATCCCTAACAAAAACACATAATTTTTTTAGGTGAAAGTGACTATAAAAATAATACAAAATTACTGGCTCCTTTTAACAACTGATGAAATTGAAATCATTAAGAGGGGGAAATAACTTGTTCTCAATCATATAATTTCTGAGTTGAGAACAAAAGTGAAGTCTCCAAGCTCCCAGCTAAAGGTTCTTTTCTCCACCATTCACATCTCACGGGATCACATTGTCATTTTTAAAGTAATTTATATCAAAAGGAATTATCTTTCTTCCTTTCTGAATTCCTGGACCTAAACAAACAAATTACTTGTAAAAGGTTAAAAATCTGGAAAATATTTGCCTAAGCTCCTTAGTATGAGTGAATTTCCTCAAGAATATGGGTCCCAGTAAGGTTTAAAAGAATAAAACTGATTTGTCAGATAGTAGAAAATTTTCCAGTACTGTACAGTGATTCTGATAACTAGGAAACAGATCCATAATTTGGAAGCTGATTCAAGTATTTCAATCTTGATTAATGATAGAATATACTGTTATAAATTTTTTTTTACTACAAGATTCAAGAAGAAAGAGAATAAAGAGAATCACTAATATGTAGCTCTGCCTTTCTATATTTACTTCTATAATTATAAACTCAAAATGGCTAGTGACGGTGATAACCTGAGCTAGAATTGTCTTGGAAAGGAAAATGTGTAAGAAGACAAATTCTTAAACTTTTAGATTATAATTTGAAAATTATTTGGAAATATGCCAATATAGAAATTGATGTGGGCTATGGGTGGGAGGCTTTTTGTCTCTTCAGAGAAAACCTAAGCTGTTTGACTTGTGGGTGTGGAATGGTAAGAGGCTGCAGTCCTGCCCTTAGTGACAATGGCAACGACTCCAGTCCCAGGAAACAGTTTAACAATGCAAGGTCTATAAACTTTAAGTATTTAGGGGAAATGCAAACCAAATATGCAAAAAGCTTATCTAGAATGTCTGGAGTCCATGCTAAACGCTCACCTAAGATGTGGAAGATATATCTGCTAACTCAAGCCTATTGAGAACTGAAACAAAGGGACCATTTGGCCTTTCCTCTCTGTATAAAAGAAATTTGAAAATCTTGTTCGGGGCTCAGGATTGAAACAGAAAGCTCCCGAGTCTGGTCAGCCGTCAATAAACCATTTTTCCTTCTCAAAATCATTCCTGAGTCCTGGCGTCTCTATACGCAAATAATTGAAGCTCTCTCAAATTCTACAACAAAATGGCAAAACAATAAACTCAGGACTCCCAAAGTGACTAATTTTGAATTTAGTAACTCATATCTTTCTCCTAAATTGTACCAAAGAAAATTCCAGACTGATTCATGGATGCTTTTGTCCAGTTTCTATATCTCATCGCTCTCTAATAAATATAATTTGAAAACTTATGCTTGTTTTCAGTAAGATTCCTTAAGTGGTCATCAATAGTATCAAGCTATAATCTTATAATCTTCCCCAAAGAAGCAGTTAATTTATGGTACAATCTGACACATTATATTATGCAAAACTTATGGCCAGCACGTTAGAGAATTAGCTCAGAAATTTGATGGTCATTTAAATCTCCATATAGTATTTCATTGACTCTTTAGAATATTTGGTTATTCAAAATACAACAAATTACATGACAATAGTTAACTTTAGGGAACTATATTATCATGTAAAAAGTAAGAGACTTTTTTCTTAACTTTAAGTTCCTACTCACCTGCTTATCCATTTCACAGTTTCAGCTGGAATATATTTAATCGACCATGTACCAAGTATTGTGCTACTGCTAACATTTAAAAGTGTGGGCTGATTGGGAAAAGTCATAATTCAGCTTCCTCTGAAAAACACCTATCAAGATGCAGAGAATCTAAAGCTTTCCATTAGGAAACTCATCTAAATTCCATCTTTTGCCTGTGATTTTTTTTCTCAACTCCTGACATTGAAATATACAGTAGCTATTGATCATTCTGCCATATTTTTAGAGTGCTTTTGCAACTGGAAAGCTGTGAACTTAATTTTCCAATTTGAACTATTTCAAAAGCAGTCTTTGCTCAGCTTTGCTAGACTTGTGTAGAATTTGAATTGCAGAGCCAGCATTCTAAGAGGCAAAGTGGGTAGATTGGGGGTCACACACTTGGCATGATTTGGGGAATTTTGAGAATCCCCACCTCCCCCAAACAATATTGAAGTCTACTAAAGCTTGAAATTTAATCCCTAGAGTTCCATACTTTTGTGCTTTGTAAATAAGGCTTAATACAGCAGTACTCCTGCACAAAATAACTCAATATTTAATACTCATTTATCCTTTAGAGAAATGTAAAGAGTCCTTTCCACAGAGTGAATTTTCAGAGTATAAAGATATGAGAGATTAAAAAGACTCTGGGACTAGACAGTAGGATGAGCGAAATGGCACCGTGAAGGACATACAGAAAGAATGGCTTTAGAATATTGAACTGTTGCCAAATTTGACTATTTCACATATTCGTTTTACGCTAACCTCAGAAGAGCACCATTTCTCCAGAAGCAGGCTATTTCCCCTAATGTGCGAAGAATCATTCTGAGATATTATCTCCTGATATAATTAGTCAGTTGCAAAGAGTCTATGCTTAGTTAATGCTTAGACTTCTGACAAAATGCTTTCTTTAGAAGAGCAAAACACCATTAGCAATAGATTCAAGCATAGGTCCCATTCAGCCAATGTTAAGGAGACAATAAAAAATGGCCACAAATTATACTCTGTTTTATAATAGCATTTAGCTTTAGCATCCGGAGAAAAGTTCTGTAGAACAGTGTTCTCTTACCTTTGTCTGGTTGCTTGTTCAGGATGCTAGTTCTGATTATTATGCTACTGAATTGAGTTGGAGTGCTCTGTTCCTTGACTACTAATTTCCATCACACATTAACCATAATTTCATGCCGTCATACACAAGGTGGAAAGGTAAAAGAAATGATTCAACAAGAGAAACTAGTAAGTAAAATGGGATCCTGAACCTTGAATTCTGTTAGATTTACTAGTAACCGAATGACCTTGAAATTGTTTTTAACTTTTCTAGGTTTCAATCATTCTCTTAAGTAAAATAATAGGATTTCTTTAATCTCTGTAATTTGGGCGACCATGTAGCATCCAAGGCAGAACTCTTTTGAGAGTAAAAGGAGGCATTATTAGTAATTATGCCTAAAACACAGGCCTAGACCTGGAATGGCTCAGGTAATTCAATATGTATGGTCACCCTACCTGTAATGGATACCTCACAGAGGTTCTTCCATCTTCTCCAGATGACAGTGGTGATCCCTCTGTAACTATTTTGTAAAGTGTTACTCTTCTATTCTAGTCATTATTGATTGCTTAAGGGAGAAACACTTGATCCAAGCTGGGCATGTAAGAATTCTTCACTCAGGAATTTAGAATTGGAACCAAAACATTATAGTTTCTGCTTGCTTCATAATTTAATGGCGAAAATTTAGCTTGTCCATTTCAGAAACCAGAAATGTCATTCTGTAGAGTGAGAGTAGAATGAGGCAGATAAACTATTCATATCTTTAATATTTATTCAGCAGAGTGGCTATCATAAAAGAGGTACTCAGCAAAAATTTTTGAATTAATATTCTGTTTCTTGGCTGATAATTAAATAGTACTTGCCAGATTTCAAAACTTACTTCTTTCTTTCATGATTGTAGGTTATCCAAAATGCATATTTTATTTCCAATGAGGATTGAAGGTGACTAATATTATTAACATGTCTATTAATTAAAAGCAAAAGAAAAAAATTAAATGTGCTAGTGAGACTTTTGGTGGCAGGAGAGAAATAAAAGTATGAAAATTTATTTATTGATTTCTGTGGCTTTTGAATATTAAATATTCTTTTTGAGGTGAGAGAAGAGGTGAGACAGGCATTTCATGCAACATAAAACAACTCTGGATGGGGAGAATTATTGGAGGGTTTTGAGATAACAACATAAAACTGAAGAAAAGGCACCAACCGTTGGAAAGGAAGAGAACAGCCCTGGGGACCTCAGCAAAGGAATTTATGAATCTTTTCTATGATATTGTCGTTAACATGACTCAACCAATTCAGTCCCTGTGGTCTTTTATTCAAGTTTTAATTTCTTGGAAGAGATAGGATTGATTCAAGTTGGTCAAATACTTCTATTACTAGGGCAGTCAGCTGTGGTGCAGGTGGGGTAGAAGAGAAGAGTCATGGAGCATAGATTTGGCCATTAAGGGATTTGTTTTAAGCCTACTAGCCATAAAAATAGAGGTCAACTACAACAATGTATCTCAATTTTAAAAATAATTCAAATATGAGAAAAACCAGGCATCTTAAAAACCCTAAAGCACAGACCCTGGAAAAAGGATATGAATGGAAGAAATTTATTTGGAAAACAATCCCAGGAAATACCACTAGAAACTTGGGGAAGTGTGACATCAAAGGAAAAGAGGACAATAAAGAGTGTATCAAGCCAGTAACAGAGCTCGATTTCACTGAAATACTCTGAGAAATGAGATGGAACATACACCAAATCATGCTAGCTATCAGTTGTAATATGTTTACGGTGCATGGGCAAGAGATGTGGTGCTGTCTTTTGGAGGAAGTCTTGAATGCAAGGAAATAGTAAATGCCTGAGGGGGCTATTGGTGCAACAGGAACAGCATCTAGCAAATCAAGTAAATATGAGATTTCAGATACATATTATGATAATCTACTGTAATGCAGTGGTGGCGTTTATAATCCCAATAATAACAGAGAATTAATGCCTATAAAAAAACTTTCAAATATTAGATTTAAAAAAAAACAATTGACATATCTTTTTAATTCTTAAGAAATGGGTTAATTTATGGTTTTCATATTCTGACAAATGAGATCTTTTTTTTCGAATTCTAATCATTTAAGAATGATTTAGTGGCAAAATATGTAAATATGAAAAATAAACTTTGAAAGGTGGGTTTCATGATCTGAAACCTGTTTTCCAGTAAACAAATTATATTACATCCTAAGAAGACTATCTCAAAAGTGGAATTTTCATGTGTTTATATTCCATTTGTGTATTTGTTTTATTTGATTTATGTTCCAAAGTACTTACGTTTCTTTGCATAAGTATAGCTCTATACTTAGCTTTCTGAGGAACTCCCAAACTCTTCCACAGAGGCTACACCATTTTACATTGCCACCAGCAATGAATGAGTGTTCCTATTCCTCTGCATCCTCTCCAATTTATTTTCCATTTTTTTCATAGCAACCATTTTAATGGGTATGAAATGGTATCTCATTGTGATTTTGATTTCGTTTCCCTAATGACTAATTATATTCAGGATTGTTCATGTGCTTTTGACCCATTTGTATATCTTCTTTGGAGAGATGTCTATTCAAGTGTTTTACCCATATTTTAATTGGGCTGTCTTTTTGTTAATTTGAAAGATTTTTTGATGTATGTTGGATATTAAGCCTTTATTGGATATGTGGTTTCCAAATATTTTCTCCCATTGTGAAAGCTGTCTTTCTACTTTCCTGATAAAGTCCTTTGAGGGTCATAAGTTTTAATTTTGACCATAAATCTTAATTTATCTATTTTTTCTTTCATTGCTTGTACTTTGGGTATAAAGTCTAAGAAACCATTGCCTAATACAAGTCCTGAAGGTAAGATGCTGTCCTATGTTTTCTTCTAGGAGCTCAATAATTCTAGCTGTTATTTAGGTCTTTAACCTATTTTGAGTTGAATTTTGTATATGGTGTGTAAGGTAGAGGGTCCTCCTTTTGCTGTTGTTATTGTAAGTGACGATCCAGCTTTCCAAGCACCATTTGATGAAGGGATTGTTCTTTCCCAATCAGGTGGTCTTTGCCACCTTGTCAAAAATCTGTTGGCCATAATGTAGGGATTGATTTCTGAGCTCTCAATTTTATTCCATTAGTCTATATGTCTGTCCTTGTGTTAGTTTTTTACTACTATGGCTTTGTAATAAGTTTTAAGATCAGAAAGTGTGACTTCTCTAATTCCATTCTTTTTCAAGACAGCTTTTGATATTCAGGGCCCATTACCTTTCCATAAAAAATTAATGATTGATTTTTCCATTTCTGCAAAGAAGGTTGCTAGAATTTGGATTGAGATTGTATTGAGTCTTTAATTTGCTTTGAGTAGTGTAGCAGTTTGATATTTATGAATTCTGAAAAGAGATATAGATTATGTTTGCAAACTGGTCTGTTCCTCTCAGCATGATACCCTTTGTATTAGATTCAGTTAAGATGACTTTGATTAAATTATGTTAAGATTAAGACTTTGATGTGACCACATCATTAGGGTGACTCAATTTGAGTCCCCACCCCCTTTGTGGGCTGAATAAATGGACACTTAATCAAGGAGACACACAGAAGTAGATTAAAAGGAGAACACAGAAAAAGACATAGCAGAGGAGACAACTTGATTTTGATGGTGGAGCCCCCAGGAGAGATGAACCATTCACCTGATAGTTTACAACTGACCTTGTGAAGAGAACAGAACAGCTGAGATGCCCTAGAAAGAAACAAGCCCTCCAGCCTACAGCTGAGAATGGAAGAAGTTGTGCCCAAGGAGTCTTAAGAGGAAGAAGAAGGCTGACCCCTCATAAAGGTCACCCACCATCTCGCTTCAACAAGTGGCAACAGACTTGTTAGACTCTTTAGGGCCTTGTAACTGTAAGCTGTTACCCCAAATAAACACCTTTATAAAAGCCAACAAATTTCTGGTACTTACTTTGCATCAGCACCCCTTTGGCTGACTAATACAGGTAGTATTGACATCTTAATGATATTTAGTCTTCCAATCCATGAACATGAAACATCCATTCATTTATGTAGGTTTTCTTTCATTTCATTTATATTATGCAGTTTTCTGTGTACAAGTCCTTTACATCCTTGATTAGATTTATTCCTACATACTTCATTCTTTTAGTTGCTATTGTGAAAGGAAATTTTTCTTTTATTTCTTATTATTGTACATTGCTGTGTATAGAAACACTACTGATATTGGGGTGTTGATTTTGTATACTGCCACTTGGCTGAATTCATTTATTACCTCTAAGAACTTTGTAGTGGATTTTGCAGGATTTTATGTATATAGGGTGATATCATCTGCAAATAGGAAAAGTTTTACTTCTTTCCTTTTCAATCTATATGCCTTTTATTTTTTTCTTATTGTGCTAGCAAGAATTTCCAGTACAATATTGAATAACAGTGTTGACAATGGGCATAACTGTCTTGTTCCTGATCTTAGAGGGGAAAACTCTCCTCCTCCCCCTCTTCCCTGGATGCTGTACCACATTCTTCTGGCCTCTGGGTTTTGGTTGTTTTGGTGGAAGGACTCTACGCTACTCTCTTTCCCGAAAATTCCTATAGAAGATAGATTCTTGCAGTGACAAGGTTACTGACTCCTCAAGCTAATTCATATGATGAGCAAAGAGAGGCACAATGAGGAGTCATACAGATGCAGAGAATCTTATCTTTTGCATGATATAGGAATTACTTTGGGATGTGGATGAATCTTCAGGTTACTAAGAAAAGATTTGGAAGCAAAGCATTCTGAGGAAAGTGTGGCCAGTCAGTGAATCATTCTGGTCTCTACAAATGACTAAAAACCCAATCAATTGATAATGGAATAGAGATAAAATGTCATTATGATATTTGCTTGAAACAATTATTAAATTAGAAGAACAGGTGGCGGACTTGGCCCAGTGGTTAGGGCGTCCGTCTACCACATGGGAGGTCAGCGGTTCAAACCCCGGGCCTCCTTGACCCGTGTGGAGCTGGCCCATGCGCAGTGCTGATGCGCGCAAGGAGTGCCCTGCCACACAGGGGTGTCCCCCGCGTAGGGGAGCCCCACGTGCAAGGAGTGCACCTCGTAAGGAGAGCCGCCCAGCGCGAAAGAATAACAGAAGCGGACAAAGAAGATGCAGCAAATATACACAGAGAACAGACTACGGTGTGTGTGTGGGGGGGGGGGGGGGGGGCGGGGAAGGGAGAAAAATAAATAAATAAATAAATCTTAAAAAGAAAAAATAGAAGAACATAAATCTGTACCTAGGCCACACACACGATCATTTTCTTTTGAAATCTTTTGTTTATTGTTAGGTAAACAGACAAATCAATTAAAGGACATTTTCCAAACTAATTATTAGTACAAAAATAACTCCCTTACCAGACTTTGGAAGATTTCCCATTGTTCATTCAATTATGGGAAATAAAAAATATCACTAAATGGAAAAATAACATTTAAAGATCTAAACTTTTCTCAAATTGATATATATATTTTAAGCAATTCCAATTTAAATCCGGTGGAATTTTTTAACCTCAAAAATTAATTTTATTTTACACTAAAAGGATAAATACACAAAAATAAATTAGAAAATTCTGACAATAAGACAACTGGGGGGAAGTCAGTAGCAATGCTAAAAAGAACAAAATATTGTGATATTGGCACATAATGTGAGAGCCAGACAAGTAGTATAGACTCATATTAAATACAGAAATAGGGTAAACATTTCATCAAGCTATTGGGGACAAGGTTATATCATACAACAATGCTTTGGGACATCACAATATTTGGAAAATAAATAAAGTTAGATCCTTACCTCAAATATTTCACCCAAAGAATATATATGTGGTTTAATGAGTCCAATGTGGAAAATAAAGTTATAAAAGTTTTATAAGGAGATATATCAGAATATTAATTTAACATAAAATAAAGGTGACTATAGAAAATATACAAACAAAACAAAAACATTTGAACTTGTATAAAGGTGCAAAAGAGGTAAGTTTTAAAATCCAAACAAAATAGAAATACCATAGAATCCATCTTGTAAAATTCTAATTTCCTTCATGTTTTCTAAAATCCTATCTACAATAGCAAATAGCCAGGTCTCTTTATAAAAGGAGGC
Source organism: Dasypus novemcinctus (assembly GCF_030445035.2). Lineage (NCBI taxonomy): Eukaryota > Metazoa > Chordata > Mammalia > Cingulata > Dasypodidae > Dasypus > Dasypus novemcinctus. Next base: position 84,474,603 of record NC_080677.1, read on the forward strand.
AGAGTGCATCATGGAGTCTTTGAAAGCCAGTAAAGAAATTTTTTTGTCACAATACTCTTTAGAAAGAAGAAGTTACAGATGAAAGCCGTATCCAAGAAAAATTTCATTTTGGCTGTGATTGGGGAGATGATTTAGCATCCAAAGAACCAGAAATACTAGTGTTACCTAGGAGAGTGATTTAGAGTAATGGAGGTAAAAATTGAAGGCAATAGTTGTTAGAGAGAAGGAAAGGTGGTTTAAAAGAACCAAAAAGACTTCAGAGACAAACGTGTATTTTTCTTTATATACACAATTTCCACAAGATATAGGTCAAAATCATAAAGGCAGAATAGCTTATACATTCCTTCCATATATAAAAATGCTGATATTTTTATTCCTTTGATATAACCTTCAAGAAAAAACAATCTAAAGCTGAAAATAGTAAAAGTAGAGAAAATTTACTTAAGGGATAACTTTTGGAGGTTTTATTTATAATTTAATATGTAATATATAATTTATACTTTTAAAAACAATCTTTTTTTTAAAGATATAAGTGATCCAGCTTTGCTGAAGTGTACATATTTATTGTGGAATTATGGTTAAACTATAATATGAAAATATATATAAATATAATTTTGCATGTCTTTAAAATCATTGATGATAATTAAGGGTAAATCTTATGAGAACATATGGCATTGAAAAATGCATTTAAGCATTAATTATGCAGTCACCAACTTTCTGTGTAAAACCTTTCAATGTATGTTTTAATTAAGAAAGGTAAAAAGAAGAAGAGGAAGGAGTTCCATAGAATAAGAGAACAAACACAAGGCACCAAAAATGAGAACAGCCTGTGCCAAGTACACATATGTTGCTCTCAGGAATCTAATGGTTACTAATAAAATATTAAAAAATCTAATATATTAGTGATATATTTTGTTATGAAGAAAATAAACTATTTTGTCCATTTCATTTGTGACTCAAGTGGTATAATAATCTAGATGGTAAATCAATGTATAGTTTGCTTGAAATTTAAGGCTAGTTTTTAAATGAGGAAGAGATTTTATCTAATGCGATTTGCTCAGGTGCATTCTACTCTTATAAACTCTTTTTTTCTCTATAGTAAAACCTAGGCAACTTATTTTTTTTTTCAGTTGACCCACCTTCTGCCCATGAAGACAGCAGTATGGGGCTGTCAGTGGCTCCTGAGGGAGAATGCAGCTACTTATTCTTGGTGGTATGTGTCTACGGTGCATATTCTGCCTTGGGGAGTCAAATTGAAATTGTTTGCCCTTCAGGAATGGCCATTTTAAAGAAACTTCATTTTTGGATGGATGATTTTGTTTTGTTTTGTCTTGGGAACTTTTCCTATATTCAGACCCATCATATTTCTGGTCTCATCTATTTGTTTGGAGATATTCATATTATCAGAAACTGTTATTTGCTCCTGGGCATCATTGTTCATTTGTCCAGACCAGCTGGGTGTCTGCCTTTCTTTTTTATATCCATCCGTCATTTTATAGTCACCTTTTTGAGAAATCTTAATGAAATCATGCCCAATTCAAATGTGGAGAAAACACATAGAAAGATCACTAGACAGATGATAGATAAATGGGTGGATAGCTAGATAGCTAGATATTTCAATGGATGGATGGATGGATGGATGGATGGTTTGATAACAGGAAGATAGATAAATTGATGAGGAAGGATTAAATTCAGCCATGGGTACATATGTATGGAGGAGTTTGTCATGTTTGGGGAAAATTCACATTGTCTAGGTAGTTAGAAGTTATGGTATTAAGGTGGAGAGGCAGTTTGAGATTATTTTATGAATCCCAAAAAGAAAAATATTAAAACTAATCTCATCTTCTGGGTGTAATACCCTTTGATTTTATTAAATTCAGCTGAACTGTCTAATAAGATTAGGCTTTGATTCAACCACATCAGTAAGGTATGACTCAGGTTGAGCCCCACCCCCTTGGTGGGTCTGATATAAATGGACACTCACTCAAGAAGACACCAGAGGGAGAACTTTGTCATTTTTATCCTGCCACGTGACAGAAACGAGAAGGCTCAAGCAGCTAAAGCCCCAGAGAAAGATGGATCATTTGTCTGTTAGCTTACAACTGACCTTGGGAAGAGAGTTGAAACTGATATAGGAAGCCCTGAGAAACAAGCTCTATGCCAGCCTATACTGGACCCACAAAGCCTCAGAGGAAGAGGAAGCCCAGAAAGGAAAGCTGAAACCCAGCAGAGATTGCAATCCATCTTGCTTCAACACTTGGCAGCTGACTTGGAGAGAAAGTACCTCTTACAGTACCTTGAGTTAGACTTTTCATGGCCTTGGGACTGTAAGCTCTTACCCCAAATAATTACCCTTCATGAAAGGCAACAGATTTCTGGTAATTTGCATCAGTACTCTTTTGGCAGACTAATACAGGTGGGTATACTTGTATATCATCTGATAAATTAAGTTAATTGGAGAAAAAATACTCTTAGCTGTCTTTATAAACAATACTCTATCAAATTAGGTAATTCTTCTGATTTTCTTACTACCCTTTTTACACTATCTTCGTTGACTGCAGATCTATAAATATTGCATGCCTCTGCTTTGACCATTAATATTCCAAGTACACATTAAATCACTTAGATTTTATCTTCTGTACTATTATATTTTGATGTCATTGCTGAAGTGACAACTTTTAACAAATTCTTTCAGTACTCATAAAATCATAGAAGGTAATTTATAGTTTACATTGTCCATGTGAGGAAGTAGCTCTGTAGTAGTTTATATTTTCTGTATCAGTGACCAACTTTGAATGGAAAAGGCAAGGCTCTCTAGATGTTGGCTACCATGTCATCTTTAGTAATTAATCACACTTCTCTTGGAATATTATTTAAGTTCATTTATACACCATGGAGATTGCCTCTAGTGAAAGTTTGTCTGTTTCTGCATTTTTTATTTTTCTGTTTCTCTGTTAGAAAGGAGAGTGGGACAGAATGGAAATTTTGTACAGAGGCACACTTTGTAAGAAGACTGGATCTAATTAATTTAGACAATGGACAGCCTTTGAAGAAAAGAAAATGAAAAGGAGTTGAAGGAATCTGAAAGAGTTTGTCTAACTTGGATTATGAAAGAAACCAGAATAAGCCAGAAGTCAGAGTAAGCCAGAGGAGGAGACCAAGAAGAGAGAGGGTAGTGTGATGGGAGGCAAAGAAGCAAGCCAAAGAACTCTAATAACGGTAGCAAGCCAGCACCAGAACACTTCAAACTCTTGTGAGAAAGCGAGATCTGTTGGGATTTTGATTTTGAGTCCCTCCCGCCCCCTCCAAAAAAAATAATAAAAATACTGTAAGTTGGACTATGACCTTGAAGGTGAAAAAAGGTGATTGACATAAGTTTGAATTGTTGGAGTTAGGGTGTCTGGATTTCTTTCTGTGATGGCAGCACTCTATCAATTTTGACTTGTTGCATCCCTTCATTCTAAGATTTGTTTAGTGTCTGTCATTTCTGTCTAGTGTTTCTTTTTCCCTCCATGCCCACATACCTTCCCACCAAAACACATATAGAAGAGATGAAGGAAAGAGAAATGTGGAGCTGGAAGTAGAGCAAATAGCTATTCTGTTAAACATATTCTGCCTGGCAAGGAGCTGAGTAAGGCATTTATATATTTTAATTATATTTATTTTTTGTATGTTAAAATTTTGACCACTTTTTCCCTCTCTTATGGATATTTGGTTTCCCTTACTAATAGGCATATCTATAAACTTTCTCCATAGATGCTGATAGCTTCCTATACACATAAAATATATTAAGTATGAAGTTTCTATTATTTCTTTTTTATTCCCCTCTTCCTTCTTTCCCTCTTTCCACTAATCCATTAGTCAAAACAATATTCATACCCAAAAAACTTGATAGTTGGCATTTTCTTACCTAGTTAATTAGTCATTGTTTGATTGTCATCTAAATTACTTTGACTAGAGATTATCTTTCAACCCATGTGAAATATGCTCTATTTTTCATGTTTCTCCTAGAAGGGGACATATAGCAAAGGCCATTCAAGAACTTGAAAATTTGGTTAGCAAAATCATCCAGGAAGCTAAATGGATGAAATTGACTTTGAAAGATTATGAGCAAGTTGGTCCATAGGACTGGATCAGGGCTCCAGATGTTTAAAAAACTGATATTTGTGTAGTATCTAATTACTCATATAGGTTTAATAACTTTGAAGCTAATATTAATTATTTCAGTTTCAGGGGATTGTGAAAACATAATTGTTTCTTTACCTATGATTATTTTTGCCTCCTGAAAAGGAACTTTATAGTTATAAATTACAACTGCTTCAGAGCTAAAGAATTTCATAGATAACAAATTTGCTAATGGGCTTTTTATCCTTATGAAATTTATGAGTATGTTAATATTCTAATGAAAAATTGCTGGGGAGTCAAATTCATAATTATAAATGAGCTAATTTAATAAAAATGTTGACACAAGTAATTATTTACTTAAAGCTTAAGTTTGCTGGAAAGCCTCTAGCAATTTTTTTTAACATCACATAATAAAGTAATTGTGGTACTTTTAATTAAATTTTCAAAGATGTATACTTACATGGTTTTTCTTTCTTATATGCCTTTGAAAAAATATCACTCATCAAAGTCCCTCATTTAAGATTTCTAAGAATCAAGCATTTAGAAATAACATTCATCCATGAAGTTTGGATCTGGGAAAACTTCGTTTATGCTTTCAAGGTTAGGAAATGTTGATGCAACCTGGAAGAGGGGAACTAAGAGATATTTTTACAATACTGAATAGTTTCTAGAGTTACTGTTCTCAAAGCATGTTTACCTCTTCATTGCAAGTTCTCTAGTGAGAAACAGGATAGTTAGTGACCTGAAAATATTAGATTGGAAATAGGAAGTCCACATAACATATTTCTAAAACTATTAAATATTATCTTATTATCTTATTATCTTATTATCTTAATGGTTTTTTCATATTATCTTTCATATTTCTTAATGGTTTTCATATTATCTTAATGGTTATTTCCAATAATTTACTAAGGGATTTCTGTCAAACAGCATTTATGAAACACTAGTTTGCAGGATTGTTTATAAATGGTCTCAACTTTAATCATTAAAAAAGCATTAATTTATTCATTCACCATTTATGGATTTATTTCTAAAGATCTCTTTCCTTTGACATGGGATGTTGATTAAACCTGCTAATGAAGAACGGAAAGTATTGGATCTCTATACTCTAATATCTGTATCCTTAGGAACTTTTATAAAATATACCATGGTGAAAACCTAAACACCTTTGGCTTTCCCCAACTCCTAAATTCTCTCCATACATGGTATAAAATTATGATATGCTTTATCAAAAGTGGTGGATTTAAAAAAAACTTTAAGTCTAAGAAATCTTTACTTAAACAAAAGAAAGTGAACATGAACACCAGGATAAAGCTGAGCTGTCCCTCACTCACACATGGGGGAGCCTCTAAGGGAAGGTTGTCAAACAGCATTTATGAAACACTAGTCTGCAGGACTGTTTATAAATTGGCTCAACATTTAGCCATTATAAAATGCATTGACAGATTTCCTCTTAGGAAGGAATTCATGAAGAATGACCCTCCTACACAATCCCCCACTGCATTCTCAGTGTTCATCTATGTTATTGATAATAGCATGATGTTAAGTAGAACAAATACCATAGGTAACTCATTTTTCTCACACTCTGTTTTCTTTTTTTATAGTACCTCTAGAATTCTCTTTTAGTCAGGTAAAATAGAGATAATTTATATCTGAAAAGAATATTGCAAAGATTAAATAAAATAATATTTGAGTGACTGCTTTGTAACCTTTTAAACAGGAGCATATTATTATTGTGATAATAATTGCTTAGTTGGGCTTGGAACCCAAGCCTTCTACCTCTTGATTTACTGCCCTTTCCTCTGGAGAATATTGCTGAATATTCCACCACTTTCTTTAACAGTGTTCATGAGCATATGGAAAGGCCAATTCTAATTCTGAGAGCAAATATTGCAAGCCTTGGAAATATTTAAGCAGTCACCATTTTGGGTGTTAGAAACAAATACCAGCTTTCTTGTCTCTATATTTGTGTTCTTGTATATTTCATATTTGCCAGGAAGGCTTATAACATAAGGATTAAAGTATGGCTTTATTTTTGTTAGGCATGTTGTAATGCCAGGTCAGGATTCTAAATTTAAATTCTGGAGCCAAGGAACAATTTTGAAAATGCAACTTTAAAAGCACCATTTGGGCTTCTCCAACACTGCAGAGGCAGCTTGTCAGCAGTTATTAATTTGTTCACTGCTCTTTACTTTTTTATTGTGCTCTCCTCAGAAAGATGAATTACTGTGTTAGGTAAATGCTTCTTATTCCCTTCCTTCTGCCCTTTCTTCCTCCCTTCCTTCCTCTTCCTCTTTCCTTTAATGACCTACACATTTATGTGTTTTCTGTAATTAATTGTTACTTCAGTTATGGTAAAATAAAGTAAAATAAACATTTTTAATGGAAATATTTTAAATTTGTTCATAAGACAACATAAGTAAAATCTGAATTAGGACCAGGCTGCCCTTATATATTTAAGGAATGTTTGCTAGTTCCATTTTCCTCTGCATTTCTTCTTCATTTATGAAAGGAATGGTGCTTTTGAGATTAATCAATATTAACAACTGTAAGACAGGTTATTTACTTCACTGACACTTTCACTAATTCCTAAACCTGATAATAGCTTTTCTGCCTTATGACACAGAAAAATTTTTAAGTGATTGACACTAAATGTTATTATAGTGTCAGTGGACTCAGAATTAATTTTAATCAAATGTTGAAGTAAGTGCTTTAATTATAAATCAAGAGCATTGCCTAAATATTAAAATGTATCTTTTGTAATACGAAAAAACAGTAATTTAAATTTCAGTGTGTAATCATTATGTTCAGTTATGTAAGCCTCACAGCAAGAGAAAAATTAAGTTTATGGCATTTCAAAAAGCAGTTCTTAAGAATGTTAAGTATAAATGCTTCTCTGCTGTCTTATAATAATCACTAAAACAAGGGTTGTCGATATTTAAGAAATATATTTGTATAATTTTGAATTTATTTTCACCTTTTGACACATTAAAATCATGCACATATCTATATTTTTCTTAGAAAATTAGTTTTCAGATTGGTACTACAATAATTATTTTATTTTCTAAAGAAATATTATTTTCTAAAAATTTATAAAATTATGTATTTTTGCTTTTATCATTTTGTATTGGTCATTTTCTCTGTCACCTATATAAAATAATTAGGTTACAATTAATGGAATTAATAAGAAAGACTAGAATAACCTATAATTTCACCTTGCATGAGTAATAATAAGTAATACCGCTAAAAAATTTCTATAAGAAAGCCTGGCCTCTCTTGGAGTCCTAAAATTACTAAAAGAAAAATAACAAAGATTTTGTTTTAATTTAGCCCCTGATTTTTCCCTAAAGCTCTTTGTTTCTTATATATAGCTTATAACTCTCCATCATAAGATAAATCTAAACATGTTTATAGTATTCAAAAGAAATAAAAATGTCAAATTTCAATTTATTATATTTTAAAATAATTTCTATGTGGAAATCAAGTGAGTCATGGAATTCAATGTTACAAAATGCACCACGATGCACCTATTCTTTCCTCTCCCTTCCCTCAGAACTGTGTTGGCCAGTGCCTTTTATCAATGATACAAGTTCTTCCATGCCTAGAATAGTAAGTCTCCTTTCTCTTTAGTTGCATCCCCCATTACGTTTTTGAGACATTGAAATTGTTCTGCAGGACATTGTCCCAAAATGATGTTACAGGCCATTGTACATTTTTCAAATTGTGCAGTAAAAAGGGTAAACTATAATGTAAACTATAGACCATGCTTAATAGCAATGCTTCAATATGTGACCATCAATTTTATAACAAATTTACCACAGTAATGAAAGATGTTGTTAATGGGAGAAAGTATGGGAGAGGGAGGAGGTGGGGTATAAGGGAATCCGCTATAATTTCAATGTAACTTTTATGTAATCTAAAACTTCTTTGAAAGTAAAGAAAATAAAGCAAACAAAAAAAAGGGTAAAAGTAAGCATTCATGATTTTGGATTAGACAATGATTTCTTACAGGGGGTGGGGTATATTGGAATCACCTATATTTTTGATGTAACATTTATATAATCTAAAGCTTCTTTAAAAATAAAAAAAAATTAAAAATTAAAAGTTATATGTGAACTTAATACTCCCCAATAAAATAAAAAATTAAAAAATACAACATCCAGACAAAAGACTTAATTTTCCAGATTGGTCCTTATCTTAAATATAACTTTAAATTATAAAAGTAAATAAATAAATAAATTTTAAATATTTTGGAAAATGTTGGATTTTACTTATACCTTGCATAAGGTATATATTTAAATTAGTACCATTTTTCCAGGTAATGAAAGAGCAAACATTGTCAAATTACCTGATCCAAAAGGTTTCTTTAGATTTGAAAGATAAGAACCTGAGTGCTTGATATGGGAGAACACTTGAGGGGGAGACACTGAACTGTTATTGTTAGAAAATAGAAAATATCAAGAATTTGGGAGAAGGAGCTACAGTCAAAGACAAAAGAGGAGTTGAGCAAACAAGCAGAAGATTTATCTCTCAGGGCACAAAAAATATACTGCAGGCCAATTATTTAACCTCCTTGAACCCCACTTGCCTCTTCTAATAATGGAAGTAATAATATCAAATCTCAAAGAATCCTTTTTAATAATAAACAAGACATTCAAAAAACATCTAGAATAGTACTTTGCACATGATAACCATTTGCTGTATATTGTACATATTAAGAATAATGAAGCTAGTCTTGTGTTAACATTGATAATTTTAAAAACACTTAATGATAACAGATTCATATCTCTTTATTTGCAACTGTATTTCTTAAAATCATAGAATTTAGAGGTATTCCAGTTCTACCATACCAAAACTCAATGACTGTTTAAATTCCATCTAGGTTAAGAGTAAACCATTCCTAGATAAAGGCATTTAAAAACTAGGGATGGGAAGTGGACTTGCCCCAGTGGTTAGGGCATCTGTCTACCACATGGGAGGTCTGCGGTTCAAACCCCGGGCCTCCTTGACCCGTGTGGAGCTGGCCCATGCTCAGTGCTGATGCGCGCAAGGAGTGCCCTGCCACACAGGGGTGCTCCCTTGTAGGGGAGCCCATGTGCAAGGAGTGTGCCCCATAAGGAGAGCCCCCCAGCGTGAAAGAAAGTTCAGCCTGCTCAAGAACGGTGCCGTATGATGTGAACCAATGTATATGAGGTGCAGAGGTGCCCAAAGATGTACTTACCAAATCCAATGGATGTGTCATGATGATGGGAACGAGTGTTGTTGGGGGGGGGGGGGAGGGGGGGTGGGGGGATGGGGTTGAATGGGACCTCACATATATATTTTTAATGTAATATTATTACAAAGTCAATAAAAAATAAAAAAATTAAAAAAAAAAAAAAAAAGAACGGTGCCGTACACACGGAAAGCTGACACAACAAGATGATGCAACAAAAGAAACACAGATTCCTGTGCCGCTGACAACAACAGAAGCAGACAAAGAAGACACAGCAAATGGACACAGAAAACAGACAACTGGGGCAGGGGGAGGGAAGAAAAATAAAATAAATAAATCTTAAAACAAAACAAAACAAAAACTAGGGATGTATACTTCGTTTGCACTGTGAAGTAGGTTGCCAGGTCATCATGTTATTCCCTGTCTTGAATAGTTAATGGAAATATGACATATGCAATTTTTGGTCAGTATTATTTTGGAGGTTGAAGGAATTCAGTATGTGTTAACATGGTAGAAAAATAGGACAGTAGGGTAGAAATAAGTTTAAGTTATTCCTCTTATCTGTGGAAATAGTAGCAGTTAAAATACAAAGAATAATTTATCTTTTAAAAAATACACTACTTATACTATTTATAGAACAAGTTATTTCACTTCTCTGCCTTCCTCTCTTTTCTTGTTAATAACTCTTAGAACTTTATCCTGTACCCTGATGCAAATGGATCACAGACCCACATCTCTAGCTTTCCTACTTTGCAGTCCAGCTCAGCCACGTCTCAGAACTCTTTTTTTAAAATATATTTTTAATTTTTTTAAGAAGATACTTAGATTACACAAAATGTTACATAGAAAAATATAAAGGATTCCCATAAGCCCCACTCCCCACACCTCCCACCCTTGCCCACACTAACAACTTCTTTAATAAGTGTGGTGCATTCATTACAATTGATGAACAAATTTGGAGCATTGCTGCTAAGCATGGATTATAGTTTACATTATAGTTTACACTCTTCACACTCAATTCTGTAGGTTATGGAAAGATGTGTAATGGCCTGTATCTGTCATTGCAATGCCATTCAGGACAATTCCAAGTCCCCAAAATGCCCACATATTATACATCTTTTTCCCTCTCCCTGCCTTCGGTACCTCCAGTGGCCACTGTCTCCACATCAATGATATAATTTCTTCCATTGCTAGAATACCAACAAATATAGCCAAGAGAGTCTACAATAACAGAACTCTCTTGGTTCCTTGGTGTGGTGATGGTCCATCTGCACCTCCTTGTTAGTTGTTCTGGGTGAGTACAATGAACTGGAGAGTAAATGTTGCAACTCCGCTGATGTTCAGGGTCCAGCTGGCACATGGACAGCCCAAAGATTCAAGTCTCTTGGACATACACCTACCAACTCCAGCACTAATTATAGGTTCAAATATAAGGGACAGAAGAGGCACCTGGAAAGAAGTCACATCTGAATCCATCTCTGTCATACCAAGAAGCACAAATTCCAAAGTAGTCCCCCACTGGCAATGCATCAAACAGTGGAGATATTTGCCATGACTGTAGGAATTAGGTATCTACAGAGCCCTCAGGAGCCCCACTATTTGGGGTATATCTACTTTGGGAGTCTATGAGATACTGCTGAGTCATGTAGGAAATACTTCTGGAATAGCCTCCCAATTCACTTTGAAGTCTCTTAGCCATATAAACTTATTTGTCTTTACCTTTTCCCCCTTTTATTTGAGGTCTTTTTCCAGTTGCATTGCTCATTGGTGTTTGGCAGTAATCCCTTGGTGCCAGGGAGGCTCATCCCCAGGAGTCATGTACCATGCTGAGGGGAAGGTAATACATTTATATGCTGAGTTTGGCTTAGAGAGAGGCCATATTTGAGCAACAAGGAGGTGACTCTTAGGCACCCTACATCACTAGGCTAAGTTGCAATTTCAAGAGCAAAGGCTCATAAGCATAATTGGCAATATCAGGGACCCATCAATAGACCATCCTTCTTCACTAGTTATTGCCCTGCACTTGGAGGATTGTTGCTGTTTCATGTGGCAGAGCTACCCAAGATGAGAATTCAATATTCCTTCAGTTATTGTGTGAATCTTCACCCACTTTCACAATGCCCCATGAACATTTGACCACATTTATGCCATATATGTATGTCCAGGGGAACATCCTCCCATGTACCCCATCACTGACACCCCACACCAATGATCCTCCCCTGCCACAATTGTAACCCTTCTGTGGTCCAAAACTTCTTCAAAACTGAAGCCAAGAATGTTCTTTGAAGCCTGAACAATCTTACAGAGCTCTTGTAAAAAAAAAACAAAAGTAGGTAACTGGATTTTGCTATTTTAGAATCGGATCTCTTTAGTTCACTTTCAATTCTCTTGGCTTTCTTTGTACTATGGTTAACTGTCTTTCTCTCTCCCATCCTATCCCCATTCCTTCCACCTAACCTGCCTCAACAAAAACTCCTAGCTCTCAACTTCACTTTCTGTTTATACTCTCACTTACCTTATCCCAACTCAAGAAAAGATTTGCTATTTTCTGACATTATTTCCTCATTAATAATCAAATCTTCATCTATACAAGAATGAAAATTATTTGGATAAGACAACTCTTGATTTATTTCTGTGTTTTCCATTTATTTATACACTACCCATATAAACAATCCTCTAACTTGCTGATATCTGGACAGTAGCTTAAACTTTAATGCATATATTTGAAACTAGTTGCCACTCAATTTCTAATATTGTGCTAATGAAGTGCTTTGATAAGCTCCATTGTGGACTTCAACAGTAGGCTTATTTTAGGATTTAGGTCTTAGGACCAAAACCCAGGGTTTTTCCCTCCTATCTAAAGGAACAGGTAATAGAATCAGAAGAATGTGTCTGAGTCAAAACCTCTGTACCAAGAATGGAGGTTAAATTCTATTTATACAACATTTTCAAAATGACAAAATTATGGAGATGGAGAACAGAGAAGTAGCAACTAAGGGCTCGGGAGTAGAAATGCAGGTGTGATTATAAAGGTGGCGCATGGCGGGGCGGGGGGGGGCGGTTTCTCTGTGGTCACAGAGCAGTTATGTATCTTGTTTTACAGTTGGAAGAATCTGCAATGTGATAAAATGTGATAGTATTATCACCAACACTCCAAAAAATAAATTCACTAAAAAATACTAAAATCCAAGTAAGGGCTGTAGCCTAGGTAATTGTACTATACCAATCATTTCCCCAGTTTTGATAATGCACTTTAGTTATGTAAGGTATCACTATTGGGGAAAGCTGTACAATGGGTATCTGGTAACTCTCTCAAGTATTTTTGCAACTTCTTGTGTGTCTATAGTTATTTCAAAATAAAATTTACCTTAAAATAATGAGGGAAAGCCAGTCAAAATTCAGGTAGAAAGGGTATAAAATGGAAAGGGAATCAAATCAGAAGCTAAGCAAAAATGGTCTAAAATAATTTCTAGAATTAGAAAATAGCTAGTCTATGTGTGGTACACTTGTAAGTCAAGGTGTCTTAATGTCATTGAGTTGGAGAAAAATACCAGCTTCTTTAGCTCAAAGTTTTCCAAATCAATCTAACATCCTCTTCATTTTTGTCTTCTCTATTAAATACTTGCTATCCTTCTGTCTTTCTAAATTCTCACCACATGCATTAAATTTGTTGCCAAGTTATTTTCAATTGTATATTGTCGTTTATTCATTCATTCATCCACAAATTCATTGATACTCTTATCCAGTCAGCAAAAATGTATTTATCTGTGAGCCAGGTACTATGGCTAACATTGAAGATAAACAATAATAATATCTATCTCATAGATTTATTGTAAGGATTAAATGACTTAATTCATTTAATTCATTTAATGAGAGTGTCTGACAAATAGCAAGCCTGCATAAATTTACTTATTATTACTAATATTTTTGAAGATCATATATCTTAAAGATATGCACATGAAGTATTTAACATGCTGCCTATTAGTAAGTTACATTCAGTAACTTCTAATAATTTATGATTTTTAAAAATAAATTATTTTGTGTATATAGTTATGCTATATATCCAATTTTGTCTTTTCTTTTATATTATTTCTATGTTTTTTTTCTTTAGAAGTTACGGGGATTGAAACTGGGACCTCTTGCATGCAAAGTAGGTACTCAACCACTAATCTACACCCATACTGCTCACAGTGTGCTTTTAATAGCTTCCTAATACTTCATAAATGGCACCAAGTCAATTTTATATAGCTATTTCTCTATCAGATAATAAATTTATATCTACTTTTTGATTAGCAAAATCTATACAATTGTTATAATTTTGTACATAAATGTTGCCTACTTTTAAGTTATTTTCTTAAAATTTTTTTGGAGATAAGAGTTGCTAAATCCAATTACATGAACATTAAGAGTCACTGCAGGGCACCAAATTGTTCTCTAAAAATTTTGTGTCTGTTTCAGCTCCCACTAGCAATGAATAAGAGCTCATCTCTCATTTAACCTTGGAAACATTGATGGATATATTTTTGTATTAGTTTCGTTGTTATACAACAGAACCATATTTATTACTTCATTTTGTTTTATCTAGTTTTTATTAATGAAGTTGAATATTTTCATGTTTATTCGCCTTTTAATTTTCTTCTCCTGTAAATCATCTTTTAATGTCCTTTCACCATTCAACTAATGTTTTTCTTAGTTTTAGTTTTTCTCACTAATTTATGTGCTTTATTAATGCATCAGTCCTTTGATCATCATATTTACTATAGACATATCCTTGATTGTGTTTCAATATATGTACAAAGATTTTTGAAAAAACGTGTTTAATATTCCCATATTTAAGTCTACATATATTCTATTTACAATTTTTAATTTTTTCCATGTTTACAATATTTTTCATCATCAAGAAAGTAGATCAATTGTCACTGAAATTTTGTTTTTATGTTAACAGTTTAATATTTTTATGTTTAATGTTTTTGACCCTAAAATTTACTTTGATGCAATGTTGTGATTTTAGTTATTTATATATAGCTAATCAACTATCTGAAATTGTTGAAAAATGATTAATCTGTTAGCTACTTATTTATGATGCAATTTTTACTATACATTGAATTCATACTTATATGTGTGACTATGTTGGCATCTATTTCTTTTTTCCTCATATGTTATTTTTCTGGTTTAGTGTCAATGATATAATTTTACTTATAGTGGGTTTGTGAAATGTTCTATCTCTTTGGTAAATTTCTGCCCCTTTTCTTTCTAAGATTTCTTACCTATACTGAAAGCCAATTTTTATGGCTATCTTTCATTAAAGGATAGAAAAGTAATAGTAATATCAAAAATAAAATAAGAATTGCTGGTCATTATGATTGCACAACCATAAAGCATCCCCAAATATTAAACAGAACTGTAGTCTATGTTATATTTAGACATAACAGTTATGTTATATTGTTGAGCTTCATTAATGTACTACCATTATTTTTTTCAGCACTTAAATAGCCTTTTGTAATTTAATTATTGAATTTGAATCTTTACCCTTTGTCTAAGTTCTGCTGAAACCTTTAAACTGGAGATTGCAGTGATTCATATCAAGTTTCAAAACCCTTTTCTTTTGGGACTTTAGTGCCTATTTATTATTTAACCTCAATAGTTACAACAGTCTGTAGAAAAGAAAATTATGGTTATATTAGGGAATAAAGGGCAATGTAGACATGAAAATAAACAAAGAAATATTAGTCATGCACTAGATGCTTAATGATTCCCCCCAAAACTGATTAAGTTTCAAGAGGAGAATTTATTTGTCATAATATATTCAACAGTGACATGCCAGGATAGCATAAGAAAACAAATTTGTGTGAGAGTGGGTGGGAGTGTGTGGGTAAGTATTCAATTTGAGAAAATGTAAGTTTTGAAAATTTTGTTTATTACTAAGAATGATCTCAAAATTATAAAAACATAACACTCAATTTGTTGTGGACATTATTTGACAATTAAATAACTTGCTATTTTTGTGTTCTGAGAATGAGATTGTTTTTATTTGATACAAAAATGATCAATCAAAGAATCATACACTGATAGAATTAGTAAAAAGCTTACAGATTATTTAGTCCTTAGAGTCCAGTTTAATACTACATTTGATAGTGATTCAGTGAAAAGGACAAAAGAACAAAAAATAGCTAACATAGTTTGTGTTTTAGGTGAAAAGTCAACTAATTAACCAGCAGAATTGTTTCATAATTACTTTTTCACATTGTTGAATAGAAAAAATCAAAAGAGAAAAATAACTTTTTAGCATGAACTCTGATATCATTTGATTTTCATGGCCAAGCTAAATTCTGTTGTAGTCCAAACAGCATTTTTTCTCTAATGATGTCTATGTCTGTAAAACCAGCTCGACCGAGCTAGTAAATAATTCCCAGATACTCTGGTAGGTACTTTCTCTTGTTAAAGGGATGAATCCTCAAGGCAAAGAAGTCATTCTCCTACCCCTTTAGTTACCCTCTAGAGTACTCATCTTAAATTTGCTCAGCATCTCTGCCACTGATATTGTTCAGCCAATTTTCATTTTATAGTATGGTGGGACTATATGAGTTTCTGCCTTTGGGACCTAACAGAAAGTTTAGAAATTGTAGTTATTCGCAAATAATGCTGAAAAAGCTTGGAATCATGATCTTAAAAGCCCATCACTGACTCTGAAGTTACAGATTAGCACAATAGTCCCTGGTGGAGGAGGGGAAGGAGGCTATTGAGCTAAATTCAGGTCCTCCCTGATTGAGACATTGATTTTTAAAAAAATGATATGGACATAAAGTTTCAACTGAAATGGAGGAGTCTTTGTGGTCATTTTTATTTTATGTCTGTGGCCCAGTGGGTCTGAGTTAATGACCAAAAAACTTTGGTTCACATAGTCTGTGTTAGTTCCCTCAGATAATTGTGGGGAGATGCCTCAAAGATGATGTCAGCTAACACTGACTACTGATGGCAGCTTATCTTTCTGTGTGAAGAACAACACACACAGGCAATTAAGTTGATGAGCACTTGTTTTCTATTATTTGCTTTGTGAATACATATAATTTTGTTTCCAATTTTCTAAATACAATGTCCTAGCAAATTTGAAAATGCATTTTATTGAGGATGATGACAAGATTACATATTTTATTTATCTTTGTCTGTGTTTAGTTGATGAAAAGTATAGAGAAAGCTATTCAGAAAGTCTATAAAGTCATAGTTAGCCCAGCTCAGGGCAAGGGATCAGTAAATCAAAGGAAATGCTAAATGACACATTTTTTTTGGGTTTCATTTAACCCATGTGAAATAAAGCAACTAAACTATGCAACTGTGTTTTCAAACCCTCCTGTCCCTCAAAGCAGCCTTCTCTTTACAGGTAAGACATGTGAATAGATGAGGAATTGTAAGACCAATTTGTTTGTATGCGTGCAAACATATTAATCATGTTTTAAAACTTATTAATTGCTTGCTTCTTCTGATTTCTTTTTAAGTTTACTATACACCAAGTATTCATATATATCAGTGTGAATATCCATATTTCTTAGTTGACCTTTGAGAGGATTTTAATCACTACAAGGAAACTGTCCCACATTTGCAAAGAAGACGATCTTCTTCCCGGGTCTCCATGTCTTCTCTAGAGTGTGATTCTATTCTACAGGATCAATCCAATTCCATGAGGGGATGATGAAGGAGATTTTTCCCCAAGGACTGTGCCCCTAAGCATCAGCTTTTCCCATTTTCTTCTCTGTCTAAAGTCTTTCCATATTATGCCCACTGCCTTATATAGCACAAGACTCTCCTCATGTGCACAGGTGGGTTTTCTAAAGTCAGAAAAATAAATTCAGAGATAAAACACCACAGATACACTTTCAAATAAATTGGAGATGTGATTTCTTTATTAGGCTCTATTTTTGTCTTGTCACAAATGCTAAAGGGTGAATGTTTTTTCAGATACTTTTTTTTTCATGATTTCACCTGTGCCCATGATTCCACCCATGTCAAATGTATTTTTTGCATCATTCCATGGGCAAAATGGATCTTTATCTCACTGACCTTGCTCTTTTTGGCTCCAGGATAAACATTTGATCCTACTGACTTTCACTGAGCTAGAATAGTACTGTACCAGTTGTAGATGGCAGTAAGTGGACATGCATGGTGGTAATTATAGACTCTGCCTAAAAAACCTCTCTCCCTCTCATCCTTTTTATTTGTACTGCAGGCCCTGTCCTTGATCTGCAATATCCTGGACAACCTTGACTGCATGCTATGTACCTGTCACTTGAATGAAATTTTCTTTCTGACTTCTATACTTTCTCTGTCTTTTGATGCCTTTGTTGCTGTCTCTGTTTTTGTTGTTGTTGTTGTTGTTTGTCTTTTCCAGAATTCTTTATCTTTTGGACTGATTATATTAGCCCCTTGTTCTGGAACAACACAAACTGAATCTTTTTTCTTTGAGTACATGGTTGATAGCTCTTCCTTGTTCCTTTCTAAGAACCCACCCCAAAGTGTTTGTAGGTTTCATAAGATTAAACATTGCCTTCCTATAAGTGTCTGATAATCCTTGTTGAGGCCAGACATCCTCATTTATTCTATCCTTAATATCACTATTATGTGTAACTGATTTGTCCTAAGCTTTACCTGCTGTGATTAAAAAAAAAAAAAAAACAACTCAAATTTTTAGTATTAAGTCTCAGTGTTCCAAAATTCCTCATGATTTTATAGTTGTAACTCCAGTTGTTTTCTAAGATCACTCTACATAAATATTCCCTATGCCATCCAAATCCCAATATGTGGATGTTCTCTTCACACTTGTTAAGGGAGATTTCTAAGAGCCTTCTTTTACCTTCATGGGATAAGGTCCCCTACATTTTTTTTGGAAGTTGTATCCTCAGTACCTACCGGATTTCTTTTCTCAGCAACACTTGATCCGTTTGTGAATGACTGTTTGTGTTACCCAGGCTCTTGCTGTGTGAGTGCTCTCCCCATACCTGGGAGTAGAACCCCTGCAAACCTGGGACCTTTGTCACCAGCTGCTCACACTCTTGACTGCTCTGATAGGTAAACAGCTGCAGCTAATTTTGTGTGAGATACCTTATGACTCTTGCCTGTGTGTTTTATCCACTTCTTTTCTACCTCTCTATATTTGTTTGGTTTGTTGTCTGAAGAAAAAGTCCCTTTAGCTTCCATTTCAATACCACATATTTCTTCTCAGGCTTCTGATTCTCAATGATTATATTAAAAAATACTAATTTCATTGTTTATTTTCAAATAGTAAATCTCTGATGGAGGAAACCGAGTGAAAATAATGTTTAGAGAATTAAAAAACCTTTAACAAAACTGCTAATGGAAAACTAAAAAGTACTGATTTCTCCCATCTAGATCTATCCCCTTCTCAAATTGAGGTGCTTGGAGTCTCTTCCAGGTTCAGTAGTGCTAACCTGTCAGGAAAAAAAAAAAAAAACAAACCCACATAGATTTAAATCATTTTTATGCTCTTTCAAGACTCTAACTTGCTTCTCCTTTAAGCAAGTCTCTGGATAAGTGTGACTTCTTTTCATTTTATAACTATTAATTGATTGGCCCCAGGTCCTTGTTCTGCTGATTTCCCTCCTACATTTGCCACTTCTGTGACCTTTTCAGATTCCCACAACTAGCTGTGTGATAGTCTCTACCTCTGACGTTCCTCTCATACAGATGCCTTTCACTACTTTCTATTACTCCCAGGCTAAGAAAGTCACTAGAAAAGATATCAGTCTAAAAATTCTTTTATTTGAAAGAAGTATCCAGATGACTGAATTGATGCTTCAATGTTAAAATTTCAGTATTGCCCATTTAGAGGATATATGTGTAGGGATAATTTTCCTTATTTTAAAGTCATTGCTTAAAAGGGTGCTACACAATGAGGATATATTACACAATTCAGATTTGATCGTGTATATATACCATTTTTTATTTAAAATGACACGAAGAAAGTAGAAAGAGAAGGGTATTTGAATAATTGTCAGCTCCAGAAATGTTCCCTCACCATCCACCACGTATACACCCCAGATAAATAAGATCATAAATATCTTCCACATGTGCAGCAAAGGAAGCTTCCAGTATGTGGGCGTCTCTTTTGTAGTAATTATCTAGGGTAATTCTAACATGAGTATCCTGTGGCTTCATCTACAGGGAGGCAAATTTTGCTTGAGGTTGTTTTTGGAGCAGATCAAGGAAGAAGTTTCTACAAATATGAAACAAGAATCTAAGTCTTAGGTGACCAAGGGAAAAGGAGATATCTCTATCTTGAAAAATCAGGAAGAACCTGTCTTGACTAGGAAATGAAGGTCTCTGAAAGATAGGAAAATTCAAAAGACAATTAGAAATAGTATATCATGTGGTGTAGGGATTTGGAAGAGGTATTTGAAAGCAGAAGCCCGCCCATTTTTAACCAGATTCTCCTTGTTGTGTAATACGAGTATAGTAGCTTTGCTGCCATCATCCAAACCTGTATAAGGAAAGATCAAAAGTGAATTTTAACTAGCAAGTTTTTAAAGTTTTGAAATTACTTGACTCAGGGGCAGTTGGAGTGGGGAATCCATACTTGAAGGGCCAAAGTCTAGAAATTCTGCACATTTTTAAATATTTTATTATGCATAAAATATAATTTACTCATATATTCAGGCTTCTTCGTACTTAAATTTTTTTTTCTTTTCCCTTTAATTTTAAAAATATTTTTAATAATACATTTAAAAGAAAGGTGTGTTTGATTGAATGCTAGCCATTTTTCAGGCATCCATGTGATAACCCTGAGGTGTGATATATGCAAGTCTCTGGATCCTACTTGAGGTTAGAAGATAGGGTCCATTCAAAACTATTTAGATTTTCAGTTTTGTCCTTAGCAAGGTGGAATGAGTGAACCAGCACATTCAAACAAGGACCATAATATCACACAATGTTTTCTTATGTATTGAATTGTAATAACAGTTCAGCAGCAACTTACCTTTTATATAATCTTAACTCACTTTCAAGGAGCGATGGTACTACAATTGGTTTTGAAAGGCCTTAATTTTTTTCTCCAAAGAAATTATTAGGCCCCTTATTCACCCATTAGTTTGTTAATGGGTGTATTTGCAGATATGGGCTATAACATCACTGAAATAGAAAAGAGAGGGAAAAGCTTTTGCTGTAGCCTTCAGGGAGATAGCTTAATTTCATCAATAGA
Organism: Dasypus novemcinctus; assembly: GCF_030445035.2. NCBI lineage: Eukaryota > Metazoa > Chordata > Mammalia > Cingulata > Dasypodidae > Dasypus > Dasypus novemcinctus. The sequence goes on from NC_080677.1 coordinate 84,495,149, forward strand.
CAAATATTATTGTGAAGCAACAGTGGGTTAAAAGAGGTCAAATCACTTTCCCTGCTGAAGTCAGCTTCAAGAGAAAATGTTCATTTTTGCCTAGAAATAATTTACCACTTGTTTGGGTAAAATATTAAAAAATGGTTGTGCAAAATGCTGCCTATTTTTATTTTACTCCTAAGAATTATTTTCAAAGTAAAGCAGTAAGTAGTAATGGAGATAGACCTGACTTAGGCCATATTCAGGTCAGAGAGTTACAAGTTTGGACAAAGGCCATCTTAAAACTATTTGTATAAAATAGGTGGAGGGCATTTTCAGAGGGGAAAATATTATGAGGTGTAAAACAGAACAGATTGAAATGACTATCTGAATATTTAACTTCATTACGTTTGCAGAGGGGGTGGATCAGTTTAAAAGATCCTATTTAGGGCAATTGTTTAAATTTAAAGACTCTTTATTTGGCATTTTTGCTTCAGGTTTTAAAAGTAATGTAAGAAACAAAGATTAGTTTAGTTTTCACATAAAGGAAGAAAATAATGATTAATGTAACCTGGCAGCCTACTGCCTCAGTCTCCCAATCCCGGGTTAAACAGCAACAAAGGAAACCAGCTTAAGCCAGTCCTATAGGCAATAAAAAGATGCCCAAGAAAGAGCTAAATCAATACCAATTCAGCACTAAATTCCGTTCCTTATTTGACAAAGGGGAGCAGGTAAAAACTAAAGTGGTTGGAATGTGATGGGGGAAGCGATTAATCACAAACTTTTGTGCGGGAAAGTTAGATCTTCTTGGATAGGCTGTAACTTCTGAAGTGTCCAATCTATGGAGAAACAGGAAGGGCTTGCGTGCTAGGCTTAGGGGTATAAATTGTGTCATTTTTCTTTGTTCGGCGTGCCAGCCATGTTTTCTGGTTGTGCGCCCCTTTTGCAAGATTAAGAATAAATTCTTTTCTTCTCCACAATTGGATGAGCCTTATTTTCTTCCAGAAGAAAATTTCTTTCTAACAGTAAGGAAGGCCAATTATATTAACAGCATGTGAAAGGCCAGAATGGATTGCTTCCAAGGCAGAGAAGTTAAGTTGGAAATGATAAAAATGGCTTCAACAGTAAGAGAAGATTTAGTATAAAAATCAAGTAGAGTCATTTAAGTTTCTACAAATTCTTGACTAAATAGCTTGACTATTTAGGATTAGCAAACATTATTTTCTAAGTGTTTCACTATCCATTATTTATCTATAATTATCAATTATCTATATCAGGTTGTGATATTCATCATGTGGCCAAATGTGATTATTATCTTAAAGAGAGATATTACAGTAATTATGTAAGTGGAGGTGAAAGACATTGCTGAGATAAGTAGTTAGGGGTTTCAAATTATCTTGTTAAGTAAAATGAATGGTATTTCTAAAAATCATTCTGCATTTGTATGTGAAATTAACGATTATGTGACTATTGTTAGGTATCAGTAACTCAAAAAGGAAAACATTTTAAAACAAAATATGCCTCTAGACCTTACCATTTCTACTTCATTTTGGGGGTTTTTCTGCTTTTTCCTTAAACACATTTAAGATTTTACAATTGAAGTGGTCTCTGTGTTCTCTGGATATGTTAGGTACATACTTTCTACCTAGCGTACAAACCATTTTTCTCACTGTTAATGCCTGAACAGTATGGTTTCTCTTAGCATTCCTAGCTTGTCTGATATTCTTTACTGAGAATATAGAAAGAAAATTCCTTTTGAGGTACAGTTTGATGCCCACTGAAATAAATTTTCCTTCAGCAAGTACCAGGCTTTGACCAAAGGAACAAATGCTATTGCTCCATCTTTCAAGTCCAGTGTTTTAGCCATTTATAATGCATATAAATCCTCCTAGCCTTTATGATTTTTTGTGAGGGAAAAATAAATAATAAATAACTCAAATTTAAGTCATGCTTCTGTTGTATTTATTAAACTTAAATGGAAAACTTAAAAATTTTCATTTTACCAAAGAAAAGACTAGACCTCAAATGTTGTAAAACAAAAATATACTTATTGTAATAATTCTGAAGGTTCCTAAGAATAAATGGTCCCTGCCTTTTGGCTATCTATTTAGTTAATGCCCATTTTTAAATCTCATTGTGGAAGGATTTTCAGATGACAAGTTAAGAAGCAACAGCCTAGGTGATATCTGTATTAAGAAAGGCACTGGCTATTTTGCAGAAAAATCACATTAAAGATCTATATCTTGTTTTCTGTCCCTTCTCTTCCATATATCACTTCAAAATTGCTTTTTCCTGTTTTTAATCCATAGGGTAGAACTCTAATATATTTATAGATATTGTATTTCAAATTGCAATCCACTCAAAGTCTTAAATACATACCATATATTCATATGTTGAGCTTATTTTTAACAATGTGTTTTCTAATGCCTTTTTCATAATTCAACCTAATTGGAATAAGATTTATAATCCTAAATTTAGAATAATTTGTGTAATGTGTAATAGCAATGTAGGTTTGGTAATAATCTAATAAGTCAGTAAGTATATTTGAACATTTGCTAAATTAATAATAGAAGTTATTAAACACTAATTAATAGAAGTGGTTTTGAAAATATTATTACCATTAATTCTCACAAGAAACAACTATGGATTATTTTTTAAATTCTTTTTTTATTTTTAAAGAAGCTTTAGATTATATAAATGTTCCATCAGAAATAGAGGGGATTCCTATATAGCCTACCTTCTCACCCTCCCACAATTTCCCAAATTAACATCTTTCAGTAGTGTGGTACATTTGTTACAATTAATGAACATATATTGAAGCATCACAATTGATAAACACATATGAAACACATATTGAAATATTAACCATGGACTATAATTTACATTATAGTTTATACTTTGCCCTACGCAATTTTATAGGTTTTGACAAAACGTGTAATGGCCTGTGTCTGTCATTGTAATGTCATGCAGGACAATTCCAATGTCCCAAAAATGCCACCAAGCTGTACCTATTCTTCCCACTCCCTTCCCTCAGAAACTCTGATGACCACTACCTTTATATCAATGATACAATTTCTTCCACTGCTAGAATAATAAGTCTACTTTAGTCTGTCATTCCTTTCCTGCCTTTTGTGTGTTCACTCCTTAATCTTGAGGATTTTGGGATCTTGATGCCCACCCTGCTTCCGATTGAGAGAGAGATCCCAAGGGGCAGGTGGATGAAACTATATTCCTTGCAGTTGCAAACACTCTCCACTTCCTGGGATTGGCATTGTCCATCATCTTCTTTTTGTTAGTTGTCCTGGGTGAGTCCAGTGAACTGGTGAGTAGGTGTTGCGACTCTGTTGAGATTCAGGTCTCAACTGGCATATGAACAGATTAGGTTTTAAGGCTCTGGGACATATACTTAACAAGTATAGTGCTAATTATAGGTTCAAATAAAAGGAGCATAAGAGCCAAGTATAGAAATTATAAATCTCTAACTCTGTTACATTGGGGAGCATATATTCCAAAGTAAGGACCAATAACAGGGTGCCAAATTCCTGAGATTGTCTGCCTTGCCTGTACTGTCTAGATGTCTCTAAAGCCCTCATTAGCCCTGCTATTTGAGGGACTGTTTACTGCAGCAGTCAATAAGTTCCTGCTGAGACATGCATAAGCATAACCTCTGGTATAACCGCCTGAATCACATCAAAATCTCTGAGCCATAAAAGCTCATTTATATTTAATATTTCCCCCTTTTGGTCAAGGTCTTTTTCCAGATTCATCACTAATCAGTGCTTGGTAATAATCCCTTGGTGCCAGGGAGGCTCATCTCTGGGAGTCATGTCCCATGCTGGGAGAAAGGTAGTGCATTTATATGCTGAGTTTGGCTTATCAAAGGCCACATTTTAGCAACAAGGAGGCTTTCAGGAGGTAATTTCATAGGTAACATATGATACTAGGCTAAGTTTCAATTTCACAAGAAAAGGTTCATAAGTACAACCATCAATATCAAAGGCTTGATATAATGGTCTGTCCTTTGCTAGGCACTACCCATGTACTCAGGGAATTCTAAAGAGTGTAGCAGGGATTCCCAGGATGGGAATTCAATATTCTTTTGGTTATTGTGTAGGTCTCCACCCATTGAGACAACACCCCATGACCACTTAAACATATTCATATGCCATAGAGACATGCCCCAGGTACACCCCTCCCCACACATCCCACCATCACTGCTGCCCACACCAATGATCCTCTCTTGCCACAGTTGTGACCTTTCTGCAATCCAAAACTCCCCAAAAACAAAGCCACAAAATAAACCCAAATACAAATAGTAAGAAATAAAATAATAATAATAATAAAAATAACAAAATCCAATAATAAAATAAAATAAAAATTTTAATTGTCTTTCATCACTGTAAGATTTTAATTTCTGTTTTTCAGATGAAGAAACCAAGACTTAAAATTAGTTAAATAACATCTCCTAGGTTGTTATGATGGTTAAGTTAACATGTTAACCTGGGTAGGTTATGGTGTTTAGTTGCTTGGTCAAGAAAGTACTGGCCCGATTGTTACTTGTGAGGGTTTTAAACCATTAGTCATTTGATTGCATTTCTGACTGAGTACATCTACAATCATCAAAGATTGCCTTCAGTAAGAAGAGAGAGTTTGTCCAATCAATTGAAGGCCTTAAAGGTAGAACTGATGATGTCAGCAATCAGAAAGAAGATTTTTATCCCTACTTCAGCCAGCCAGCTTCTCCTGTGGAATACATTGAAACTTTCATCAGAGTTCCCAACCTGTGGTCTTCCCTACACGATTCATATCTGTTGATCCCCATGGTTATGTGATCCAATTCCTATATTAAATCTCGTGTGTGTGTATGTTTGTATATATATCTTGTTCTTTTCTCTGGAGAATCCTAATACAGTTATATACCTCAGAAGGGGCAAAGGTGGAAGTTAAATGCAGGGTGGCTAGACTTCAAACCTTGTGACTTTATTATACCATATGACCTGTATTATATATAGCATACAAAGAAACATATCAATTGGTTTTTGCTTTCAAGGAATGTGCAGTTTAGTTAAAAATTTAATTATTGTAAAAATATTATTTCCATTGTTTACTTGCTAACTTTCTTGATTGCCATTCATCCATTTTGTTTATTTTTATATCATTTTGGGTTTAATTTCAGTGGATTAAATGCAGTTGTACTATGTTATAATTACGGTCGATTGTAGTTCCAAAGTCTATGATTCTTAATAATTAAAAACAAAATAAAATACTCATTTTAAATAAATGCATGCTATTAGGACTTTATTCAGGTCTCTGCTAAGTATCCTCTCAGAGAAGTCTCTTCAGTTCATCCTACCAACATGACCACATGCCAGGCACAAGAGGTGGTGCTCAAAAATCTTTGAGAACTGAATGAATAAAGAAGTTTGATATTTTGATCCAAAAACCACTAATATAATTTTACATTTTCTTCCAATAAAAGCATATACATTTAAAAGTAAAAAGGGGAAACGGACTTGGCCCCGTGGTTAGGGCGTCCGTCTACCACATGGGAGGTCCGTGGTTCAAACCCCAGGCCTCCTTGACCCGTGTGGAGCTGGCCCATGCTCAATGCTGATGCATGCAAGGAGTGCCGTGCCACGCAGGGGTGTCCCCCGTGTAGGGGAGCCCCACGCGCAAGGAGTGTGCCTCGTAAGGAGAGCTGCCCAGCGTGAAAGAAAGTGCAGCCTGCCCAGGAATGGCGCTGCCCACACGTCCATGCCACTGAACAACAGAAGCGGACAAAGAAACAAGATGTAGCAAATAGAAACAGAGAACAGACAACCGGGGGAGGGGGGAAATTAAATAAATAAATAAATCCTTAAAAAAAATAAAAATAAAAATAAATAAAAGTAAAAAGAACAAGAAAGCTACCTGCTCTGAAGAATATGTACAGGGGCAAATAATTTTGTCACACTTAAAATTTCCTGTTTTCCCTTAATGAGTTACATTGAAAATAGTCAGGATTTTTTTGCCCCAGTAACTTTACTTCCTAAAATCTTTCCAAAAAAAGGATATTTTTTCAGTTTAATGAGGTTTTGAGTAATCTTAATTTTAGGATTTACATGAAAATCAGCATAACAGATTTTGCAAAGAGATGTGCCTGTTAGAACTTTGTAGTTTTAAAGCAAGTTAGTCTTTGGAGAATTATTTTTACTATAAAATCTGTGGGTTTAATTAGTATTAAAGCAATTCTGCTCATTAACCTTAATAGAGCCAATATCTGTATTAAACAACAGAATAAAGTACTTCCACAGTTCTTGGACATTAGTTACTGTTTATTTAGTCTAAGGCATGAAATTGTTTAGACTTCATTGTAAATATGTACTACATTTATGTTCTTTTGCTTTGTTTTGTTTTTTGTTTTATTGCCCACATGTTCTACACAACCTTTTTTCTCTATAGACTTTATATGATAAGAAGGAATAAGAAAGAGTTTCATCTAAATAAATTCACTGTTTGTAAACAAGCACTACATTATAATTATTTTCAAATACATCATATGTCATATAGTATTACTTTCATATTATAAACAGTTCATTAATATGAAAGAAAATTCCAAAAATAAAAAAGCAAAAAGAACGTCACCTATTATTTCTTCAATGAGAGAATGTTGTTGCTGTTAGCATTTCATATGATTTTTTTTCTTCCAGGCATTTTTCTTATGCATGATTTTCTCTAGTGAAATTGTTTTTTATGACAGTTATTTGTGCACATCACATAATTTTTAAGCAAAATATGAAAACTATTTTCAGATATGTGTGCAGCCTTGATTTTTATTAACAGAGTAATAATCTAGGGATTTTGTCTATATCATAGCTTGCTTATGATTTAATGATTCAACTTTTTCAGCAACTATTAATTGAAATCCATATTATCAGTCCTTTTTCTGGGCCACAGAAATTTATCAGGAAAGATCATAAGGGTCCTCCCCCTCTAGATCTTACCTTCTATAAGATAAGGCAGTCAAAAACTGTTAATGAAGGCTTGAGAGACTGAGAGAGGTCCTGGAGTCTGGAACAGCAGAGTATGGAGGCATGGAAAGTGCTAGATGCATACAGCAGCTTAAGGCTGGGGTGATGAACCTTGCCATATGCTGACTGTCCACAGCTAAACTCCAGGAGATGGTGAGGGGAAGGCAGAGACCTTGGCATAGATTGCCTGCCATCTTGCTTCACAGAGTGGCAAAACACCAAGATCACCAGTAATTGACTTTGGTGATAAAGCACCTCTGATGGTGCTTTGACTTGGATATTTCATGGCCTCTGAACTGTAAGATTTTCCCCTAATAAAATTCCTGCTATAAAATCCAAAATAAAAACAAGTAAACAAACAAAAATACCAAAACAAAACTTTAAAATATAGAAATATTAAAAAAGAAAGTAGAAATTCCTTCTCTTTCTGTAGATAGCTTTTGTTGACAATGTGATTTATATATACCTACAGGTGATATTTTCTTCTTCTTGTACAGGCCTAGATATACATACACATGCAAACACTATACCCATTCCTATATTCACTTATATATCTAATGCTGATTTAAATTCCATAAGACAAAATTTAATGGAAGTCCTAGAAAGTTATATAATTGTCATTAAAAATATACCACACTAATAAAACAAGTTGTTGATGTGGGGGGTGTGGGGGTGTAGGGAGTGTGGTATATGGGAACCTCTTATATTTTTTAATGTAACATATTATGTAATTTATGTATCTTTAAAAAAGACGATAATAAAAAAGACTTGGAAAACAAAACAAAACAAAACCCTAGAATAGAAGACTAACACAAAGGAGATATGGCTTAATAGGGTATGAAAAATCCCTAGAGGTTCTGGTTGGCAGTATGTTAAAAATGTCACCAGTGTAATGTTACTGCTGAAACTAAACACAAACAAACAAAAAAACCCAAACAGATTGCATTATACAACTTTGTGTTCATAATAGGAATATTAATCAGACCTGTGGCAATGGTCTAATTCCGGTCACCACTATCTTTTCCTACATTATGGTTATATTGGTTCCTAACTGATTTCACTTCATGAGAGACACTAGTCATCTAAGGTAGTTCTAGAAAGAGTAACCAGAAGGATGATGCAGTCTGACCCATATCAAAACATATTATAAAATAATTTTTTATATTAGTCTAAAAGAAATTCACTTTTTGAAAAATTTGATGCAATATATTTGAGAAATCTGGGAATATAACAAACTATCTCAAGAATTAATGAATTACCATTACTCAAATTTATATAGATTAATGACCTCAATCCTGGTTGCATTTTAGAATAATATGGGAGAATTGAACAAAAAATACCACAGCTCAATCTCAATTCCATCCCAGGAAACCTACATCAAAATCTCTATGGCTAAAGCCTAAACATTACATTTTTTAAAAACTTCCCAGAAATTCTATATGTATTCAGGGTTGAGAACCGTTATTTGAACCCATGAATTTCATCACTGTGCAAGTGAATCATAGAGTATATTTAAGATCACCTTTTAGTCTGAAGTCTTATCATGTAATAGCAAGGCTGACTTTGTTCCATGAAATTATAATTCATTTACTCATTATTAGTAGCAATAGACACAGTTCATGAAACACCTTCTTTCCCTGCATGTTTCACTTCCCCTGTCTCTTGATTCTTCTCTTCACTTGCTGGTTGCTCCTCTTTCATCTCCCTTGCTTGTTCCCTATTAAATCTTCAAACTCTAACCACTGAAGTGCCTCAGGACTCCATTTCTGCTCCTTTTAAAAATTCTTTTGAAGATTTCACCTATATGATGATGATTGGAATGTATATCTCCAGGCTGAATCTCTCTCTTGAACTCCAGTTTGATATCTGATTGTCTGTATGACATCTCCACTTGAATGTCTAGTAGGTATCTATAACATTTTCAAAAACTACAACTTCCACAACACCTTCTGACACCAACTGGAAGTACTGCAGTAACTCAATCAATGCAGTTCTGACTGTCTCCTGGGAGTTAGGCCAGACTCTACAGGTAAAACTCTACGAGATTTCCCATCAGGGATCAGGCACAAATTTGGGGCCCAGGCCACCTGCACTTCTGATGAAATGGCTACAAATTCAGGATTCACCCCACCCAAATCAGTAATTCACTAGAATGACACACAGAACTCACTGAAAGTGTTATAATTATAACTTTGAACTTTAAATAGTAAACTTTAAATAGTAAAAGGATTCAAATAAGAAGAAACCAAAAGAAGAGACACATAAAAGGTGACAAAGTCTGGAAGGGTTCAAAACACAAGTTTCCAGGTCCCCTCCATGTGGAATTAGAATGTGTCACCCTTGTCGCACAGCAATTTATCTCTCAATTCACGGAAGCTCCCCTGAGCTTCAAGTGTCCCAAGTTTATATGGGGTTTCCCTGCAAAGACACGCCCAGTGCCCCCAAGGGCAGCTATACATGCAGGCAGAGGGTGCTCCCAAAGGATGCTCCCTAGTTCTGGCTAGGGCCCAGAGCAGGCCTGTCTGGGAGGTAGAGGGCCTCAGAGGGCCAGGGCAAAGCCAAGGCGGTTGTTACGTTGATCCAACTCCCTGTTGAACTTGCGGGTGAAGCTGGTACCCAGGACCCAGAGGGGCCTAAGGGGTGGTGGGACACCACACTGGAAGGCCAGTGTGGGCAAGTCATCATTACCGTCAAGGTCTTGTAATACATAGTCTGTGTCAGTGAGCATGAAGACTCTTCCTCCAAAGTGGAAGGAGACGTCAGGGAGTATGGACACCTCCTTACAGTCCACGGCATATTTACTGGTGCTCAGTTCCTTGGCCCCTGCTGTCTCCATGAGCTACCTCAGGGAGCTGGTGTGACACAAAATGAAGAATGTGCAGGGTTCCACTGCTGCCATGTAGTCCTTCTCACAGAGCAAGTTGGCAGAGCTCACAGACACCCCCTTCATTTTGATCTGCCACAAGTCGTTCTTGCTGAGGCTTATGTAGTGGAAATTTCCTTGGTAATACTGAGGGTTGCTCCTGCCCAGCACAATCTCTCCTCCCAGCTGATGCAAATTCCTCACTTGGGTTGCTGCTAGTTGAGTAGGTGGCTGGGAAGGGCAGCAGGGCAGGCTATGGACTTTTTTCCTTCTTTTTATTTTTACCAGGGATTGAGCATCTAGAACAGTGCCTAACACATACTGGATGGAAAGCAAATGCCTACTGAATGCAGGAATGAATGGATCAATGTTAAGATGTACTATTATTATATTTATTATTCTTTGTGATATTTTCAAGATAATAAAAAGTATTTTTTGCTATGCAATATTTTAGACGTAGGTATAATTTACATAATAGTCTTAAGTTCACAGTATTGGCAGAATTTTGACAATTGTATACCCATATAGCCATGTAACCACCATCTATTAAAATGAACATATATCATCCCTGAAAATTCCCTTGTGTTCTTAGCAGTTAATGCTGCTGCCCCCACACTGAGTCAAATACTTTCTAATCTCTCTCATCATAGATTAATTTGCCTATTTTAATTCATAAAAATGGAATCATACACTATGTATTTGTGTAAATCTTCTTTCAACATAGTATTGCTGTGATTCACCTATGGTTTTGCATGTATCAGTAGTTTTTATAGTGGTTTCACTCTGTTGTATGAGCATAACACTGTTTATTTATCCATTCAATGAATGGATAATGAATATTTCGAGTGTTTCTATTTTATGACTATTATAAATAAGACTGCTATGAGCATTGGTGTTTAAGTCTTTTGATAGATATATGTTTTCATTTCTCTTTGGAATTGATAGCTTTAAAATTAGGTGTATATCTAATTTTACAAGGAACTGCCAAACACATATCCAGAGTGGTTTACCATTTTGCATTCCCAGCCACAATACGTATACTTTCAAGTGCTCCACATCTTAAACAAATTTTAATCTATAGATCAATTTAGGGAAAATAGACAAATTAATAATCTAAGTCTTCCTATTCAAGAGTATGATAAAGCTTTGCATTTATTATCTTTCCATTTCTTTAGATACTTTTAAATTTGTCTTAAAGATATTTCATACTTTGCAGTGTGAAGATCCAGGACATCATTTGTTAGATTGATTTAACACTAAGTATTTAACTCAGTACTAGGTATTTGATGTTTTTTGGTGCTATATTAAATACCACACTTTTAATTGTATCTCTAGTTGTTCATTGCTACTGTAGAGAAATACAATTAATTTTTGTAGCATACATGTTATCATACAAACTGACTAAATGCATTTATTGGTTGTAGAAATTTGAGGAAGTTCCCATAGACTTTTCCATGTGCACGATGGTATTGTCTGCAAATAATGGCAGATGTATTTCAAATCATTGTGTCTTGAAATACTGGCTTGAACTAGTATTTCTGAAACAATGTTGGAATAGTTGTGATAGCAGACATCGTTGCTTTATTCCTGATAATAGGGGGAAAAGTATTAGCGTTAGATCATTAGTATGAGCTTTTCAACAGCAGGAAAAAAAAACGTTTTTAAGTGAAAAGCCACATTGCTATTGTTCGCTTACTCTTTTCTGATTATTACTCTCCAGGATTTTCATATAATTCTTAAAAACTGTTACTATTTAGCTTTAAGCAGCACTTATAGAAAATATATTCTTATTTCCACCAAACTCCAAGGATAAGCCATTTTTACCTCTCAAGGAACAATAACTGTTTTGAAGATAAGACTAATCACATTAGGTCTTCAACAAATCTCTTTTCCATTACATAATTATATTTCTCTTTGAAAGGACTAATCCAGTTCAAGGAAAATAAGTATGAAATCAGTTTGATTCCTTAAGGCAAAACCCAGGGAGAATCTTATATTTATTCTTCAGTAAACTTATGACTGCTGTCTAAGTTAAAATTAAAAGCATAAATAACAAATAAGAATGGACCAAAAAGCTGGATAAATTGACTTCAAACTAGATTTAAAGGTTTGGATCATCAAACTTTTCCCTGGTCACATCCTTAATTTATGAATGCCATCTTCAGTTTGAGCCTTCCTATCCTTTCTTATTGTTTCCTAGGCTTCTGCATTAAAGTACCTTGGCTTTCCCTTGAAATACAAATCCTTTTCCAACAATAAATAAAAAGGTACAGTTTATTAACTTTCTTTTGCTAAAAATATTCTTTGATGTTCTTCCTTCCCAATCTTCTAGAGTGCACTCTAGGAAACCCATCCTTAGCACTAACATTGAGAAAAAATAAAGAACCAGATATTTAGACTCACATGCACTTGCCCATATGACAACTGAACAAGATAACAATGTATTTCAAAATCTGACAGTGCCAGTGGAAAATTATACTTAATAGATAAATAATATTAATTCTAATTTTGCTGAACAAAACTTTCCAATATGACAATATTTGAAGGTTCTCCTTAAATAGGTTTTGGGTATACCTGTGTTGGCTCCTCTGATCATCAAATGTTTTTAAACTGTAATGAAAATCATTCACAATAATTTATTGAATAAGATCCATGATGTATTCATCCAATTTTTTTCTCCTATCCAATGTGAGCTTTCTTTTGCTCATCACTATCCCCTTTGTCACCCTTATGAACACCACTTAGATTTTTCATGTTATTCTTGCCTTGAATTCCCTGTGTTCTCTCCAGCTGTGGAAATCATAGCTATCATTCCTCTGTGAAGCCTTAATAGACTTTGCACTCAATTTAAAATTACCACTCTTCTAATGCATCATTTATTATTGCATGTACCATCTAATTCAGACTTCATTATACACCATCATGTCCCATCTATATGTGACACTAATTGCATTAGAAATGCCTCAAAGACTGGAACAATGTTTTTAATTTTGTTTTGAATGCTAACAATAATAATAGAGCAAGCACAATGCTCGGAACATTAAAACTCTTCAATAAATTCACTTATTTTCTGAATAGTCAATTATTTCTATCAAATAAAAACCAACTAAAATGAATTTGTTCATCATTAGGAGGATTAATTTTGATCCATTTTTCATGATCTGATTAGCTTACCAGAAATGAAAAAGATTTAAACATTAGATATAAATTAGTAGTTTCCAAGCTTAACTACAGAATCATCTAGGGAAGTTTTTAAAATTATAGATTTCTGAGTCCCACTACTGAAATGGGGTTTGATATTTTTATTGGGTCAGGAGGTAGATCCCAAAACTCTTGAATGAATTGATAATAAAGGAGAATTAACATTGGAGAGAGAGGTGGGGAGAGAGAAAGAGAAGGGGGGTGTTGTGACTTGTTCAGTTTGAGTTACCAGTGAGCAGCTGGAAATATGCATGTAGAATTCAGGAGAGAAATGCAGACTATAAATAACTTTGCTATTCAACAGATAGCTTTTAGAGTTGTGAGAATGTTTGGGTTTCCCAAGGGAGACTATAGAGAGACAAGATGAGAGGATGGAACTCCAGGGAATTAAAAATTCTTGTCTTTATTTGGATATCATATTTTTTTTCTATCCTTTATTTTTATTTGTGGGTACAGAAGTTGTTTCAAAAATTTAAACTGAGTTCTCTATTAAGGAGGCAAGAGATAAATGGTGGGAAGATAGCACATTAAAAGGCATCAACAAATAATTACGGAACTCAAATATTTCATTTTCTCTTTTTGATTTTCTTTTTACTGATTTAAAACTGTGTGTTTTGATACAGGACCATTCATGCAAAAGGAACCTGTTTAAGGAAACATAATAAAAATATAATTTCTAGTTGGGAATTTCTGCACTATAATTAATGATAGATAGATGATGATAAGTAGATAGATAGATGATAGATAGATAAGATAGATAGATAGATAGATAGATAGATAGATAGATAGATAGATAGATAGATAGATAGATAGATAGATTTGTCTACTAAAATGGATAAAGAGGACTTCAAGTCTGGAACAGATTTAAGAAAGGGGTGAGGATGTAATAGTGTCCCCCATATTACAGATTACAGTTATGGTCTTGTAGATATAGGTCCAATGGAGATGTAAATCTAGCAGCTAAATATGAGAGTGGATATAGCTGTTGGAGAGTTGTTTCTCTGGAAAACCCTGACATACCTTCACTAAATATTAAGCTATTTATAATGTCTCTTTTCCAAACTAATCTGTCTGTATTCTCTCTATTTCAAGTGTCATGTCATAAACATTTATTTACTGATTAACAAAGTAAACTTGAAAAAAGAGAAGATGACAAACTCCATTAAAGGAAAGCAGTTACTCTACTTCCTTCTTCAAAGCCAGTTAGTAAATAAAGATACATACACATATATATCTTAACACTTTTAATATTTTAATAGCTATGGAAATTATTTCTTCCAGTCATCAATAACAGAATAATATATTCAGTATATTTGGTTTTAAAAGAAGAAAAGTTCTCAATATTTCACACAACAATGATTTTTAAGAACTTTTCATTGCTTAATGGAATATTTCATCTATTTGGAAGATTCATTTATGTGGGAAAATATCTTATTTCAAACAAGAAGGGATAAATAGATGTTACATGTATTGTTTTGCAAACTTTTGTCCTCAACCAAAGGCATATACTTTTATGTGCACATTACCATGATAAAAAACAACAAAAATCAAAAAACAGCACTGTACAATACAAAGAGTGAACCTTAAAGGAAACTATACCATAGTTAACATTATGATTATAATAATATTGTTTCATTCATTGTAAAAAAAAGTACCACGCTAATACAAAATGATAATCACAGGTAAAACTGCATGCATGGGAGGCTGTATGTGAACTCTACTTTCTGTATGATTTTTCTGTTAATGTACAATTTTTATAATTAAAAAGAAAAAGAAATATCAAATTGAAGGGAAAGTGAAAAAAGTATAAGTACATATACATGTATATCTGCCAATTAGTAATACAATATTTATTGTATTACAATATGTAATACAATATTTATTGATTTCTAAGGACAAGAAATTTAGTTTTCATGTTAACCATAGAATAAAGTTAAAATTCTGCTCACATTGCAGTGATATAGTCTTTACAGTTTAAGGAAAATGCAAAATGAGCTAACAAATTTAGGTAAAACATATATGCTTTTATATTCTGTATTTAATTAAAAAAGAAATCCTCAAGTTCCAGTAAACCCAGATAGTGAAGTAAGATGCTCCTGAGTACTTTTTCCCAAAAAATCTTTGTATAACTAGCAGAAACTGGCTGAGCCATCTTTCTCAAACTCCAGAAAACAATTAAAGGGTTGAAATAATTGGGCAGGTGATGAATCAAAAAAACTCAGCTTTAAAAATGGTAGGAGAGTATTGTGGTGCTTGTCCCCCATTCCCTTCCTGTCACAGTGTGTTGCCAGCCTGCAGTCCCACTGTGGTTCCCTGGCACTGTTCTCGAGGGAGCAAAGCAACCTCTACCTGCTTGCTGGTATTCCTGTATGTTGGTATGTTGGGGCCAATCTAATAGTAGCAGAATGAAGGATGGAACCAAGAAACTAGTCTCTGATATGCTCTTTCAGAATGTGCCCTATTCACAGAAGCAGTTTGTGGACAGCTAAAGCAGCCTAAGAAAAAATTGTCAAAGCAGCCTGGGGTAAAAAATTTAAGACATGAGTGCACCCAGGAGAGAGTAATGTTTATTTCACAGAAAGTAGAGAAGGCATCCAGTTCCTATAAACAGGGGAATTACTAAGGCCAGGAGCAAACACAAGCCCAGAAAAGAGAGAACTCTGAACTTCACTTTCACTTTGGGCTGATCTTCTTGACAGGCGGCCTAACTCTGAAGGAGAGCACCATCCAATGCAAAGTCAATTTGCAAAGACTGAAAGGTGTTTTTCTTCTTCTTTTTGTTTGAGAAGCTATGAGTTAGAGTTAACCAAACAGTCATGCATACCATACAGGATTTCCATATATCACCCAACACCAACACCTTACATTGTTACAACACATATGTTACAAAAGATGAAAGAACATCATCATAATATCACTGCTATCTATAGTCCATAGCTTACATTTGGTGTATTTTTTTCCCACAAGCCATCCTATTATTAATACCATGCATCAGTATTGCATATTTATTACAGTTCATGAGAGAATGTTCCCATATTTTCACTGTTAACCACAGACCATCACTCACCTTGAGGTTCATTGTGTTATATGATCTCCTTCCTTGTTCAAATCACCCAAAGTGTATACACAATGGGCTCTCAGTTTCATCACAGGGTTGTGCTGTCATCAGGTGAAAGGTGGTTTTAAAAAATTGTTTGTTTTTGTTAGCTGCTAGCACTTGAGGAAACCTCTGTCATATCACTAGTTGGATATAAACTTAAGGAACAGAGATCTCAGGAATAAATTCGAGCTAATATATTAAAATATTAAAATACACAGTGTGAATTAAAAGATAAAAAGGCAAACAAAGAAACAGGAAACATGACCAAACCCAAAGGAATAAGATAAAAATTCAGAAAAAAAAAATCAACAAAGAGGACCAGATAATGGACAAACAAGAAAAAGACTTCAAAAATTTAAAAAAGATCTATGACATGCACAAGAAAATAAAGGAGAACACAGAAAAAGAACTAAAGGAAATCAAGAAAATGATGAGTAGTATGAGAAGTTCAAGAGAGGGATAGAAAATTTGAAAAGGAAACAAAGAAAAAAACTGGAGCTGAAGAGTACAATAATTGAAATGAATAATTACCCAGAGGGTTTCAACAGCAGATTGGAGCTAGTAGAAGAAAGAATCAGTAAAAGAACACAAACAACTGAAATGACTCAGGATGAGGAGCAGGAAAAAAAAAAAGAAAGAAAAGGATTGAGCAGAGTATAAAAGATATATGGGACACCATCAAGCATACCAATATATGCATAATGGGAGTCCCAGAAGGAGAAGGAAGAGAGAATGGGATATAAGGTGTATTCAAAGAAATAATTATGGGAAACTCTCAAATTTAATGAAAGACAAGAATATACTAATTCAAGAGCTCCAAACATAATAAACTCAAAGAAACAGAGTCAGAGAGACAGATAAAGCAGATACAACCCCCAGATATTGGTTCCTATGAAGGCTAAAGAGACCCATGAGAGTTATGGTCATGGCCGATGGGGTTTACTACCAGGGCAGATGGCCCCTCTTTGGAAATGGTGTTTATGTGTGATGAATCTGGACTCAGATGGGATCTCCCTTCATAAGACTTTCATACTAATCTGCTGGAGGTGCAGTTAACGTTGGGGTTTAAGATATAGTTAGGGGATTTGAATCTCTGGACTGATAATGTGATAGCCAGGTCCTGAGCCTCAACAGACTCCAGCACCTACGGTCTGATTTGTTGGACTTACCACACTCAGCTAAGATGGAGTTGAAGAGGGACAATCACCACACCATGGAGCCTAGAGTGATTACAACTGAAAATGGGAGGATGGCAGCCAGCATCCATGTGGAATCTGAGCCTCCTCTTGACATAGAGGTGCAATGGACACAACCAATCCAATGTCCACATAGAAGAGGTGGCATTGGATTGGGAAAAGTGGACATGGTGGACGATGGGTATGGGGAAAGGCAGGAAGAGATGAGAGGTGGAGGCGTGTTTGGGACATGGAGCTGCCCTGGATGGCGCCTCAGAGGTAATCACCGGACATCGTGGATCCTCACAGGGCCCACTGGATGGAATGGGGGAGAGTGTGGGCCATGATGTGGACCATTGTCTATGAGGTGCAGGGGTGCCCAGAGATGTACTTGCCAAGTCCAGTGGATGTGTCATGATGATGGGAACGAGTGTTGTTGGGGGGGGAGAGGGGGGGTGGGGGGGTGGGGTTGAATGGGACCTCACATATATATTTTTAATGTAATATTATTACAAAGTCAATAAATAAAAAAAGAAAAAAAAAAAGAAAAAAATAATAATAAACTCAAAGAAAACCACACCCAGACACATAGTAGTCAAACTGTTGAATGCCAAGGATAGGGAAAGTGTTCTAAAAGCTACAAAAGAAAGGCAATGTGTTATATACAAGAGAACCTCAATATGAATAATTGCTAATTTCCTATAGAAACCATGGAGGCAAGAAGGCAGTAAAATGAAATATTTAAAGTGCTGAAAGAAAACAATTGCCAATTGAGAATTTTATATCCAAAAAGTCTGTCTTTCAAAATCAAGGGAGATATGAATCCATTCCCAGATAAACAAAGCTGAGGGAGTTTGTTGCTACTAGACCAACCCAACAAGCCATGATAAAGGGATTTCTTCAGACTGAAATGAAAGGACATTAGACAGTGGATTAAATGAACATAAAGAGATTAAGACCTCAAGGACCTGGGTTCAATCCCTGGGGCCTCCTGGAGAAAAAGAAGGAGAGAAAGTGTGCCTGCGTGGTGAGCCAGTATCCACGTGGAGAGACACATGCCCTTATGTCAAGCCAAGTAACAATGTGGGTGCCCATGTGGTGAGCTGAGTGCCCATGTGGGTGCCCTCATGGTGAGCTGAGTCCCTGCATGGTGAGATAGTGTCCGCATGGTGAGCCAAGTGCCCATGTATTGAGCCAGTGCCTGTGCAAGGGAGTCACACAGCAAGATGATGACACAACCAAAGAAAGACTAAGGTGAGAGTCAAAGTGAACACAGCAGAGACCAGGAACTGAGGTGGTACAATTGGCAAGGAATCTCTCTCTGCATCAGAGTTCCCCAGGATCAAATCCCAGTGAATCCTAGAGGAGAAAGATGAGAAGAGAAGACAAAAAGAGAGAGATACATGGTTTCGGACACAAATGTATTAGAATATAATTTGTAACAAATACAAGAAAAGTACAAGAAAAGGGTGAGGGAACAGGAAGGCATCAATTCTATCCAAAGCAATTTACAGATTCAACACAATCTGAACACAAATTCCAACAGTCTTCTTTGAAAAAAATGGAAAAGCCAATCATCAATTTGTAAGGAAAGGTAAGTTATCATCAATAGCTAAAGCCATCTTAAAGTAGAACAAAGTTGGAGGACACACAATTCCCAATCTTAAAACCTATTACAAAGCCATAGTAATCAAAATACCATGATCCTGGCACAACAACAGGCATTTAGACCAAATGAAATCAAAATATAGTTCAGAAATATACACTCACATCTATAGTGAATTGCTTTTGACAAGAGTGCCAAGTCCAGCCAATGGTGAAAGAATAGTCCCTTCAACAAATGGTACTGGGAAAATTGGATATCCATATATGCCAAAGAATGAAGTTGAACCCTTATCTCACACCAACTATAACATTTTTTAACATGAAAAGCAGGCACTCAAACCACAGAGCTACAACCACTTCCCAATGAGAGTTGGTTTTTTTGTTTGTTTGTTTATTTTTAGGAGGTACCAGAGATCAAACCCAAGACCTTGAAAATGGGAAGCAGGTGCTCAACCACTTGAGCTGTATCCACTCCCCCAAATATAAATATTAACTCAAATAATATGATGAGAAATATAATATGATGACAAAAATGACATATATGTTTTCACTTATAGGAAATAATTAGAATAAGCTAATTCATAGCCTAAGAAATTAGAGTACAAGTTACCATTGGCAGGGTGGAGGTAGGGAGTGAGTAGTTTATGCTTTTTTTTTTTTAAAGATTTATTTATTTAATTAATTAATTAATTTATTTAATTCCCCTCCCCTCCCCCGGTTGTCTGTTTTCTGTGTCTTTTTGCTGCGTCTTGTTTCTTTGTCTGTTTCTTTGTCCGCTTCTGTTGTCGTCAGCGGCAGGGGAAGTGTGGGCAGCGCCATTCCTCGGCAGGCTGCTCCCTCCTTCGCGCTGGGCGGCTCTCCTTATGGGTGCACTCCTTGCGCGTGGGGTTCCCCTACGCGGGGGACACCCCTGTGTAGCACGGCACTCCTTGCGCGCATCCGCACTGCGCATGGGCCAGCTCCACTCGGGTGGAGGAGGCCCAGGGCTTGAACCGCGGACCTCCCATGTGGTAGACGGACGCCCTAACCACTGGGCCAAAGTCCGTTTCCCTAGTTTATGCTTAATCGGTAGAGTTTCTCTTTGGCATGACAGAAAAGTTTTAGTAAGTAATGGTAGCACATCATGAATGTAATCAACATCAATGAATTACATATATGAATGTGGTTAAAAAAGGGGAAATGCTGGGTTGTCTATATCTTGATTTAAAAAATTAAAAAACCATAGGACTGAACAATGCAATGAACCCTAATGTAAACTATAGACTGTACTTAGCAGTCTTAGTAGTGTAATTATAATGAATTTTTCATCAATTGTAATAAAGTTACCACATAAATGCAAATGGTTAAAAATAGGGAAAAGTATGGGAAAACTTAGTATGAGAACTCTATTTTCTGCATTTTTCTGTAAACCTACAACTTCTTCAATTAAAAAAAATATTAAATAAAGGATAGGAAAAACCCTGATTCAGTTGGAACACACCTTAACTGAAGTAATGTCTTAAAGAAGTCTAATTTAAAATGGGTCCACACCCAGCAGAACAAGGACCAAAACATGTTCAAACTGGGTACACAATTCAATGCACCATAACTTTCCCTAAGATTTTCCCTTGAAGTAGGGAAATAAATGTCTCATATGTTAGTACCTACGACCTGCAGTAGTTGTTGTTGCTGTTTGTAATCAGACAAACACTGGTATACTAAACATGTTTCATGGTGCCTGCATACCTATAACTGCTTCCAGGGAAGTACCCAACCCACATACATTACCCCTATGGCATCTAATTGGGCCAGGGTTTCATCACTTCCAAAACAGCCTGGTTTGAAAAGATGAACTGGCCTTATCAGATTATCTCTCATGAATTTGAACTAGAAGAAAACAAATTAGTCAGTCAGGAGTGAATACTGGAGATGAGAGAGTATTTTGAAAGTAGACTGAAGGCATGGTAAGCCAAAGCCATGAACACACTGAAGGCGTTAGGGAACAGAAACTAAGTAAACAGAGGAGGAAAATGGGTCAAGAAGAAGAGCTCATGTGGCATATGGCTAGGTCATATTTATGGTAAGGTACTAGAGCTGAGACTCATGGCTGGGTCCTTAGCACAGCTTAGAGTCTGGCATTACTGTGCCATTGAAGCTTCAGGACTGCTGGCCTCATATAGTCTCCTCTTATTGTATTTATATTCTGTTCCACTTATATCATCACAAAAAAATAACACTGTGAAATCTAGCTTCATTAGTTCTCTGTTTCCTGAGCAACAACAAAAATACCTGATGAAGACACATGGTTAATGTGACATTTTAGCTCAAACTAAGATGTATCTTTTCAAACAAGTATAGTACTTTCAAAAGTTTTTATTTCAAATTTATCATTGACTGTGTTATAAAATCCCAGTTGTTGCATTATATCTTTAAATCACTGAATTTTAGGTATAAAAGTAACACTAGACATCATCTATTTTTATGTCATCATTTTAAAGAACAGAAATTGGGAAATCTCAAGTACATTTTGTGATTTGCCCAAGGATATACTACTCTAAATCAGATTAGCAGAAACTAGAATTCAAGGGCTTTGATAGTCAATAGGAAATGAGGGATGGATAGAGGAATGGAAGGAGGGAAAGACCCAATATGGGAGGGAAAGATAGAGGGGGTATAGGAGAAAGAAACAGAAAGGAAAAAAAGAGACAGAGAGAGGGGCAGAGAGAAAGACTATGTAAATGTGATATTTAAAAAAAGCAACTTGAAAAAGTCATCTTAGTGTCTACCTAGAGGTTTATTTTAATTTTGGTTTTTCTTTATTAGCAATGTGCACCTGAATATCCTTCTAGTCTGATATATGAAGAAACTAGGACTTTAACATAAAGTGTCAATATCAGCATAATAGAAGAATCAGCCCTCTTTTAATAAAGAGAATCAGTTTCTTGGAAAATCTTGGAAGGAAGCAAATGTTAAAAGCTAGATATTAGCAAATTGCAAGAATCTTTATGGGCCCTGTAAGGACACAGATACATACCAAATATGTTTACACTGAAATATACATGTTAAAGTATATATATAATTTAAAAAATAGATGCCTGCATAGATTAATTCAATTTAAAGCACTTAACATAGTCCCTAACTTATAACAAGGGTTCAATATATGTTAAATGATTTTATATGATAATGGATGAATAGATGATGATGATGAGAGATAGGTAGATAGATATTATACAAAACTTTGCTCTTCATTATGGTAAAATGTTAGAATAGGTCTCCTTTCTCTAAATATGTAATTAGCTTCTCTGTTCAATTTCTAAAACTAAATTTTTTTAAAGAAAAGCTTTTGTTTTTTGAACAAATGTATACTATTTCATTTTTTATCATACTGCTATACTCTTATATAAATGGGTTTTCAGTTTATAAATTTACTCAAGGTAGTGTAAGGAAAAAAGATAAATGTATTGGTAGGTTAGAAAAGCATCGCTTGGAATCAAAGGCAGGAAATACAGCCAGATAACATCACAGTCAGTCACAAGAACTAATTATAAGAAACCGTGATTGTTCCTAGTTCCATGTTAGCTAGCCTCTGGCCCAGCTATTGCTTCCTTCGCTCTGGATTTTAGAATCTTAACAATTCAGAGTCCCAAGAGACAATAATGGGATCTACCATTTTCAATCCTTATTCGCCAAATAGAACATTTTCTTGGCCTGTTTTAATTGACCACCAATCCTATCTAAGCAGCTTTTACCAGAGGAAAGGGATCCATGGCCAGTAGCCTATATTAGAGTAGAGCTCCTAAAACAGAGATAGGAGGAAATTCTCTAAGAATATGTGGGTAAAAATCATTGCACAAAGGAAATGTCTTATTTTAGAGAAACCAAATAATTAAACCATGCTCCTCAGCTTACTTTCCATGTAATTAGGGAAACTCCTCATTTGCCATTTCTCTTATGTATTATTGTAGACTTTCAGGGTAGAAAATTGGTAAACTTGCTTTGAAAGGATAGACATTTAACAAGCTATTACACATAAAGTCCATATTTATATAATAATCATCTCTTTATACACCATCAATGCCAGATTTATAAAGAAAGGGGAAGGAAGAGTGAAAGGGCAAGTAGGAATATTCAAAGAAATAATAACAGAGAGCTTCCTAAACTTAGAAAGAGACATAATTATGCACATCCAAGAAGCCCAGAGAATACCAAACGGGGTAAACCTGAAGAAAAATATACCCCATGTAGCAGTTTGATATGGCTCATGAATTCCAAAAATAGATACTGGATTATGTTTGTGAACTGGTCTGTACCTGGGTGTGATTAAATTGTGGTTAAGGCTTTGATTGGGCCATGTCAGTAGGATAAAAGACAAGGCAAAGGACAGAGTTGGAGTTTTGATGCTGGAGTCTTGAGCTGGAGCTCAGGGAAGTAAGCAGACAAAGGAGCTTGGTTGTGAGGAAAGAAAGAAGCAATTTACCTAATAATCTACAGCTGACCTTGTGAAGAAAACAGAGCCCAGAGAGAAATGAACCCTGGGAAGAGAGGAACCCAGGAAACCTGAACCCTGGCATATGTCTGCTGCCATCTTGCTCCACACATGGCAAGAGACTTTGGTCTTTTGGTATTCTTTTTGTTTCAGATTATTTAGGATTTTCTGTTTATAGGATCATGTCATCTGCAAATAGGGAAAGTTTCATTTCTTCCTCTCCCATTTAGATGTCTTTTCTTTCTTTGTCTTGTCTAAATTTTGTTTCTTTCTCTTGTCTAAAGGTTTAATTTTAAAAATTTATCTCTTCTTTAGGAACACAAGACTAGTTACCTGTTATTAAATAGCTTCTTAATTTAATAAAAGCATTCATATGCCCCTGAAATCTTAGACATTTTCCAACTTAAATTTTTTGGTTTTAAAAATCTTAGTAATTACTTAAAATTTTAATCAGGGCTATCTATCTATCTATAGTTGCAGGCCCACTAGATATAAGATATTTGTTTTGAATTTATTTTTCATTGATTCTTTGAAAATCCTCTTTTCACTATATTCCTTTCGAATGAACACTATGATAGCTGGCTGGAGCTATGGCTAACTCTATGCTATTAACACCTGATTTTCTCTATGTGATTCCAAGAAGGTTCATGAAAAGCAGGTAACAATTAGCAAAAAAAAAAAAAAAAAAAAACCCAAAAAACAAACCAGAACAAAACAAATGTCCTAATCTTCAGTATCAATGTAAACAACTATATTATGCTTCCCTAAAAACTGCCTCTGAGTTGTGCATACATATATACATATACTTTAAACTAATTGCATTTGGTGGGAGGATTTCAGGAGACTATGATAATAAGAGGCACTCAGTTGTCCTGTTAATACTTAATTTTTGCATTTGAAAAATACATACTTTTAAATTATATTTCTCTATAATGGAAAAAGGAGCAAAAGCTATCCTTAATTCTTCAAATTGAGAGGGCCATTTAGAGGCAACTTTACAATGTTAATAAATAGGAAAATCCATTAACATCTGATTTACTAGGATGGTCAGGATTTGTGGCGTAGTTTATTGCAGTTCACTTAGCACATAAGGCATGCATATTGTTTTAAATTTCTTTTCACTCCCAGCTGAGTAGTAAAACTATTCTAAGTAGTATATTAGTAACAATAACAGAGTAAAAGCTGGAGGGGTTTGTGCAATATCTTAAGAAATTTATTTCTACTTCTGCATTTACAACCACTCAAGGCATAAAGTTCTTAATGTGGCACTTAGAGATTTCAAGGATCATTTAAAATAAAATATAAAAAGAGAAAACACTAGCATTGTTGTAAAGCAGAATATCATGTTAAAAATCTCCATTCCTATGTATTTACCCTGTATTTATCACTTTCTTGCTACAACCGTACCCTTCTAACCTCAAATGGAGATTTTTTTTTAAAGCAGAGGGAATACAAGGTTTTAATAGTTACTGTGACTTTATTTTTCAATTGCATGTTAAAGTTTTAATTCAATAATATTCTATTTTAAATTAGGTTCTTATAAGAACAGTGATCTGAGAGTTTTATTCCTTATTAAAGAAGTTTCCCTTGGTAATTATCCTTTTAGCCTGGCCTTTGAGTTCTTCATAACTCCACATACATCTAGGAAAGCAGCTTAACAACAGATAAACCAGTAGTTCAAGAGAAAAAAAGATTATGTATTATTTTACTGTCATAGAATAATGTGAGAATATAGATAATTTCCTTAGGTCATTGTGGTATAGGTTCTTTTTTTAAAATTTTTTTTATTTTTTAATTTATTTCTCTCCCCTTCTCCCCCACCCTGGTTGTCTGTTTTCTGTGTCTATTTGCAGTGTCTTCTTTGTCCGCTTCTGTTGTTGTCAGCGGCACGGGAATCTGTGATTCTTTTTGTTGCATCATCTTGTCGTGTCAGCTCTCCATGTAGGTGGTGCCATTCTTAGGCAGGCTGCACTTTCTTTCGAGCTAAGTGGCTCTCCTTATGGGTGCACTCCTTGTGCATGGGGCTCCCCTATGCAGGGGGACACCCCTGTGTGGCATGGCACTCCTTGCGCACATCAGCATTGTGCACGGGCCAGCTCCTCATGGGTCAAGGAGGCCCGGGGTTTGAACCGCAGACCTCCCATGTGGTAGATGGATGCCCTAACCACTGGGCCAAGTCCCCTCCCTGGTATAGGTTCTTAAACCATTATTAATTCAGGGCCTATAATAATATGGTTAAATCAGTCTGAGAATCAAAGGGGTTAAGAAATTGCAGATTTTATTTGTGCACTTACCTAATTTGTATTGGTATCTATCTAAACTGAGAATTATACTGGGTTCCAGATGCTCATTGCTGTATAAGACAGACCTGGTTCCTGGCATTCCTGGGACTTATATTTTGGCTTGGAAAATGGACAAACAGCTAAGGAGAGTGCTACATAATTGCTATTGAGGTTAGTAAAGGCCTCTCTGAAGAGGTGGCATTGTACTGAAAACGAAACATGAGAATTACCTAGCCATTAATATAACAGGAAAAAGAGTAATAAAGAGCAGTAATAAAAAACAAAAATTCCTGAAGCAAAAAAATGTTTTGTGTATGGAAAGAAAGTTTATTTGCGTGCACTATAATTAGAATGATATGCAGGGTATAGTGTGCTGTGAAGTTGGAGAGGGAAAGAAGGCTATCTCATAAAGACTTTTTAGGCCAAGAATTTTGGATTTTAGAATAAAAACAGTGGGAAGGCATTGAGTGTTGTGATCAAAGAAGCAATGTGATTTGATTAAAAATTTTCGGTCAGTGAATTGTGGAGGTGTCCCGGTTACTCTAGTAGAGATGGAATAAAGAATAAAATTTCAATAAATATTTTGAAGATAAAATCCACATGAACAAATGATGCATTTATTGGGGGAGATGAGTTAAAAGAAAATACGTTATCATATATGATTCCCTATCATGAACAATAAGTGGGTAGAGGGATGGTGCCAACTATTTAGATGGACAAGAATGAAGAGAGAAAAAATAGTTGAGCACCTAGTTAATATTTTTTACTCTTTACCAATCCCCAAACTTTTTATGAAATGCTAGTACAACCCAGGGATTAACAGCGGGGATTCTGAAAGAACGAAAACTCGAGTCCTAATTCCAACTCCCCTAATCATTAAATTGTGACCCTTGAAAAGTCACTTCTTTTCTCTGAAACTCAGTTTTGTCATCAGTTACACAAGGATCATAATAATACACCTACCTTTTGGGAGTATTTTAAGAATGTGCCTAGCACATTTCAATAAATATTAATTATTATTATCGGAGAGAAACCATGTTTTCTGGGAAACCAAGGCCTATTTTTTCCTCCTCCTTTTATGCAGTCACTTATCTGTACTAGTCTGTTTGAAAAAAATGTGTTATTTCTATAGCTGGTCTGAAATTTTTAAAACATCTTTGCAGAAAGTTTAAGAGCTTCCAATAAGCTCACAGGGGCAAACAAAATATTTTTCTGAATAAATATCATTTGTACAAATGAATTTCAATGATATAGGATGAGTATTAACGATCAGATGAATGCTAGTTAAACCTAACCTTTTATTACCATTCTATCTCTATTCCATTTTGAGATTTGATCTAGTTTGGAAAAGCATGAAATTCCCTTTTTAAAAAAAATTAATCAAAATGCATTTTAGTCATTGGGGCTTCTAATGAGGTTTAGTCACTTTTTAATTTGCATATATTAAAATTTGCTCCTTTACATATTCACTTCTAAGAATTCAGAAAAATGAAAACTATTGAGTAGGTACATTGACAATCAAGATATAGAATAGTATAATCACAAAAACTTCTTTCATGCTCTCCCTTTGTTTCTCTCCACTATCAAACCCTGGCAACAAATGATCTGCATTCTCTTCATAAAATTTTATGTTTTCCAGAATTATCATATACTTTCAGTAGCTTTGTAAGTCTGATTCATCAATGTTGTTGCATGTTGTGGAAAAAGGGGAGGGAATTGAGTATATGGGAAACCCCTATATTTTCTATGTGACTTTTCTATAACCTAAAGCTTCTTTGAAGATAAAATGAAAAAAATAAGATCCTGGGGGAATATATGGAAGAAACTGTCACTGTACATACAAGACAACAAATCTTACAGTGATTCAAAACACAATGTCAAAAATTTTTATATTATTTCAAATTTTAAAAATTTCTTTTGTTATTTTTAAAAGCTATTATTATTACTTCATTTTCTTATTAAAATTTGTTTGGTTATTTTGTTCACTTTGTTTTTGCAGAGGCTTTGGTTGACAGAAGTGTCACAACTGTGGCAGGGGAGGATCACTGGTAAGGGGTGTCAGTGTGGGGGGAATGTGTGGGGAAGGGTACACCTGGGGCATGCCTCTAAGGCATATGACTATGTTCAGGTGTTCATGGGATATTGTCTCTGTGGGTGGAGACCCAAACAATAACTGAAAGAATATTTTACTACACTCTCTAATAGAGCAGGAAGATTCTCTTGAGTACATGGGCAGTGCCTAACAAAAGAGGACAGACCATTACACTAGGCTTTTATATTAATGGTTGTACTTATGAACCTTTTCTTGTAAAATTGAAACTTAACCTAGTAGTATATATTGCCTAAGAGTTACCTTCTGAAAGCTTCCTTGTTGCTAAAATGTGGACTCTCTCTAAGCCAAACTCAGCATATAAACATACTACCTTGCCTCCAGCATGGGACATGATTCCCAGGGATGAGCCTCCCTGATACTGAAGGATTATTACCAAGCACCAACTAGCAATGCATCCAGAAAAGGACCTTGACCAAAAGGGGGAAATGATAAATACAAATGAGTCTTTATGGCTAAGAGATTTTAAAGGAGTCAGGAGGTCATTCCAGAGGTTACACTTATGCAGGTCTCAGCAGGATCTCCTTGACTGCCACAGTAAACAGTGCCTCAAGCAGAAGGTCTCCTGAGGGTTCTAGAGATATCCAGACACTACAAGCAGGGCAGGCAAGCTCAGGAATTCAGCACCCTCTCAGTGGGCCTTACTTTGGAATTTATGCTCCCCAGTGTAACAGAGTTAGAATCATTTATAGTTTTCCTACACATGGCTCTTCTGCCCCTTTTATTTGAACTTATAATTAGCACTATACTTGTTAAATATATGTCCCAAAGACTCAAATCTTTGGTCTGTTCATGTGCCAATTGACCCCTGAATCTCAGCAGAGTTACAACACCTATTCACCAGTTCACTGGACTCACCCAGGACAGCTAACAAGGAGATGATGATGGACAGCATCCATCCCAAGGAAGAGAGAATGCCTGCAACTGCAGGCAAGATAGTTCCATCCGTATTTCCCATGAGATCTAAGTCCCCTCTCATTTAGAAACAGAGTGGGCATCACCATCCCAAAATCCTCAAGTCTAAGGAATGAACAATGGACTAAAGTAGACTTATTATTATTCTGTAAAGGCTTTTTCTAGAAATGGAAGAATTTTTATCACTGATATAAAGACAGTGGCCACCAGAGGTTCTAAGGGAGGGAAATGGAAGAATAGGTATGATATGGGGGCACTTTTTGGACATTGGAATATTCGGCATGGCATTGCAGTGACATATACAGGTCATTATATATTTTGTCATAACCTACAAAATTGTGTGGAACAGAGTGTAAACTATAATGGAAACTATATTCCATGGTTGGCAGCAACGTTTCAATATGTGTTCATCAATTATAACAAATGTACCACACTAATGAAAGATGTTGTTAATGTGGGAAAGTGTGGGGGGGGGGGGCATATGGGAATCCCCTATATTTTTTATGTAACATTTATGTAATATAAATCATCCTTAAAAATGAAAATAATTAATTAAAAAAATAGTTCATTTTTATTGCTGAGTAGAATTCCATTATTTGGATATACCAAAGTATGCTCATCCATTGACCAACTGAAGAATGTTTGTATTGATTCTAGTTTTGGTAATCATGAATAAAGTTTCTATAAATATTAAGCTATTTCTCCTGGGTTAATAACTAGGAGTAGGTTTGCTGTATCATATGGTAAGGGTATATTTAAATCTATACGAAACTGCAAATTGTTTTCCAAAGTGGCTGTGCCATTTTACATTCCTACTAGCATTGCAGGACAATTCCAATTCCTCTATGCACTCACCAGAGCTTGGTATTATTGGATGTTTTGTTTGTTCAGTCATTCTAGTAAGTATGAAGGGCTATCTCATTGTACTTTTACTTTGCATTCTGCCAATGACTAGTGATCTTGAGAATCATGTTCTTAAAGGACATCTGGATATCTTCTTTGGTGAAGTGTTTGGTCAAATCTTACCCAGTATTTAATTGAGCTGTTTGCTTTCTTGCTAAATATAGAGAGTTCTTTATATATTCGTTTTTGAATAAGTGATTTGAAAATATTTTCTCAGTCTTCACCTTGACTTTTCATTTTCTTATCAATGCCTTTTACAGAAAATAAGTCTAATTTATTTATTTTCTTCTATGAATTGTGTTTTTGATGTTATACCTAAGAATGATTTGCCTAACTCAAGGTGAAATATTTTTTCTTTTATGTTTTCTTCTAGAAATATTGTAGTTTTAGGTTGTATATTGAAGTTTGTAGTACACTTTTTGCGTATGGATGCCCAGTTGTTTACTGCACAATGAAAATTCTGTCATTTATTCGTGGAATTGCCTTAGCACCTTTGTAAAAAATAATTCACTATGTATGTGTACATCTATTTTTGGTCTATTTTGTTCTGGTGATCTATATTTATATACTTTCATTAATTGCATTGCCTTGACTACTGAAGTTTATACTAATAGCTTGAAATCAGGTAATGTTAATCTTTCAATGTTGTGATGTTATTTGTTTTCAAAATTGTTTTAGTTATTCTAGTTGCTTTGCCTTTCCTTAAAACAAATCTCTACAAACTATCCTCCTAGTATTTGAAATGGGATTCTGTTGAATAAATAGATATGTTTAGGGAGAACTGACATATTAACAATATTGACTTTTCCTATCCGTGAACATGAGATATCACTCCACTTATTTAAAACCTTTTAAAAATTTATTTAATCAGTGTTTGGTAGTTTCTGTTATAAAAATCCCACAAATAATTTTTTAGACATGTATTTAAGAATTTAATACTTTTTGTTGCTATTTAATTCATACTTTAAAAAAATTCAAGCTCCACTCTTCACTGCTGCTAAATTAAAATACAATTGAGTTTAATATATTGACCTTGTATCCTGTGATATTTCTAAACTCATTTATGGGTGCCAGGACCTTCCTCTGAAGTCTTTTGGGTTTTTATATATAGATAATCATGTCATCTGTAAAAGGAATCATGTTTAATTTCTTCTCTTACAAACTGTATGCCTTTTTCTTTTTTTTTAAGATTTATTTATTTATTTATTTATTTATTTATCTCCCCTCCCCCCCGCCCACCCCAATTGTCTGTTCTCTGTGTCTGTTTGCTGCGTCTTCTTTGTCTGCTTCTGTTGTTGTCGGTGGTATGGGAATCTGTGTTTCTTTTTTTGTTGCGTCATCTTGTTGTGTCAGTTCTCCGTGTGTGTGGCACCATTCCTGGGCAGGCTGCACTTTCTTTCATGCTGGGTGGCTCTCCTTATGGGGTGCACTCCTTGCACGTGGGGCTCTCCTATGCCGGGGACACCCCTGAGTAGCATGGCACTCCTTGCACGCATCAGCACTGCACATGGGCCAGCTCCACCTGGGTCAAGGAGGCCCGGGGTTTGAACCGCAGACCTCCCATGTAGTAGATGGATGCCCTAACCACTGGCCAAGTCTGCCGCCTATATACCCTTTTTATGGATAACCTTGTCTTGGTCCCAATTTTAGGAAGAAAGCAATCAGTCTGTCCCCACTAAAAATCATGTTAGCTGTTGTTTATTTGTAGACGCTTTAGATTAGGTTAAGGAAGTTCCCTTTTATCCATATTTTGCTGAGTTTTTAAACATACACGGATGGTGAGGTTTGTAAAATGTTGTTTGCATCTACTGATATGATCATAAAATTATTCTTCTTTACTCTATTGACATGGTGAATTTATTGGTTCACTTTGCAAATACTGAAATAATTCACTATTCTGTTATGGGAAACTGGCTTACCTATTTGTTGCTTCCTGTTATTGTAGAAGATGTTGCAAATTGCTTCCTGTTATTGTAGCAGATGTTGCAAGTTGCTTCCTGTTATTGTAGAAAATGTTCTAAGTTACTTCCTGTTATTGTAAATTACCTTATTATAGATGTTGCAAGTTGCTTCCTGCTATTGTAGAAAATGTTGCAAATTGCTTCCTGCTATTGTAGAAGATGTTGCAAGTTGCTTCCTGTAGCAAACAGCTGCTCGTTAGGTTTCAAATAAATACAATGTGGAAACTAGGGTTGAGGTTCTCAGTTTCAAAATCTGTGAATTCCCCTGTCCCATCTTTGTTTCCTTTCTTGTGTCTTTCTTTCTGTCCTTTTATTTCTTCAGTTCTGTGTCACCTACCCTTTGTGCAGAACTATTGCTGAGCTGGTCTCAGCACTATTCCTTGGATAAATTCTTTGGGGAGAGCAGACAAAATTTAGTCATGAAGAATTATCAATTTTCTATGTCATTAGATTGATATGCTAATATTTTTGAAGATTTTAATCTATATTTATGAAGATAGTGATAGTACTTTAATTATGTGGTCTTGTCTAATTTTGATATAAATTTAATCCTGGCTTCTTAGAATGAGTTGAAAATGTTCTCTCCTCTTCTATTAACTAGAAGAAATCATGTATAATTGGTATTATTTCTTAAATACTTGGTTGAAGCCATCTTTGCTTGGGGATTTCCTGTTTCAAGGTATAAACTAAAACTTTGATTTCTTTAGTAGATGTAGGTCTAATCAGATTATTTTTTCTTAATGAACTTTGACAGGTTGTGTTCTTAATGGTCTGTTTCATTTAAGTGTTGAATTTTTAGGGGTAAAGTTGTTCACAGTATACCTTTATTAGTTAGTCTTTAAATATCTGTGTGGATTTTAGTGGCATTCCTTCTATTATTCTTGATATTGCTAATTCATGCCTTCTCACTATTTTTCTTGATCACACTGGGGTTAGACATTTGTCAGTGATACTAATTTTTTAAGTAACCAGCTTCTAAAAGTTTCTAGTTTTCTATCTTATTGATTTTCCCTGCTGTTTTCCTGTTTTTAATTTTATTAATTTTGGAGGCATCACTTTTCCTAATCATCTGATAAGAAAGGTGAATTTCTCTATAATTTTAGCTGTGTGTGTTATTCTGCAGTTCTTGAAATGTATCTTGTCTTCAGGGCTAAGGAAGTAGAGGATAAAGAGAAAAATAAGTAAATGAGGATACCCTTAGAAACTTGGGCCCAAGTCACCTTTTCCAAAGAAAGCTAGTGGAGTCAAAATCATTCAGGTAGAATCAACACTTATGATGAACTCTTAGGTCCCTTAGCTAAGAAATTTTAAGAAACTTTGCAGTGATAGATGAATTTTGAGTCCCTTCCCTTTGAAGGTGAACCTGGGAAAATGGCTTGATAAGCTCTTTGTAGATTCTGTCTTTATCATGGAAGCATATGTTATATTTTTACTTTAATGTATGTGTGTGTGCCTGTGTTTATGTGTATGTTGTTTTCAACCCCAAAACTGTTTTAAACTTAGTAACTGTAATTTGATTTGTTAAGTATAAAGTATAAAGTTCTAAATCCAGGATCTCATCATCTCCTACCAAAGAGTCCTTGATAATTTTCTTACTTTCTGTATTATTTTTTTCCTACTCATTCTTTATGATCTGCTGTATGGATCTAATGAAAATCCTGCTATCATTGTTCTCTAGCTCAAATATATACTATGACTTCCAGTGAAATAGCATCAAATAGATCCTCTTCTCCAAGACACCTCTCATTTTCTTAGATAGAATTAACCCGATAATACCAATCATTCCATTGTTTATCTTTGTAATTTTTATTTTAATTTACAGTAGAATTGGTAGTTTTATTGCTCTATCTTTAAGAAATCCACAATGAAGTCAAATTTGTTTTGCCACAACCACAGCTCCAAAATTTACTGGTTGGTTAGGTCCAGCTCTAGTTCTGCCACCAGCGACATCAGTTCCTCCTCATCCACCTGGCTCAAATGGATGATAACAGGGATCTGGGCACCAGTAGAAGAAGAAAATAACCCTGTCTTTCCTACCTGAGCCCCAGAATCCCAGTTTTGCAGGGGTCCTGCACCGAGGTTGGCCCAGAGGGTGAGCCAGCAGGTGAGGGGCATGGTGGAGGTTGAAGGGAGGAGGTTTAGTGGGAGTGGTGGTGGTAGGAGAACCTATAGGAGATGAACAGCCTGAGAAACTAGTGGGAATATCACTAGCCTTGCTCCATTTTAGGCAACTCCTGGGGTAGTGCAGAATGGCCACTGCTTTGTGATCTTTACCAAGTTAGGGTAAGCCAGAGAACTCATCTCTTGGTTCTCATTCTCCTTCATAGGTGAGGTGCCACCCTTGCTATGTGGGACAGACTCGATATAGTTGGCATTTCAGAGCATTGGCAGAAGCTGGATAAATTGGTAAGAGGTGATGCTGCCAATTGGAGCTGTTGTGGAAGGGCCTGAGCCAGTGCTATTCTTTCATCTGCCCTCTCTTCCTTCTCCAGCTGAGGGTGACCCAGCGGAGCATGTCTCCTCTGGGCAGCTGAATGGTACTCTCTATATATTGTCATTTTAATTTATAATTTCTATAATCATTAATATATTAAATATTATATTTATAATATATGAAATTACATTATTATATCATTGTACCAATATAAAATTGTTAAATGTATTATTTATTAATCACCATTTCATTTTACATATATTAAATGAATTACAATCCCATATAATAAATGCTGCTGTTGCAATGTAAAATCTGTTGAGTAGCTCAGGGTTCTGAAAAGTTAAAATAAACTAGTTAAAGAAACGAGCCATGGTAAATTATAGACATATTTAAACTTCTGGGCTCATCTGGTTCCCATGTTTATATCACTATTCCCTGTTGCTTTCATCTCTCCCTAATATATACTCTCTAAAATAGCAAAGAAGAGAAGTGGACTTGGCCCAATGGATAGGGTGTCCACCTACTATGTGGGAAGTCCGTGGTTCAAACCCCGGGCCTGCTTGACCTGTGTGGAGCTGGCCCACGTGCAGTGCTGATGCGTACAAGGAGTGCCGAGCCACGCAGGGGTGTCGTCCGCATAGGGGAGCCCCATGCGCAAGAAGTGCGCCCTGTAAGGAGAGCTGCCCAGCGCGAAAGAAAGTGCAGCCTGCCCAAGAATGGCGCCGCACACACGGAGACCTGACACAGCAAAGATGACGCAACAAAAAGAAATACAGATACCTGGTGCCACTGATAAGGATAGAAGAAGTCACAGAAGAACACACAGCGAATGGATGGAGAGAGCAGACAACTGGGGGGAGGGGAAGGGGAGAGAAATTTTTTAAAAATGGCAAGGAAGACTTCAGTATACACATAGCTCTTACTGTTCCCCTTATTTGGGATGCACTTAACCTCTTCCCTCAAGAAACTTACAATTTAGTTTCACAAACAATATACATAGATAAAATCATTACAAAATTGAATGCTAACTGAAAGATACTAAGTAAGGCTGAGAAATAATTGCAGAAAGGTAATATTTCAGAGTTAACTAGAGGCTTTGCTGAGGAAGTTATGGAAGAAGAGGGATATTGATATTAGGTATATATCTCTGATAAAATTGAAAATAAATTGACAGTGAAATATGCTTTCTTTGACTTTATAAAAAGAACGTGTTCAACGATTACAAGGTAAAAAGATCAATAATCAAAGGTAAATTTTTAGTAATAAGTATAATCATTATTTAAAAAGTTAATGGGAAAATAAATGGATTAATCAGGGAAGCAGATTTGTCTCAACTGATAGAGCATCTGCCTACCGTATGGGAGAAGATCGAGGGTTCAAACCCAGGGCCTCCTGACCTGTGTGGTGAGCTGGCCCACGTGCAGCACTGATGTGCACAAGGAGTGCTGTGCCACGCAGGTGTGTCCCCTGCATAGAGGACCCCCACGTGCAAGGAGTGTGCCCCACAAGGAGAGCCGCCCAGTGTGAAAAAAGTGCAGCCCATCCAGGAGTGGTGCCGCACACATGGAGAGCTAATGCAGCAAAATGACACAACAAAAATAGGCACAGATTCCGGGTGCTGCCGAGAATGCAAGCGGACACAGAAGAACACAAAGCAAATGGACACAGAGTGTAGACAACGTTGGGGAGGGGGGACAAATGGAGAGAAATAAATAAAAATAAATAAATCTTTAAGGATTAATCACACAACCTTTAATGTTATAAAATGATAAAACAAATGAATTTATTAATAAAAGTTAAAGCTGCAATTAATGTATTATGAAACATTAAAGCTATTGA
Organism: Dasypus novemcinctus; assembly: GCF_030445035.2. Classification (NCBI taxonomy): domain Eukaryota; kingdom Metazoa; phylum Chordata; class Mammalia; order Cingulata; family Dasypodidae; genus Dasypus; species Dasypus novemcinctus. Next base: position 84,530,982 of record NC_080677.1, read on the forward strand.
CTAAAAATGATTAAAAAAAATCTATCTGTTGTTCTTTAGACACAAGACAATGAAAAGAACCATCTAGCTAGTCTTATATAGTAAAAGAAAAACACCCCCAACATAAAAGTAATGAGAGAGGGGACAAAATAAGAAAAAGGAAAAAAATAAGAAAATTATATGTGACTATCATGTGTGACTCCTTGTTGCTGGGAATAGAATGAGAAGGCAAAGCAGATATGGTTTTTGAATTCTTGAATCTAGTTTTTGGCTCTCTTACCAATGCTACCTTTTAAATATTTCAGAATACCTACCACAGGACAAGAAGAATGAAAGGAATTATCTATGAGATCTTTTTCAAGAGGTTTTCATACCAGCATAGTCTTAATAAATGAGGTAAATTAGATATACTTGGAATATTTTTCTTTCTGAATTTATTTTGCCTAAGCAAGAAGCAAAACAAGATCTCATATACAAAGCAAACTGAGTAGCCACTTTCTTCCCTTAACTTCTAAACCCATGACCCAAGTGTGCTTAAGTTACTGTTACCAAAGTAAAAAAAGTCTAGTCCAGGAAGAGCATACCCATAAATAACAAGAAACAAATATAAGAAAATGGATTACAAAGCAAGAGCAATGCTTTCAATTTTTAATTCCCTGCACTCTTCTGAGGTCATAAGCCCTAGAAAGGTTCACAATTCCTAAGCCTCTAAACCTTTCTGGAGTATTCTGCATCAATTCTAGCTTCTGGTTCTAGTTTCCCTCTCTCCCACAACACACATGCACTCTTGCACACAATCCCATGACCTACCACAGTTTTGCAGCTTTCTTCTTTTTTAGTTGGCTTAATCAGTTACCACTTTTCCATTTCTGCTTCCAAAAAAAATGTGTCAACATCTCCCATCCAGCCAGGGTACAAGTAAATATGTGCATTCAATCTGGGTTTAACTGAAATCTTTTTTTCCCCTAATGGTTTTGTTTTGAGAAAATAAGAATGGGTTAGACACAGAGAAGAAAAGAGAACAGTGTAGACAATACATAGTAACTGATGATGCTAATGATGTCAGACTCCTTGGAGGGGACACCTTGGAGACATAGAAATAGTAGAGAAACTTTTTGCAAAGCGATTGAGACCTGACCATTACAAGAGTGGCAGCTGAGTTCACTTGCTAATTAGACATTAAAAATTATATAGAGTGAAGCATTAAAGAGCTCTGGAATCATGTGAAACTAAACTTAAATTCAAATCTGTGTCATTTGCCAAGTAAGAGAGTTTGGGCAAGATTCTTAATCATTTTAACTTTAATTTATTAATCCTTATTAAATAACGATTATAACATTCCCAAATTCAAAGGGTTGTTAACAAAAATTTTAAAAGCTGAGTATAAAAATAAAGAATGTTTGGACTATGGAGATGATTCCATATATACTAGGGGTTTCATTATTACTGATTTGTTTCTGATGTGACTGCTAGCTGATGCTATCAAGAGAAGCCACACATAAGGATGACTGAATAGGATAAAATTGAAAACTTTTATTCACTTTGTATAAGCCAAAGTGCAAAAGAAAAGCCAAGTGATTACAGTATTGCTTAAAATATGAAAAGCATAGGATATATTTCAGCATTCCTTCTGATATGTGTTAAAATACATCTTGTAAACTAGGCATAAAGATGTAATTAAATTTTCTATTTCAAAAACAAGAATGGACATCATACTTGACAGTGAAAAATGAGAGTCATCTTAATTAAAATAAAGAACATAACAAATATGCTCTTAACTACCACATCTATTTAACAGTGTTCTGAAGTTTTAGTTATTTCAATATCCAGGAGAAAGAAAAAGTATTCATTTGAATTGGAAAAAAGAAGATTTTTTATTGTTTGCATTTTATATAATTGCTTGCCCAAGAAGCTTTGGAATTCAATAAGAAAACTATTAAATTGGAATAATAGAGTTCAGGAAGGTTGCTAATTATTACATACATATATTTTCTATGTATTAGAAACAACCAGTTTGAAAATGGAGCTTTAAAAAGTCAGAAACTCTTCATAAAGGCAACAAAAATTAAAACTATCAAAGAACCAAAATATGTAAAAGAAGAAACATAATGGCTACTGATTAAGTATAATAATTTGGGATAACAAAGACCTGGATTTGAATCTCATTGATTCTTTCTCTGAGTCAGATGCTAATGTAAGCATTTATCATGTAAACTTCTCAACACCTTTATGAATTGGGTAATAATTTAATGCCCACTTTATAGATGAAGAAACTAAAGTACAGAAAAATTAAAAAATAATTTGCCTAACCTCACAGCTGATAACATGTGGAGCCTGGACACAAAGAGAAAAATTATGGTTGCAAAGCCTCTGCTTTTAGAAATCTCATATATCTGGATCCTTCAGAATTCTCATCAGTAAAATGGGCACGATAATAGCCTTTAGCATACTGCTACTGTCTCTGTTCATTTTAGTCCAAGTTAATGGTATTTTCTCAAATACTATACTCTTACAAACATTTGCGGTTTTCCTGTAACTATAGTTAAATAATCCACAGCTACAAATCTATTTAAGATAGGTCCCACCTTTACCAAGGTGGTTTGAAGCAATGTTCTTTTTTTTTTTTTAAGATTTATTTATTTTATTTAATTTCCCCCCTCCCCTGGTTGTCTGTTCTTGGTGTCTGTTTGCTGCGTCTTGTTTCTTTGTCCGCTTCTGTTGTCGTCAGCGGCTCCGGAAGTGTGGGCGGCGCCATTCCTGGGCAGGCTGCTCTTTCTTTTCACGCTGGGCGGCTCTCCTCACGGGTGCACTCCTTGTGCGTGGGGCTCCCCCACGCGGGGGACACCCTTGCGTGGCACGGCACTCCTTGCGCGCATCAGCACTGCACATGGCCAGCTCCACACGGGTCAAGGAGGCCCGGGGTTTGAACCGCGGACCTCCCATATGGTAGACGGACGCCCTAACCACTGGGCCAAAGTCCGTTTCCCGAAGCAATGTTCTTAAAATGACTAGTTGAGATATGTCCTTAATTCTTTCTGAAGTATTAACAAAAGGTTCTACAGCCTCACTCTTGAGATGGTATTTACATCAAGGGCATTTCTTGGCCTGAGAGCAATCTATAGAGGTTCAGCATATGATACGGTTTTATTTTTGAATTCAGGATTTCTTTCTTAAATAAATAATATATAGGACCATTATTAGGCACATAGTAAGAACCAATAATGAAATTTTTATCTATGTGAAACTATACTTTTTCTATTTTTGAAATGCCTTAAACCCTTTTACTATTTTCCTCCAGCATTCATTATTACCTCATAAGTATATTGCAAAGATTAATAATGTAATTAACAGCCATACTCAGGGCATTTTTAATTCTCAAAGAAATGTGATATAAATGATAATGATAATGGTATAATGATTACTTTCAAAAGGAATTTCACCTTTTTTTGAGGTAACTGATTAATTGTGCTCCAAATTAGTCAATTGTATTTTCCTCTGAAAATATAATTCCATTCTTAAGAATATCAGGGTTTATCTGATCCATATTTTCTTAGAAACTATTACTTTACTGGTTGTTTTGATGAAATCTTGATGCTTTGTAAGCCTTCATTTTCTGAGGTCCAAACTGAGAAATAAGATACAAGAGTAATGTAAAGGGAAACCAGTATCTCTGCTACATAAGACTACATGAACTTTCTCATTCTTCGTATGTATAAATTAAAATTTTCCACTGGTCTGGCCTGTTTTTCACCTTGTAGGTGAAGGGTCTTTCACTATAAGCTTATAACACTTAGAAGCAGAGAATACTGTTGTCCTCATTATAGATTCTCTAAAAGAAAGAGAAAAGGCTGCATCACATATACTCAGTTTTTCTCCCCAAATTAAGAATCTTCTAAGTCACCAAATGCTCCAAGAGCATGAGTGAGCAAGGAATCAAGCAGAGGCTGGAAGTGCGATATGCCCAAGATGCGCAAAGTAGGAATACTAGAAGAAGAAGAAAACAACTTCTTCTGCAATGACTATGTAGAGGATTCATATTACCTGTATAGATGTTAAAGATTTTTATTTGTAAGTAATTTATTAGTAACCAATAAAAACCAAAAGACAAAAATAAAAATTTAAACTTAAACCCTATTTATAGGTATAGTGTAAAGATTAACCATGAAAGGAAAATTTATGTTATACATAAATTAGAATGTTTAATGAAATTCTGTGAAAGTAAACATTGAAGTTGTTTCCTATTATAAAAATTTGAATAGCTGTATCTTATACAGATAAATTTTAATTTGACTAATTCATAATTAGTCAAGTCACAATTGTATACAAATCTCCCATGATTGCATTTGAAATAGTGACATTTGATGTTACTAATACATTTTCCTTTATAATTTGTCATTTTACTTATCAGTATAATTTGCTCTTACTATAAAGATGTCAATACAAGAAGAAAATATACACAAAAAATCTATAGCCATTAAAAATAAAATTATTTTTATAACAACAGAAAATTTTCTCTTTTAGATGATATGCACTGTGATTAAAGGAAACAATTTAGCTAAGAGCCAAAAACAAAAAGAATCAATGAAAATTTCATTACCTTTTAGTATCTTGCTTGTAGATGGATTTTTCATCAATATTTTTTAAACAAAACCTAGAGTATTCAGAGCTAACTAAGGAGTTTTTGACCAGAAAAATATTTTGCTTATAGATACTATATTTCACTATATGCATTTCATAACCCTTTAGAATAAAATACATTTTGGAGAAAGTAAAGGGCAAATGAGCATTGATAGTCCTGGGTCAAAAAGTATTCATATTATTTTAGTAAATTTCTGCATGAAAATTTAGTTATAGCATATTTTTCTACTTAATCTACCCCCATATAATAAATATTAGAGGTTTATATCTATTTAGGTGGTCAAATATCAACTTTGTATAGATTTACAAATATTTGGGTTTAGAACTTTGAACAATTATCTCATTTGGCATGACAAATTTAATAATGAAATAAGAGATAATATTTTAAATATGGAAAGCATCTTAGGAATTATTTAGAACACTTCTCTCATTTTACAAAACTTAAGTGACTTTTCTTATATTGCATGATTATTTACAAAGAGAACAAGTATTCAAAAGTAGATGTTTCAGGATTCTGATTGACCAGATGGTAGTACAGAGTTCTGTTCCCTAACAGAATCTTTGACAACCAGCAAAAACTGGCAGAGCCACCTTCCTCAAAATTCCAGAAAATTGTGAAAGCATTTCAGCAACTATGTGAGTGCTGGATCAAGAAAACACAGCTATAAATATGGTAGGAGAAGCTGGTGCCCTGGGTGGACCTTCCTCCGCCCCCTGTCCAGTGTAATAAAGAGCCATCCTTGGGAAGTGGACTTGGCCCAGTGGATGGGGCATCCGCCTACCACGTGGGAAGTCCGCGGTTCAAAGCCTGGGCCTCCTTGACCCATGTGGGGCTGGCCCATTTGCAGTGCTGATGCGTGTGGGGAATGCCGTGCTTCATAGGGGTGTCCTCCACGTGGGGGGGCCCCACGTGCAGAGAGTGCGCCCTGTAAGGAGAGCCACCCAGCGTGAAAGAAGGTGCAACCTGCCCAGGAATGGCGCTGCACACACAGAAAGCTGACACAAGATGACTCAACAAAAAGAAACACAGATTCCTGGTGCTGCTGCTAAGGACAGAAGCGGTCACAGAAGAACACACAGCGAATGGACACAGAGAGCAGACAACTGGGGAGGGGGGGAAAGGGGAGAGAAATAAATAAAAATAAATAAATCTTTAAAAAAAAAAAGAGCCATCCTGTGCTCCCATTGTGGGTTACTGTCCATTCTGGAGTTGCAGAGTAACCCTTGGGCCCACAGTGGGGTGCCTGTATGTCAGTGCAAATCTCTCTGATAGCAGCATGAAAGACTGAACCAAGAAAACTAGTCTCTGTTTCACCCTTGCAAAAATTTTTCCTAGAGAGTGATGTCAAGAATATGGCCATGTAAGACATCCCCTGGAAAAGTATCTCCTCAGAAACAACTAATAAAAGGAGAGTATCTAAAAATATATCTTCTCCAGAATTCCTCAATTAAAAGAAAGTGTTTATTTTGTATGAAGAAACTTACAGCATACTGATCACAGGAACAATTTGCTAGTTGCACTGAATAATTATTGTTCATATACTACAATGTTATTTTACATTTTCTGGTCTACTCCAGTTCTTTTTTGGTTGCTATTTGCATAGAATACCTTTTTCCAACCTTTCACTTTTAACCTGGTTGTGTCTTTACATCTGCGGTAGGTCTCTTGTAGACAAAGTATAGATAGCTCATATTTTCTTTATCCATTCTATCAGTCGTTGCCTTTTGATTGTGGAATTCAATCCATTAACATGCAAGGTTATTACTGTAAAGGCATTACTTACTTCATTCATTTTGTCCTTCAGTTCTCTGCTGTCACACCATTCTATGTCTGTTTTCTTATCCTTTCGTTTACCCTTCCTAATAATCTTCATTTCTAAACTCTTTTCCTAATCTCTCACCCTTGTTTTTATTTCCTTTCAGTTGGCAGCACCCCCTTTAGTATCTCTTGTAAATCTGGTCTTTTGGTAACATATTCTATCAGTTTTTGTTTGTCTGTGAAGAATTTGAATTCATCCTTAATTTTGAAAGATAGCTGTGCCAGATACAGAATTCTTGACTGGCAGTTTTTCTCTTTTAGTACCTGAAATACACCATACCCCTTTCTTCTTTCCTCCACAATTTCTGATGAGAGGTCGGCACTTAATCTTGTAGAGTTTCCCTTGTATGTGATACTTTGCTTTTCTCTTGCTGCCTTCAAAATCTTCTCTTTATCTCTGAATAGTAGGCATCTCAGGGCAGGTCTATTCAGATTTGTTCTGTTTGGGGTGCATTGCCCTTCTTGGATATTGATATTTATGTCTTTCATAAGGGTTGGGAAGTTTTCAGTCATTATTTCCTCAAATATGCTTTCTGCCCTTTCCATTCTCTTTTCCTTCTGGGATACCAATAATGCAAATGTTTATGTATTTCATGTTGTCATCCAATTCCCTGTGACTCTGTTCCATTTTTTCCCATTCTCTTCTCTTTTTGTTCTTCTGTCATTTCCAGTTCAGATGTTCAATAAGGATTTAGCATGACTACTCTTGAAAAAGATTGAGTTTTTCTGCCTCATAAAATTATGAGTTGGCATATTGTTATCTGCTGTAATTCAGTCCAATAAGATGTGAAGAATTCTCAAATAGAAATTTGATTATCCAAAAAGAATAATGACCTATATGGAAATTAAATAACTAAACCAATAATTTATTTCTGTCTTAGATATTATTATGTCCAATAGTTAAAGCTTTAATATAAACATTAGAATTATGTTATAATTAATGTCTAACGTGTTAGAATTATTATTTACATTTACAAATGTTTGTTGCTATACTATCTATTTCTTTTAATTGATTATATTAAATCTAATCTGGCCTTAGACTCTCTTAACATTTGAAATTTATTTCAATCTATTTTTCTATTTATTTTACAATTTTACAGTACAGGTTTATTAACAGCTAAAGAAAAAGCCATTGATTGTACATTTTGGATAAATCATATGGTATGTGAATCTATCTCAAAAAACTGCTTAATAAACAAATAAATAATTGTGCAAGAATAGCCAGAAATAGCAGCTATGTACATCAGGGGAAACAGAGAGATTATTGGTTGTTTGTCTGTTTTTTGTTTATTATTATTATTTAAATAACAAAAATGTTTTAATAATGATTGAAGTGATAAACACACAACTATGTGATTATACCAAATACTATTGATCATATGTTTTGGATAAATTGTATTCTTTATTAATATGTATCAATAAAATTGGTTTGTTTAAGAAAATAGAGTCAGTTGGGGGAAAAATACACCAAATGTAAGATATGGACTATAGTTTGAAGTAATATTTTGATGATGCTCTTGCACAGCTTGTAGCAAATATATCACAACAATGCAGGGTGAGGTGATATATGTGTCTCCTGTATGATGTTTTGTAAGTTTACAGTTTTTTACTATATACTTATTGTTTATGTTTGTTCATGTATGAATGAGATACAACAATAAAAATATATTAAAGAAAAAAAAGGATGAACCTCATTTGCTTGGAAATCTGAGAATGGAAAAAGACTCCACAAATGCTAAATTGAAGGGGAAAAAATGCCAAAAAAATGTAGGGGATTGAGTACGGATCCCTCCCTCTCAATTTGTCCTATAGAGCTGAAAAGTCACTGTATTAGTCAGCCAAAGGGGTGCTGATACAAACTACCAGAACTCTGCTGACTTTTATAAAAGGTATTTATTTGGGATAGATGCTTACCGTCACAAGGCGATAAAAGAGTAAGTGACTTCCCTCACCACAGTCTTTTGCCACATGTTGGAGCAAGCTGGCTGCCAGTCTCTGTGAGGGTTCAGCCTTCCTCTCCCTCCTAAGGGTCCATGATTCCAGCTTCTGCTGATCTCTGCTATATGCTGGAGGGCTCGTCTCTGTTCCAGAGCGCCATTCTTCACAGGCTCAGCTACAGCTCTAGGCTATTAAGCTCATCTCCCTTTCCAGGGCCGCTGCAGTCTAATGAGCTGTCTCTCTTCCTGTGTTCTTCTTCTCGGTATATTTACTTCCTGGGGCTCCAGCATCAATACTAAAACTCTCCTCTGCTGTGTCATTTTCTCTGAGTCCCCACTCACCAAGAGGTCCTAATGATGTGGCCAAATCAAAGCCTTGTCATAATTCAATCAAGTAAAAGTGAAACCTCTGAATTTAATACAATCTAGTATGCCCAAAGGAACAGACAAGTTTACAAACATAATCTATATTTAATTTTGGAATTCAGAAATAATATCAAACTGCCACAGTCACACAAAGGTGGCAAGGCCCAGGTATCTTCTGCCTAGACAAATCAGTGAGTTAGAACTTCACATACATCCAGGCATAGGGACCCAAGGCCACAGAGACTCAGGGTGGAATACAAGTGGCTGACTAACATGCACATACAAAAGGGCCCAAGGAAAATTAAAGAGACCATGGCAGACCTGTTGGCAAGAGGTGTACATATTAAGCCCAGTATCTCACGGTTGATAACCTAAATGATAATGAAACAGACCTTTTTGGATTGACCCCATCTGGATCCACAGGGTTGGATAACCTAACAGGGAGGTAAAGAGAGGAAGAAAATCCTCACAGAATTAAAGAAGTGAAAACTGAACTACTACAAGGCAGGATGTGTCCCAGAAATGAAAAGTATAATAAAATCGAGGCATTGAGTAAGGGAGAGAAGTTATAAATCATAGAAGCTGGGAGAAAATTCTGCACAGAATCAAACAGAATGGACTAGGATTCCTAAAGAAGAAATAAAGGAAAGGAATCTTTCAGTTGGAAGTGAAATGAATGCACATAAAAGGGCAATCCTAAAAGTAGTACTTACATACAAGACAAGAATCAGATGAGAAAATCTGGACAGTTACAAAACAGTTTATAATGGGCTACTCTAAAGGTCCAGTATAAGTTGGACCAAGAGTCAAAGAAAATCCTTATTATATAGTCAATCTACAATAAAACCCTAAACAAGGAAGAAACTGACATTTTGAGTTACAATATCAAAATAAACAGATGCCCAGACATCAACAACAAAAAAATTACAAGCCATAAGAACATGAAGATATGGCTCAGTCAAGGGAACAAATTAAAACTTCAGAGGAGACAAATATTTTGGAACAATTACGCAAAGAAGTTCAAACAAATCTAAATCAATTCAAGCAGATGAAGGAAAATAAGGAAAGAAATAAACTAATGGTGGATATAGAGCTGAAGGATATTAAGAAGACAATGTAAACAAGAAGAATTCAAAAGTTTAAAAAGAAATGACAGAAGATCAGAGAGAGAAAAGAATAGGAAAAAAGTGTGTAGTATCCAAGGGACTTGAGTGATAGCATGAAATATGCCAATATATATACCATGGGAGTCCCAGAAGGAGAAGAGAAGGGAAAAGGGGCAAAAAAAAGGGGGTGGGGGCAAAAAAAGCAATTAATCATGTGCAAAGGATCCTCAATAAGACTAAGACTAAGTGCCACCTTCTCATCAGAAATCATGTAGACAAAGAGGCAGTGGTAAGACATATTTACGGTACTGAAAGACAAACAGCTGCCTGCCCAAAATTCTTTACCCAGCAAAACTGACCTTCAGAAATGAGGGGGAATTTAAAATATTCACAGATTAAAAGAAACTGAGAGAGCTTGTCAACAAAGGAATTGCAAAAGGGAATTCTTCAGGTTGAAATGAAAAGACAGGAAAGAGTAGTGGCTTGTAGAAGTGTGAAGAAGGGAAGATCTTCAGAAAAAGTAACTGAATGGTAAATGCAAACTGAATTGTACTGTATTTTCAATACATCACTTTATTTTTTAATTCCTATAAAAGTCAGAATACAATTGAATAAGAAATAGTCATATTTCCTGATATAAGCAAACAAAATCTAAAGATATAATGCAGGGCAAAAAAAGCATAAAGAGGGAAAATGGAGGGATATATGGGCAGAGAATGTGTTTACTATTGAAATTAAGTTGATATCTTTTCAAATTAGTAGGTTACAGATGTTGTATAATACATACCCCAGGATAACTACAAAGAAAATATTTTGAAAAGATGCAGAAGTGGAAATGAGAAGGGTATCAGTCATAGAATTCACAAAGATCAATTATACAGAAAAGGGGGCAACAATAAAGGAACAAAGAAACAATAAGACATATAAAAACCAAAGAAAAAAATGGCTTAGTACTACATGTGCAGTAATACTAAATGTTGATACATTAAATTCTCAATCAAAACACACAGATTGGCAGAATGGAAAAAAAACAAAAACAAAAACAAAACCACAGACCAACTCTATGTTGTTTTCAGGAGACTTACTTTAGAACTAAACACAAAAATAGGTTGAAAGTGAAAGGATGGAAAAAGATAATCCTTGCAAATAATAACAAAAAGAGAATTTGGGTAGCTATACTAATATTGGACAAAATGGACTTTAGGTGAAAAATGATTACAAAAGACAAAGAAGGACACTATATATATTAATATAAGGGTCAAACCACCAAGAAGAAATAACAATTATAAATATTTTTGCACCTAACCACAAAATACATGAGGCAAAAACTGGGCAAAAGTTAAGGGAGAAATAGTCACCTCTACAATAATAAATAGGTGGAGACTTCAATTCACCACTCTCATCAATAGATAGAACATCTAGACAGAAAATCAACAAGGAAGCAAAGAATATGATAAATGAACTAGATCTGACAGAAATATATAGAATATTGCACTCCAAAATAAGAAGGTGCATATTTTTTTCAAGTGAACAAGGATAATTCTCCAGGATTGACCATATGTTGGGTAGCAAAAAAAAGTCTCAATAAATTTAAAAAGAATGAAATTTTGTGAAGCATCCTCTCTGACACAGTGGAATGAAGCTAGAAATCAGTAATAGGCAGGAAACTCCAAATACATAGAAGTTAAATAACTCATTGTCAACAATCAATTGATCAAAGGAAAAATCACCACAACAGAAATCAGTAAATATCATTAGGCAAATGAAAATGAGAACAAAACATATCAAAACTTATGGATACAACAAAGGCAGTGCTCAGAGAGAAATTTATAGACCTAAATGCTTACATTAAAAAAGAAGAAAGAACTAAAGTCAAAGCCCTAATAGCACACCTGGAGGAAGTATGAAAACAACAAACGAACAACAAACTAAACCAAAAGGCAACAAGGAGGAAAAAAATAACAAAGATTAGAACATAAATAAATGAAATAAAGACTAAAAGAACAATAGTTATCATTAAAAGACCAACAAGTTGATTCTTTGAAAAGATCAATTAAATCAATAAAATCCTTAGCAAGAATGACAAAAAAAAAAAAAAAAAAAGAGGAAGGTACACAAATAAAGTCAGAAATGAGAGGGAGGAATTACTACTGATCCCACAGAAATATAAAAGGATCATTAGAGGAGTCTATGAATAACAGTATCCCAACCTAGATAAAAGGGACAAATTCTTAGAAATACACAAATAACCTACACTGAATCTAGAAGAAATAGAAGATCTCACCAGACCAATTATGACATTGAATCAGTCATCAAAAAACCTCCCAACAAAGAAATGCCCAGAAATATGCAAGTGTGGTTCAATAAAATAAAATCAATTTCCTCTACTAGAATAAAGGTAAAAACAAAACAAACAAACAAACAAATAAAAAAATACTTTGTTTTGGTTAAACGAGCACTGGTTTGATTGTTACTGTGAGAACATTTCATGGACTTAAATCATCAATATGTTGACTGAATCTGTGGCTGATTGCATCTATAATCAACTGAGGGGATTGCCTTCAACAGTGAGAGGCATCTCATCCAATTAGCTGAAGGCTTTAAAAGGAGAAGTGATGACTTCAGCAGTCAGAAGAATTTCCATCTTGATTTCAGCCGGTCAGCTTCTCCTAGAGATTTCATTGGTGACTTCATTGGAGTTCTTGGTTTGCAACCTGCCCTACAGAATTTGGGCTTATGCATCCCCAAGGTCATGTGAACCAATTTTTATAAAAATCTCATAATAATTACAGATAGCTCCTGTAAGCTCTGTTTCCCTGGAGGACCCTCACTCATACATCAATTGATGCAGAGAAGGCATTTTACAAAATCTAGCACACTTCTAGATAAAAATACTTAGAAAAATAGGAGTAGAAAGAAACTTTCTTAACATGACAAAGGGAAACATAAGAAAAATCTATAGCTGATATACTCAATGGTGAAAGAATGAAAATTCCTTTCACGATCAGGAATAAGACATGAATGCCTACTTCTATACACTAGAAATGAGCAATTGCAAGAGGAAATCAAGAAAAAAAATTCCATTTAAAATAGCAACTAAAAGATTTAAATCTAGGAATACATTTAACCAAGAATGTAAAGGAGTTGTGCATGGAATCTACAATACATTGTTAGTAAAATACCAAAGAAGACCTAAATAAATGGAAGGACATTCCATGTTCATGAGTGGACTAAACATTGTTATGATACCAATTCTATCCAAAGCAATTTACAGATTCAGTGCAATCCCAATCAAAATTCCAACAGCTTTCTTTGCAGACATAGAAAAACCAGTCATTAAATAGACATGACAAGGGAGGATATATCTCAGTGATTGAGCACCTGCTTTCCATGTATGAGGTCCTGGGTTCAATTCCAAGTACCTCCTTAAAACATATAAATATCTGTACATGGAAGTGTAAGGGGGCTCCAGATAGCTAAAACCATCTTGAAGAAGCAACTAACACCACTGAATTATATATTTAAAAGAAAAATTGAATGACTAGTACTTCTTGATTTTAAAATGTATTACAAAACTACAATAATCAAAACACAAATATATTGGCACCAGGATGAACATATAAATCAATGGAATCAAATTGGGAGTTTAGAGATAAACCCTCACATCTGTGGCCAAGTGATTTTTGACAAGGTTACCAAGTCCCATTCTATGGGTAAAGAATTGTCTCTTCAAATGGTGCTAGGAAAACTGGATGTCCATTTATAAAAGAATTATGGTGGATCCCCACTTCAAACCATACATAAAAATTAACTCAAAATGGATTAAAAACTTTAATATCAGAACCAAAACTATAAATATTTTAGAAGGAACCATAAAGGGGAAGCATCTTCAGGACCTTGTGTTACAAAATAGATTATAAGACTTTACACCATTTTTTTCTTGCATGGGCAAGAAAAGAGAAAATACATAATTTCTTTTCACCAAACTAAAATCTTTTATGCATTAAAAGACTTCCTCATAAAAGTAAAAAAGACAACTTACAGAATGGGAGAAATATTTGGAAACCACATGTAAAACAAGTGTTTAATATATAAAGAAACCCTGTAGCTCAACAAAGACAAATAATTGGACAAAAACTTGAATAGACTTTTCTCCAAAGAAGATATACAAATGGACAATAAGTACATTAAAAGATGTTCAATAGCATTTGCCATCAGGGAAATTCAAATCAAAACCACAATGAGATGCCATTTCATACCCACTAGAATGGCTGGTGTTGTAAAAATGGAAAAATAACCACTGAAGAGGATTTAGAGGAATAGAAACACTTATTCATTGTTGAGAATGTAAAATGGTATAGCTGCTGTGGAGAACAGTTCCTTAGAAAGTTAAATACAGAATAAATTACTATCTGATCCAGCAATTCCACTTCCAGGTACATACCACAAAGAACTGACAGCAGGGACTGCAAAAATTTGCACACTTACGTTCATAATAGCATTATCCGCTTGCCAAAACATGGAATCAGCCCATGTGTTGATCAACAGATGAATGCATTAACAAAATGTGACTTATACATAGCATGGAATATTATTCACCTTTTACAAGAAATGATGTTTTGATGCATACAAAAACTTGAATGAACCTTGAGGATATAATTTTGAATAAAATAAGCCAGTCACAAAAGGGCAAATATCGTATGAGCTCACTGATATGCAGTGATTAGATTAAGCAAATTCATAGAGGTAGAAAATAGAATACACATTACCACAGATTGGGGTGGAGGTAGAAATGGGAAATTAATACTTAATTGATAAAGAGTTATTTTGGGGTCATGGAAAATTCTTGATAATGGATGGTGGTGATGATAGGAAGACACCGGAATGTAATTAATGCCACTGAATTGCATAGTTAAAAGTAGGTCAATTGGGAAATTTTAGGTTACGTCTTTATATTACTAGTATAAAAATTTAAAAATCATGGAATTTTACAACACAAGTGGCAAAACCTAATGTAAGGTATGGACTATAGTCAATATTATTATTATTATTATTAAACTATTTCCTAAATTGTAACAAAGTTACCATGCTAATGCAAACTGTTAATTACAGGCAAAACTGTGTGATGGGGTATAGCAGTTTGATATCGTTATGAATTCCAAAAATAGATATTGGATTATGTTTGTAAACGGTCTGTACCTGGTCATGATTAAATTATGATTAGGGCTTTGATTGGGCTACGTCATTAGAGTGTTGAGTCTCTGCCCTTTGGTGGGTGGGGACTCACAGATAAAAGGCATGGCAAAGGATAGAGTTGCAGCTTTTTGATGCTGGAAGATTTTTTTTTTTTAGATTATATTTTTTCTTTGTTTCTCTCCCCTTCTCCCTCCCCTCCCCCCCCCCCCCCCAGTTGTCTGTTCTCTGTGTCCATTCACTCACTGTGTGTTCTTCGGTGTCCACTTGTATTCTTGTCAAGGGCACGGGGAATCCATGTCTTTTTTTGTTGTGTCATCTTGCTCTGTCAGCTCTCCGTGTGTGTGGTGCCATTCCTGGGCAGGCTGCACTTTTTCACACTGAGTGGCTCTCCTTACGGGGCGCAGTCCTTACGCGTGGGGCTCCCCTATGCAGGAGAAGATCCCTGCGTGGCGCGACACTCCTTGAGTGCCATCAGCACTGCACGTGGGCCAGCTCACCACACAGGTCAGGAGGCCTTGCGTTTGAACCCTGGACCTCCCATGTCGTAAGTGGATGCTCTATACCTTGAGCCAAATTTGCTTCCCTGGAAGATTTTGATGTTGGAGTTTTTATTTAGGGTCCCGGGAACTAAGCACATAGAGGAAAGAGAGGCAAGCCCCAGGAAGAGAGGATCTGAGCCAGGAAAAGAAGACAGAGGAATAGAAACAACTCCTTAGACACAGCAGAAACCCCAGGAAGAGAAAGCCATTTGCCCTATAGTCTACAGCTGACCTTATGGGAGAGAGGCAAAGCCTAGAGAGCCTCATAGTCTTCAGTTGACCTTGTGGAGAAAACAGAGGACCTGAGCCCAGAGAGAAGCAAATGCTGGAAGGGAGGAAGCCAGGAAGCCTGAACCCTCACAGCCATCAGCAGCAAACTTGCTCCAACACCTGAAAATAGACTTTGGCGAGGGAAGGAATGTATGGTTTATGGCCTGGTATCTGTAAGCTCCTACCCCAAATAAATACCCTTTATAAAAACCAACCAATTTCTGGTATTTTGCATCAGCACCCCTTTGGCTGACTATTACATGGGATATAAATGGGAACTCTATTTTCTGCAAGATTTTTCTATAAACCTACAACTTCTCAAAGAAAAACAAATTTTTAAAAAGTAAATGGTTTCAGCAAGATTTTTCTATAAACTTATAACTTCTCAAATAAAGAAAAATAAATTTTTAAAAAGTAAATGTTTCCCCCTATCCTGTGATTCTTTGTTCAAAGCACTGTGTTAAGGAATCACCAAGTATTTTACGTATATATTGCTGCTGAGAATATGCGAAGATCGGCATGTAACATGGAGAGAGGCAAAATGTAAGCACAAGAAGATGAATTACTCGTCTATGATTCAGGGAATATATGCTCATTCAATTTTTCATGAATCATTGATATTAATGGTTTCCAAAAGATGAATGTTGGGTTTTCATTAAATAACTCAGCATAGCCTTCATTGTTTGGACTTTGAAATTTAAGACCACAATTGAGAAAGAAAATCACCTAAATTTCAGTTTAAATATCCTCTTTTCTAATTTGACCTTCATCAGAAATATATAGAACTCATGATGCTCTGACGATCTGGAAACCTGTACCTATGAGGGCAGATTCAATTTTAAAGGATTATGCTCCCAAATGCCAGTGCTGCCAGGATCTATCCATGGGAAGCTGTTTAGGGACATTGTTCCTAAAATTATTGCTTCCAGCAGATGGCTTACCCACAAGTGAGGATGATTCAGTGCTTAAAATGATGGAAAAGATGGGACTTTTGGGGTGAAAGATACTCATAATGCCCCGTGTGTTAAATACCTCATATTAATATAATATCTTGGCAGTTAAGACAGTAATGAGAAAATACTTTCTCCCTGTTTCTACAAAATACTTTTCTTCTAATGGTGTATTTTACAAAATATTAAGGGTATTATTGTGAACCATAATTGAAATAATTTTATAATTTTTTCAATGCTACACTTTATGTTCTCATATGGGCACTAATTTATTAATTTCAGATTGTAATATATTCCATTGCAAGTGCTTTTGCAATAGTGGTTTATTCTCTGCTGAATGCTGGATAGATTATTGAGACAGTATCACCCTAATTAAAATGCACCTTGTAAAGTACAACTGTGGCCAGGACTTCAAAGATGGTTAGGACAAATTAATATTGTTTAGCCCAAGAGATATGTTATAAATTCTTTTTTATACTTCCTTTATTTCTTTCAAGGGCAATTTACCACCTACAGACATAACTGATCTTTAAAATTTCTTACTGTCTTCTGAAGAGTGCTTCAATTCACTGCTTAACAACTTCACACTTTTTTTAAAAACTATATCACAATGTTTTGCACCTAAACAACATATCATAACCTCAATTTCCAAAATGATATTGAGATTTGGAAATTGGGAAGTATTTACGATGAGTTCAGTTGTATTTAGAAAAAAATGTGGCAAATCAAAATAATCACTTTTGATCTTTATATTTACCAAATGTATTTAAAACACATTACTTACAATTATTTATGTTATAAATACTCATTTGAAGAAATGACTGATTATTGGAAGAGGGCAATTAAATTCAAATTTCTCTTCTTTGTTTTTATCCTTGAATTCTTTATCTTTGTTTAATATAGGTAGGTTATAAAATCTTGAATACTTTTTATTCTTTGGAAAAAATGTATCTGATGATAAATACATGTTTCTAACTCCCATAATTTGTTATGTGGAGTTGTTCATGTTCTAAAAGTTGAGGAGAGATTGAAGAAAGTTTATAAACAAGAAAGAAAAACATTAAGTTACAGACTTTGGCTATTAATTCAAACAAGAGAAGTTAAGTTGTTTAAAGATTAATTGCTTAGACTCTCGAGTCAGGCTGCCTTGCTTTCTGTACCCTTACTATATGGGTAACCTTAGGCAGTAGTTAATTTTCCTAAGCCTCAGTCTCATACTTGTGAAATGGGCAGTATGAGAATAATTGACTTATATAATCATGTGGGGATTAAGTAAGATAATTTATATAAAGGGTTTAGTTCAGTGACTGGCTGAGAGTAAAGGTTTAATGAATATTTGCTTTATTGTGAATAGCTAAGAGTGATTTTTGATCACTGACATTCTTCCATTTGGCTATCTTAAGTTTCTCTGAAGGTTACAACTGGTTTTATTGTTCTCTTTAGAAAATTAACTTTGGAGAATTTTTGTTAAGCAAATTAAAGGTCAAAATCATGTATAATAACTATTTTTACCCTGAGGGCTAAATCTTTTATTGTCTTTTTTCATGTATTGTGAAGATATGTGGTATTTTAATGTTATAGGGGGGTAATTTTTGTAACAACTACTTTCCACTTGCCTTCTGAGGGTCTGGAATTTTGATGATCATTGCTGAATATAGAGTCAGAGCATACCTGTGTAATCAACCCACAATAAAACCTTGGACTCTGGAGTTTCAAGTGGGCTTACCTGGGCATAAATGCTGTGCATGTACTGCTATATTTTGCTCCTGAAGGAAACAGTACATAGGAAAATAAGAAACCTGTGCATGGATTACTCCAGACACACACTGCCTGAGGTAACTTTTTCCCTTGCTGACCATTTCAATAAACTATTAAAGTGCAACTGCCTCTGAGCCTTGTGAATCCTTCAAATCTCCAAATCTGTGGTTGGACGAAGAGACCTTTAAAAGGGGGTTGGGGAGGGGTGGCAAGATACTTCTGACCTCAATTACATTATATAAAATGTCAAGCAGTATGGAAATTTTGTTATGAAATGTTACTAGCTTTTAGCTAGGACAATATCATAATAATCAGTTGGTCGGGCGTATAAGAAAGTAAGCTCCTCTGGACTTAGTCCTAAATAAAAAAGAAAGAGAGAAGCAGTTGGAGTCCAGCAGAGCATAGTTTTGATTGTTTCCTTTTTCTGTATTGGCCAACAAGGTAAACCAATTCTAGATGTGGCTAATGGCGACCATATTGAACAATGAAGTTCTAGAAGTTATCAATTTTTTTCTGGTTGGCACATTAGGAGACAATATTTCTTAACAATAGGTACTAAATGGGAGAGAGATTTTCCTGTTACTCTGGTGGTTGACACCATGCCTAATTATCCCCTCAAGATAAAAGCATTTCTGCTGTACTCAAAGGTGGTATTCTATAATTAAAAAAAAAATAACTTCAGTAAGAGTCTGAAGAAATGGGTGAAAATTATTTCCCAGTGATCAACAGTAAATAAATTGCTTCCCTCCCTCTTTCTCTCTCTCTCTCACACACACACACAAAGAACTTCAGTCTGCAAAATTTTGAGCTTGTCTCTTCAATATATGTTTTGTTTGTTCATTTTATTCATTGTACTAATAATACACTAAGTACATTAAATAATATACTAAAGTAGAAAATTTAAAAATTAACTTAAAATAAATATAGATTTTAATATTATTCCCATATTCACATGATAACTTCTAACATCTCTCAACTGTGTGCATTTCCATTTGGAGACCTATGACTTGTGGGATAATTTGGTGTTATATGAGAAGTTGTTTAAATACTGGATAGAATATAAGGCTCAGAAAAGCTTTCCATGTCTACTATAATATTATATGTCTTACTCTCTCCATTATGACATTTTCTTCATTTCTTTTATAGCATTTAACTCAATGTTATTTATTATTGTCTTTTCTCCCATTTTATTAGGAGTTCTTTCTCAAAGTTGCCTTTACTGAGTTGTTAATTAAGCTCTGAACTTTTACTAAATGATGTTTCAAGAAATATCACTATAAATTTTTTTCCACCAAAAGTAGGGAAAAAAATTATTAACATTGCCCACTATTTTAATTATGCCCCCAAAGAGAGATTTGAGTGGAAAACTTCTTTAAGAATGGTTTCATGAATATTTTGGTCTTTCCTAATAACTGGATTTCTTTTCTTTTTTCGGATGCAGAGAACTATTTAAGGAATTTATTATCTCATTACCTGTTTATTGAATATCTTCTATGTACTGGACTCAGTGCTGGGAGCAATATGCAGTGATAATAAAGCAGATTTGATCTCTGGACTCCTGATGCATGTCAATTTCTTCCTTGACTGCCAGAAGTTAAGATCTCAAATTCACCTTCAGTCATTGCAATTATGTTAAACAGTAGGGTGTGTATATTTCCCTTTTTTTCCAGCAACACTTTATAGGTTTTCCTTGGTGCGATGTCTCATTAAGTATATTTTGGAAATAATTGATATGTAAATTAAAAGTAACTTGTTACAACAACAAATAAACAAATATTGTGCATTTTATAGGGCATTAAGTACACTATCCTTATAGAATCTTCTGAGTTTTTGTATTTTAAGATGAAATTTCTACATTTGAAAGCCTCTTTAATTGTAAACCTATTTAACTACTGATTAAAGAAATACCTTAATTTTTGAGGAAGCAGAATGTAAAAAATGAATGCATTGATTGTAATATTTATGCTTATTAAATAATATTTAAAATGTAAAGATTGCTTTCTCTTTGCCAAGATCACGCTTTTAGTTAGTGCTCTTGCTGGTGGTGATAGTGATGGGCCAGCAAGTGTGGTCATACCTGGAAACATGCTTTCCGTTCATGCACCTGGGGAATGGATTACATAAAGGCAGGATTTAATAAATAAGTAATAAATGATATGAAGGTCCAGATTTATCATTGTCAGAGAAGTGAGTTACAATATGGAAAATATTGTATTGGATTGGAATTGGGGCAATTTGTGAAATTACTGATTTAATATATATCTAAATATGTTTTGACCTTGAATAAAAGGGGGAAATGGAAAGGACAAATGAGTTTATATGGCTATGATTCTCTAAAAAAAGGGACGGGAGGTCATCAGAGGGGTCACGCTTATGTACACCTCAGCAGGGTCCCAGAGAGAGCCAAAGTAGATACAACCCCAGGTACTAGTTCTCCTGAGGGCTACAGAGACCCACAGGTTCTATGGTCATGGCAGATGGCTCTGGAGTTCAGTGCCATGTCATTTGACTCTTTTTGGAGTTTGTGTTCCTGAGTGTGATGGAGTAGGACTCAGATGTGACCTTTCTACACATGCCTCTTCTGTCACTTTTCCTGGACCTGTGGTTGGCACTGGGGTTGGTGTATACTCAGGAGACCTGAATCTCTGGACTTTCCACGTGACAGCCAGGCCATGAGCCTCAACAGACTTGCAGCTCCTACCCTCTGGTTTATTGGACTTGCCCCGGCCAGCAAATAAGGAGGTGAAGAAGGTCAACCACCACACCAGGGAGCCAAGAGTGCCTACAACTGCAAGTAGAAGAATTGCATCCATCATCCATGTGGAATCTAAGTCCCCTCTTGATATAGAGGTGGAGTGGACATAGCCATCCCAGGGTCCACAGGATGGAGGAATACAGTGGACTTAATAATATTCTACTATGGAATTATTGTGATTAGTAATGGAAGAAATTGTAGAATTGATGTGGAGCTACAGTAGGTGCTGAGGTTAGGGAAAGGGAAGAAGAGATATGATGTGGGGTCATTTTCAGGACTTAGAGTTGTCCTGGGTGGTACTGCAGGAACAGATGCTGCACACTGTATGTTCTGCCATGGCCTACTAGGTGGACTGGGGGAGAGTGTAAGCTACAATGTAAATCATTATCTATGTGGTGCAGCAGTGCTCCAAAATGTATTCATCAAATATAATGAATGTCCCATGATGATAAAAGAGATTGTTAATGTGGAAGAAGTGGGGTGAGAGGGGTGGGGGATATATGGGGACCGTTTATATTTTTTGAATGTAACATTTAAAAAAAAATAAAGAGAGAAAAAAATACATACGGAAATGGATATAGATATATATAGGTGGGTAGGAGTGTGTGTATGTGTTTGTGCATGTGTGCATGCTTGCATGTGTGTATATATATATTTAGTAGCACTGTCAATTGAGAGGCCATGGCACTCCAAGAGCAATGAGCAAACCTAGTGTCTCAATCTAGGTTTCTAAGTTCTATTCTCCCCTGAAAAGAAATAACATTCATTTGTAAAACGTCTGACCATATCCTTGGTGCAGGGAATGTAAAAGGTGAGCCTAGAACATGTTTTGGTACCAGAAAATAAGGAAGCACTCAGAGAATGATGGAAACATATCCAAACAATAATGGAATGAGTTTGAACAGGATCCTTCAAGTCTGGGGCAAATTGAACATGAAAATATAATATTTAAGCTGTGGATTTAAGCCATTTAATCATGGTAGGAAATCATGAACTCATATCATATGTAAGGGATGAATACCTAAATACATTTGATAGAAGAGAAAACCTTATCTTACAGTATCTCCATATAAAACATTATTATTTATTGATTAATAAGTACAAAATACAGTATTGATTTTTAGTGGATTAATTTGGCAGATATTAATTTAATCAAGTGATACAAGTTAACATCACAGTAATGAGACATAATCAATATGATACATTTCCTGATGTGCTAAGGAGAAAACAGCATGATATATTTTTTTTTTTTTGGTGTTCCTGACAAAATATAAAAGAATGATCTATTCATGAGGAAAATCAGAAAAACCCCAAGTGAGAGATTTCTATAAAATTATTGACTTATATTTAATAAAAATGTCAAAGCCATGAAAGAGAAGACTGAGGAGCTGTTCCAATTTTTAAGGAAATTAGAGATATGAGAACTAAATTAAGCATATGATCTATAAAAACCTTACTGGGATAATTGGCAAGATTTGAATGAATTCTGTGAATTAGATGATACTTTCATGCATTGGTGTTAATTTCCTGATTTTGATGGTTGCAATGTTGTCATATAGGAGAAAGTCTTTTCAGTAAATGCACACTGAACTTTTAAGGGATAATGAAGTCATCATATATTTAATTTAGTCTCAGACAGTAGAGAAATATTTTAAATAATATGTTCATAAATTTAAAAAGACAGTTACGTATACATACAGAAAGTGAGAGAGAGAGGTGAGGGGTAGAGGGAGATAAAGACAGATTACAGAAAGTAGAAAGAGACAAAGAGAGTATTAAAGCAAATGGTAAAATTTGGGAATGTGACTGAAAGGTATATTTGACTTCTTTTTACTATTTTTGCAAATTATCTGAAAAGTTGAAATCATTTCAAAGTAAATACTTAAAAGAACTAAAAATATTTATTTTAAAGTTTAATATATATAGATATATATATAGATTGTGACATTAACAGACTTTATTGCCTTGACTAGGAATCATAAACTGGCACTTTCAATATTGAAAAATCATGTAACTATATTTCATTGGAGAGAATTAAAAATATATATATATGAACTTAAAGATCTTTATGTGGTACTAAAAGGATCTTACCTTCCTTATTGTCTTGTAGTCAGCATTACTCACAGAAGATAACAAGATTTAATACAAAGTGCTTACCAGATCACGGCACTATTCTAAATTCTTTACATACATTAGCTCATCAATTTCCAACCAGTTCTATAGGATGGTTCGGTAGGTAGCTTCTAAGATGGTCCCCAATCATCCCTACATCCTGATGTTCAATCTTATGTCATCCCTATCCCTTGAGAATGAGTTTGACCTAGAGACTCAACCATGACAAATAGAATATGGAAAGTAATGGAAAATCACCTCAATATTAGGTTGCAAAAACTAACTTTCATCTTCCTCACACTTGCTCTTGTTTTCTCTCATTGCTAGCTTTGTGGGAAGTCAACAGCTATGTCATGAGCTGCTCTAAGGAAAGGTCCATGTGACAAGCAACTGAGGGAGGACTCATTCCAACAATCCTTGAGGAACTGTATTCTACCAACAGCCATTTGCCTGAGCTTGGAAGCCAATCCAATGGCAGCCCAGCCTAAGATGACTGCAGTCCCAGTCAACATCTTGATTGCAATGAGAGAGACTGAGCCACTGGACCCAGCTAAGCCACACCCAGATTCCTGACCTACAGGAATTGCAAGGTAATAAATGCTGTCACAAGGCACTAAGTTTTGGGATAATTTGTTATGCCCCATAATAGATAACAAATACAGGTTGTTAGTATTATGATTCCCACTCCAAAGATGAAACTGACATTAAGTTGCTAGCCCACTTGCTAAGAGATTCTTCACTTTAACTGTTAGCATGAAGTATACTGCCTCTTGCCAATCAGTAACCTGCCTGATCTGTGTAAATGTATTTGTAATTCCCACAGGGTTGTTCCTTCTTAAAGGAAGAAAGTTTCTCTTTAAGAATATTACATGCAATTCAGGGTTCTATATATATTTTTGTAGCCGAGATGGTTTTTCCACATAATTGAAGTTATGAGATCAAGTAATACTGAACTATATTCCTGACAGCCAAATGTTTCAAAGTTAAAATTATAGCCTAAAGAATGGAAGTGGAAAAATATAGATTGATGTAGGTAGTTAAGTAGGTAGAGATAGATAGATTTTTTTTTTTTTGGATCTTACAATGAAAATTTATCTTACAAGCTTAGAGATTTGAGATAGAATTTTTTATAACAGTGCAATATAATTTACATGCCATAAAATTCACCCTTTAAAGGGTACCATTCATTCATTTTTAGTATAATCACAGGTATTTTAGTATATTCACTATCACCACTATCTAATTTTAGAAAATTTTCATCATCCCAGAAAAGAAGCCCGTATTCATCAGTCCTTCCCATTTCCTCTCAGCTCTAGTTCCTGATAATCCTAATCTTACTTTCTGTCTCTATAGATATCTCTATTCTGTTCACTTTATATGAATAGAATCATACAAGATGTAGCCTTTTGTGATAGGCTTCATTTAGTTTTATGTTTGCAAGTTTCATCCATGTTGTAGCCTGCATTAGTACTTCATTTCTTTTTATTACTGAATAATTTTTCCAGACATTGATATACCACTCTTTGTTTATCCCTGAGTTGACAGTTATATGAATTGATCCTTAGGGCAGAAGCATCATCCTTTTGTTACTTGTCCTGAGCAAGTTGAGTCTAATGAACTGGAGAGTAGGTGTATTGCCTGTTTGTCTTCCTACCTTCCCAATCTCTTACCTCTCACATTTTCTTATCTTTTTTTTTTCCCCTTGGGGAATGGAAAGGTTCTTCTTAGCATCACCAATCTAAACATGAAGAAAACTGTTTGGCTATTGATTGCTATGAGGAAGCAACTTCAAATACATATATCTCTCCCAGGAAACTCATGCAAGATGCACAGGAATGGAGGTACATATAAGTTTATTCTTTTATATGCAGTTCTTGGCTTGAACTCACTGAACTCAGTCACCTCCCACAGTCTCAGTTTCTCATATTTTGCCCACTGCTGGGCCACTTCAGCACCCCTTGTCTCTGCTCAGAAAGATTGATTTTGTTTCCTAATAAAACAATTGCTATCACTTTTTTATCCTTGTGATGTGGGCTATGGGTGGGAGGCTCTTTGTCTCTTCAGAGATAACCTAAGCTGTCTGACCTGTGGGTGTGGAACGGTAAGAGGCTGCAGTCCTGCCCTTGGTGACCATGGCAACGACTCCAGTCCCAGGAAACAGTTTAACAATGCAAGGTCTATAGATTTTGAATATTCAGGGGAAATGCAGACCAAATATGCTAAAGGCTTATCTAGAATGTCTGAAGTCCATGCTAAAAGCTTACCTAAGATGTGGAAGATATATATGCTAATTCAAGCCTATTGAGAACTGAAACAAAAGGACCATTTAACCTTTCCTCTCTATATAAAAGAAACTCGAAAGTCTTGTTCGGGGCTTGGGTTTGCAACAGGAGGCTCCCAAGTCCGGCCGGTCGTCAATAAACCATTTTTCCTCCTCAAAATCATTCCTGAGTCCTGGCCTCTCTATACTCAAATAACTGAACCTCTCTCAAATTCTACAACACTTGAACTTACAATTTCTTTTATCAGAAGCTCTACTCTTGGAAAGGATTCAAGGTTATTCACACTGTGCACAAGAACAAACCCATCAGCAAAGGGAAAATACTTTGGCAGCTCCATGCCTTCCTGTAGGCCTCTGATGTCATAAAGATGCAACTATTCCTCTACTCCTGGATCCATTTCCACTGAAGCCATGTACACATCGTTCACTGTTTCACAACCTTCCACTCCAAGAGTACCATTCCCATAAAGAAGCTGCTCCAAAATTGTAGTTTTACCCACAGATAACAACCCACAAACCACAACCTTGTGGCCCTTTCCCTTCTTCTCTCAGGATCACTGAATCTTCCTTCTAAATGATTCATCCAAATTTGTAGTCAGCCAACCTTGATTCATTTCTCTCACACACTGTATCAGTAAATCCTGTTAGCTCTACCTTCAAAAATCACTTCATGGCTGCAGCACTTAACTACCTTTAATGTGGGCTATGGGTGGGAGGCTCTTTGTCTCTTCGGAGATAACCTAAGCTGGCTGTCCTGACTTGTGAGTGTGGAACGTAAGAGGCTGCAGTCCTGCCCTTGGTGACCATGGCAACGACTCCAGTCCCAGGAGGCCATTTAGCAATGCAAACTCTATATACATATCAGTCAGTCCAGGGAAATGGATGGGGGTGATGCCAAAACTTAAGAGAATTTGGACTAGGCCTCGAATAGGAAATATATTATATAGCCTGTGCATAAATTCAAAATCATCTAATTCTGTATCCAAGTTTGCCTAGTCTCTAGAAATCCAGTTAAGTGATATGGGCTTTGAATGTTCAGAAAGGATGTAAGACTGAATGTGTATTCAAGGTTGCATCCAGACAGAATGTGGGCAAGATGCTAATTCAAGCTCACCAGAAATGTGGGTGATATGTTAATTCAGAACCTACCTGGTACTCAGGCAGACTTAACTAACAAAGAAAGTAGTTTTCTTTGATAAAAACACCATTTGACTCCCTACCCTGTATAAAAGGAACTTGAAAATCTTGTTCGGGGCTCAGGATTGAAACAGAAAGCTCCCAAGTCCAGCAGGCGTAAATAAACCAGTTTCCTTCTCAAAATCATTCCTGAGTCCTGGCCTTTCTATACTCACATAATTGAACCTCTCTCAAATTCTACAACTACTTAACTACTTCCATCTACTTTCATGGTTTTTTTAAAAAGATTTTTATAATTTTAGCTCTTACACTTAAGTCTGTGATCCATTTTGAATTAATTTTTGTAGATGGTATGAGGTCAGTATCCTTTTGGATATTCATGTGGATATCCCTATTCATATGATATTTATATTCTAAACACCATTGACTACCTATTTAAGTTAACTAAAATATAAAAAATAATGTGCATATAATCATACAATTCCCAATAATAAACATTACCATCTCTGAAGTTTTATTAAGCACCCATTTTTTTCTAATTTTTGGCTTATCTAATCTTTACAATTCTTATAGTCATCCTCAGAGATGTCTTTTGCTTGTGACAAGTAAAATCCAAGAACAAAGTTTGTCAGAAACTGTGTTCTGAAAAGACATTGATCAAATGTTCCAACCAAATCTTCTGTGCAGGACCCATTTAAATGTTAGCTGAAAATACACTTTCAATTGTAATGTTTCAAACTCAGACTTTCTAGTTTGGACTCTGGAACATTTCCCAGATTTCATAGATTTTTAGCCATCTCTTGGTGAAACTGTTCTAGTTTATATTGTTTTAACTGTGTCTAGAGTTCTCTGATTCTTTGTATTATACACTGTAGATTAGGGGTTCTGATTGGAGTAGCCTTAAATATTCAAGGGTCACAAGGGAATGCTTAATGCTAATCTCTTTATTAACATGTGTATCTTTGGAGTGGCATCCCTGGAGTTTGTGTGTGTGTGTGTTTTGCTTTTAAAACCAGATGCTATTTATATTTTTCTTTCCTATGCTTGCAACATATAGGCTGCTTCCTGTAAGTGTATTTGCATAATTTGGTTTTCCTCACTCAGCTAGAGAAAATAAGAGATATAATGAAGGATACAATTTCAATAATGTATGCTCAGTAAAAGATTACAGAAACACCAAGTTATTTATCTCTTCAACCCTTATGTAAAATCCATGTATTCCCCTAGTCTGCACTGTGCCAGGTATGAGCATCCTTGCTCAGAATCCCAGTGTGCAATACAAAGCTTAACATTTGATGGGACTCAGGCCCCTACCCCCAAAATAGGAGGCACTTTGGTTATATCTTCAATAATTTACTTTTATTTCCCTTCTCTTCCTTTCTCCCTCCTCCTCCTTCACTGCCTCTCTATTCCTCTTTTTCTCCATCCTCCTTTCCTCTCAGTCTTTCTCAATCTCTCTCTTCCCCTCTTCTTTTTCATTTTATTCGATCACAAGTAAATTGAGCTGGCCTTAATTTAAAGGACAGAAGTTGATTCTTGTTAATACTGGCAGAAAAGAAGTTTATAGAAAGAATGCCTTATAGGTTATAGAGTTTCTGGGATAAATAGAGAACTAGAATTTAAAGCTAATCAGTAGAAAGAAAAAAACAAAACAATTATGCCCCAGATTGGTTCTGCAACTAATAGAGACACCATCACCACAGCAACAATGTCACTGCTATCACCAGTTCCATGTGCCTCTGGAGTGTGGGTACTATATCAAGAACTGCTCTGAGAAAGGAAAGAGGATGCACCTGATACCGCAGCTCTCGTCCCAGCCAGAATGGATGCTGTGTGAGCCACACTTCTCTGCATCAACAGCTTCCAATGAAAGCTCAGAGTCAAGTGCTTGAACCTCAGCTTTAAGAGAGGCTAGACGTATGATTACCACAAGTATTTAGCTTCTGTGTGGGAAGAGGTTTTTACCTCTAAGGATGAAGGTGTCTTCACACCTAGGGCTTTAATTTACATGCATAGTGTTCGGGAACAATGACATGTGCATGCAACCAGCCATTTCCACAAATTCATTAAAACACACACACACACACACACACAGAGAAAAAGTGATTCATTTAAGAAGGACAGTTTAAAATATAGAAAACAAAATACATTTAAAAGTTTTTTCCTGAAGTCGATTCTGCTAAAACAATAAAGTAAAACTTTGTTTCAAAGTCCATCTTCTCAACAAAGTTCTGCCTGTTTTTACTTTTGAATGACATTCTAAGGATTATTGTCTTTAATAATTTTGGGACTCATTTGCTAATGGGCTTACTTACTACATGATGTTTCAGATTCATTCATTATGACAGGAAAAAAAATGAACTAAGTTACAAGACACTTTTTCTCTCTTCACTTAAGACGTTCTTCAAGCATAAAATAATCTATAATTATTATTGTTTATTTACTACCCAGAAGGTTAACAAGGGGATTCCATCTTGATTTCTTGTATCATCTAAAAGTACTCACCAAATGCAATGAATTTCTCATGATGATGGAGGAGGTGGTTGTTATGGGGGCGGAGTGGGGTGAGGGGAGTGGGGGGTATATGGGAACCTCATATTTTTTGAATGTAACATTAAAAAAATAAAGACAAATATAAATAAATATAAGAATCTGAAGATGAAACGACAGAATTTGAGTTTGGTGACTGAATAATGAAACACTTGTGCTGGGAAAAGGTAAGCATTTCCACGTTCAGAGCAATACTTTGTTATAGGTTAAAAGCATTTCTTTGGACTAACATATATTAAGGATTAGCTCTTAAAGAGCTATTTTAAAGAAATCCTCAACTCCTGGGATCAGTGAGTTTTCTAAATTGGGTGATTTGACTAATGAGTATTGGAATTTTCCCATATTTGAGCTACTATGTGTGGCTGAATGTACTCTGGACAACCACCATGTTCTAGCGTATTAGACTGTTAAGAGCTACTGTTAAACACTGCTATATATTCATATATTGTGGTATATTAGTTGTAGAATATTCTAAACTTTTCTTTCAATTTTCTTACCCACCCCCCTCCACACACACATACGTGACTGCAAACACACGCATTAACTGGGACTTAGAAGAGTAAACTCTTATCTTTCTATTAATTCTCTCACACTTAATTCTTTGAAGGATGAGACTTCAGATGAAAAGTCCAAATGCAACAAAACTTCATGGCTAGTTCACCTTCTAAGCAGTAGATAGATGTTATAAATAGTTTTTTTTTTCAGTTTTTATCACTAGGCAACCCAATTATAAGTAAAACAATGTGAGCCAAAGATGTAAAGGTGGGGAGTAGTTGGTAAAAGCAATAAATTTATCACATGATATAATTTACTTCTTTTATGTGTTTTTAAGAAAGGATTTTGGGATCCATTTTGATGAATAACTTATTGACTCTGTCCGTTAAATTTTATTCTAAACCTTTTAGTTTTTTGTATTGGCATTGCCCCTGTCTTTTAGGTATATATAATCTGAAGTAATACTGACATTTGAATATCTAGACAAAATACAAATAGTAGAATGAAACTGTGAATTTATACAAAAATACCTAGTACCCTGTAACCATAAGGGCAAAAAAAAAACCAGTATTACTCTTTCCTAATATAAAATCTTCTTTCTATGTTCTGAATATCACTGTAGAGAAAAAGAACAGGGTATAGTAGTGGTTATAGCCATTTTTAAATTTCAATAAAGAAAATGTAAATAATCAGGTAAGAGTTAATAAATGCAGTAGCCTATAGTTTTGTTTTCTCACATCCTGAAAAATAACGTGATAAAATCCTCATCATATTCAAAGTGTTTCAGATCACGCTGATGAGACAAAGTATGAAACCCTCCTGTGAACGTGTGTGGTACTGGATCAGTGGCTGTTAACCAAATACTGACAGGAAGGTTAGGGTGATTAATGAGGAAGTGGAGCCAGGAGGCAACAGAGACCCACTTGCAGAATGTAACATTTTCATAAATTACATGTTCTCCAAAGAGCTGCTTATTATGGCTCCTTCAGTACCAATCACATTATATCCTGTGGAATCTGTCACATTCCATATTAGTGCTCCAATCCCAAGACAACTCTCTTCAATGCCATCCTTTGCTGTGCCATAGACAGTTCAGATAAACTGTTTCATCACTGACAGTTGTCCTTCATCTCCCCTCCATCTCATCGTAATCTGACTCATAAATTCATGCTCTCTTAATTGGGGGAAATTTAGAACTGTTAGATAACTGACAACTGGAGAAGTGCTTAATTCCAAACTTGGCCATCCAACAAGTCTTTTAGGACTTAATTTTTCTCTACTTCTACCTTTTTTCATATTCTTACATCCAAACCTATATTATTACCATTACTTTGCCTAAACACTTTTAAATAGTCATCATATAAATAAGTAGTCTCGTATCTTTGTGGAGAGGGATGGCATAAAAATAAATATTTTCTGACTTCTCCTTCCAGAGATGTGTATTTGAGGAGCCTGGGCTGGGCTGAGAGAGGGTGTTGCTATGGGCAATGGTGCATATCACTAAAGGAAGGATCAAGGAGAGAACATCTTGTTGAAAACCAAAATTAAATGCCATGTATAACAAATAACTGAGAAAAAAATTTATCAAGGAAAGAAACTGGATAATTCCAATGATTATCTTGTCCAAGGAAAGAGTAGTCTGGAGGAATTTTCTGTGCCAAAGGAATATGGTTAGAGATGCTCTTTACAGGTTTCCAGACTCTCTGCCTTGGGGTAAAAAGTAACTATTAAGAGAAATGCATGTCATTCAGAAACTCCTACTCCCAAACAGGGTTAAGATAGGCTTTTTCAGGTTTGTCCAGTGGGTGAATGATGAACAGTGCTCTTTTGGGGATAGACTTTCTGGTTAACTAGGGGAGGAGTTGCCAAGGCATAAATGTGGTCTTTGTTGTTCACTCACTTTGTTTACCCCTTCATTCAAAATTAAAAATAAAATAATAATAAGTGCTTATTAAATGCCAAGGGCTCTACTAAATACTGAGGACAAGTTAAAATTGTTATGGTCCTTGTCAACATGGAGCTCACAGTCTGGACAACTTACAAACTCAATGTCCCGCTAGTTCTGGCTCATCAATTTGGCATTTGATGTCTATGGTGGAAGGATAGTATCCATCTGTTGGACAAGCAGGAAACAGAAAAAGACAGATGGGATAGGCAAGGGCCAGGCCTTCATGAAGCAGATGTTTTCCCAGAGATCCTCAGAGGAACTTATGGAGATTGAGAACTTCCTAAAAAGAATGCAGAGCAGGCAAAGAATCCACGGCTACTATGAAAGAGAATGTACTTAATGAGGGAGGGCAGCAAATCAGTGTAAGTGTATGTTGCTGGTGAATATGGGGGACAATCCTATTGCAGGTCTCAGATACTACAGCAGTTTATTGTTCAATTGACAAGTATGTGCTGCTTGCCCACTGTCTGCAAGGCAGCAGAGATCCAGCCCTGGATCCATTCTTTACCCAAAATGTATTCTAAGAAATATCCTGCCTTTATCTAAAAGTAATCTTGTAAACATTTAAACCTTAGACACAGTCTCCTGAGAAAGTAGCAAAAGGAAATTCTTTTCTTAATGCAGAGAAAAATTTCTGTAAAATCCTATTGTTTTAACACTTCCAGTATCTTACAGAAACTTATTTGCACTGTCTTAATTTTACTAAACTCTCAGAAAATTCTTCCTCTACTAATTTTTCTTCCCTTTTTCTCCCAATCCCCTGTCCACTTTCAGCTCACCAACTGCTTTTCATCCTTTCCAATACAAACAAAGTCAATTTTATTCCTCTCATTTTTCCCAATCATTACCCCCATTCTAAAGAATGAAGAGATAGAAATTGAGCAGGGAGGCAGAATTCCCCTTAGTAGAGAAAGAAAAAAAAGTGTGAATTCTTTATTGTCTGGTCACAGAAGTTAAGCTCCAGATTTCTCATTTCTAGAGCAAATTCATATATTGCATACCAATTAAAGAATTTGGTCACTTTTACATTTGACCTTGATATGTAAGAATGTTCACGCTGTAAATAATTTTTAAGGTTTTAATAGTCAAATGACAGGAAAGAAAATAGAAAATAGATTTTAACCTGAGTGGGCAAATGGTTTAGCTAGATATTTAAAAAGGTTTTTCTTTAGTCTCATTATAGTTACTTATATTGAAAAAAAAATCCCATAAACATAATCAAAGCTAAAATCTTACCTTGGATACTATATAATATTTTCACCTCAAATTTAAAATTACCTCTGTCCTTACTGTCCTACTGACTTTCACTTGCTTTTGCCTCTTTTTATAATTAATATATAAAAGAGTAATTCTCATAAGTGTGACATTACTATTAAGATTATTTTAAAATATTTTTGATTGATCTTTACATTAGCTTCAAAGGAGATAGTCAACTAATTTTAGTGTCAATCTAAATCCTCAAGCAGAGCAATTTCAGTGTACTTTGTATTCATCTATTATTATCCAAAAACTAAATGATGACACCCTGAATCAAGTAAGGAGGAAACTTAAACTGTTGGAAGTCTTATTTTTACTGGGCTGAAGAATTCGCTTTCACTGAATCCATGAATTATTGGAATAACTAATTGAATTTATAACCCAGGAATTAAGTGTGGATTATAGTTTACATTATAATTTAAACTCCCACATATTTTTGTAAGTTATGACAAGATATGTAATGGCCTGTATCCATCATTGCAACATCATTCAGGACAATTCCAAAGTCCTGGAAATGCCACCATGTTACAATTATTATTATTATTTTTAAGATACATAGGTTACATAAATGTTACATAAAAAATATAGGGGATTCCCACATGCCCCGCTCCCCACACCTCCCACATTTTCCCAAACCAACAACATCCTTCACAAGTGTGATACATTCATTGCAGTTGATGAATACACTTTGAGCACTGCCACTAAGCATGGATTAAAGTTTACATTATCATTTATACTCTCTCGCATCCAATTCTGTAGGTTATGGCAAGATATATAATGGCGTGTATCTGTCATTGCAATGTCATTCAGGACAATTTCCAAGTCCCGAAAATGCCTCTGCATTACACTTGTTTTTCCCTTTCCCTACCCTCAGAAACTCCAGTGGCCACTGCTACACATCAATGATATAATTTCTTTCATTGCTAGAATCACAATAAGTCCATAGCAGAATACCAGCAAGTCTACTCCAGTCCATAGTTCATTCCCCAGTCCTGAGGATTCTTGGATGGTGATGTCTGCTCCACCTCTAATTGAGATGGGACTACAGTCCATGAAGGGCAATGGATGGGACTCTCTTGTTTGTACTTGTAGACTCTCTTGGTTCCTTGGTATGGTAGTTGTCTATCATCACCTCCCTGTCAGTTTGCATTTAAACCTATGTCTCCCTGACTCCCAAGTTCTACGCAGTTATCCAGAATTCCAAACACCCATGTGCTGCCCATTGGTGAAAGAGTGAGGGAAGAGAGAAGGAGAAAAATGGAAAAGCAACTGGAGAGAAGTCTGGTGGCTGAATCAGGTGCAACTCTTAGTACTAAAGTGATACACCTTGCTCAATGTCTGCAAGAATGAAAGAAGCACTGGAAAAATTACAGATGAGATCAAAAAGGAAACAGTTTTGTAGGTGCTAACAGAAGAATAATAACTACAAATTCATATGCTAAATCTTTCAATATGTTCATTATCCATTAATTGTTACTTACTTTTTCCTACTTCCCAAATGGACTTTGGTCAATTTACAATGGAAGACATAGTCAGGGCTTAAGCTTTTATTTGTATGTGGCAGTTCCCTGAAATTCGTCTGAGTTATGTTACATATCGTTTCATACTTGGTTGATGTAACTTATTCGGGGTTTCAGCTTTGGAAAACTGCTTGTTAAATTATGTTTAGGTAGTTGTCTCAGGTAAAATTTTGATTCCAAAACAATTGTGTCCATTAAAAATCATTGTCCATATTTTGTTTACTATAATTCAATTTAGTTATTATATTATTTAGTCTTTACATTTAATGTCATGACTAGTAACTTATTACATTCTAATATAAATTAGTGAATTTTGCTTCCAATCATGATAGAGTAACGTGACCACACTTGCTAAACCCAATCTAAACAACTAGAAATTTGGAAGAATATTTGAAAAACAACCTCTTTTCAAACATTGTACAACAGGTAGTGCAGAACTGTGGGCTCTGAGAGAGGGGATCTAAACAAGGTAAGTCCTAAGAATGCTATTTCGTGGTCCAGAATGTGCTTCCAGACAAAAGGATAGATATGGAAGAGAGATAGAGGTACCCAGCAGATTCAGTAATCTTCTGAGTTGAAGAAACAGAATTCAGTGTATAGGAAGCATTATGTGACTGTAAGTTGTGGTGTAGGGAGTCATAAAGATGAAAGCCATGCCATAAAAGAGCTTAAAAATCTACATGGATTTTTGCTGTTGCATTATATATCAATATATAGTATTGAGTGGGAGAGAGTGTGAACTACAATGTAAACTATAATCCATTCTTAGTGACAATGCTCCAAATGTGTTCATCAATTGCATGAATGTAACACACTAATGAAAGAAGTTGTTAATGTGGGGAAGGGTGGGAGGTGTGGTCATTAGGGCATATGGGAATCCCTTGTATATTTTTCGTGCAACATTTTGTATAATCTAAGTATCTTTAAAAAAACAAAACAAAACTGCATGGACTGAACTTGAGCCTTTGCTGAATAAGTTAGGTAAAACTTAAATGGGACATTATGTTACCTCAATATTTATCAGAATTTACACAGGACTGGAAATCACTTGAATGCCCATCAGCCAGAGTGGTGAGTCTTTACCGAACCTTCAGAACATTCAGTAATGATTCAAAGAGTCCTTCTTTTGCAATGAAGCTAAATTATAGTATGCTTTTCAAACATTTGTCCAGTTTTCTAGTTGATTAAAGTGATGGGGCATGGTAAGTTTGCTCTGTGTTATTCCATCTTGGCTTATAGCAGAATTCACTAATTTATATAAATATAAAATGAGTTTAGGATTCATATTATAGTGTCTAAAGTAATTTCTAAAGAAATAAAAAAGAAAATAGTAGGCCTTTCAACCTTTCAAAACAAAGCTTAGATAAGTCTCAAAAGCATCATACTAAATCTAAGGAAATTTACTGCACAAGAGAGAAACAAAACACCTTCTAAAGGATGACAACACAATCTAAATACTAAAATTGTAAAATTTATGTTCAGCACCCAATCAAATTATTAGACCTACCAAGAAGCAGGAAAATGTGGCCTCTGACTAGGAGAATAATTAATTGATAGAAATACATGCATAAAAAGTATGACTGATGGAATGAGTAGAAAAGGACCCTTAAACCATTATAAATACTATGCTTGAGTATTGAAAGAAAACAGACACAGTGAGGAGGAAAGCGGAAAATATAAAAAAATAGAGCTTCTGGAGATGAAATTTGCTATAATTTAATGAAATAAAATAAATTGACTTAATCAAAATAACAGCAGGTTATTAGACAAATTAGATACTGCATAAAAATAAAGATTGGTTGACTAGAACACATCACAGTAGTAATGACCCAAAATGAAGCACGGAGATAAAATAACTAAAAACAAAATTATCCAACAATCTAAAATTATGTCATGGAATCTCAGAATGTAAAGCTAGAAGAGGGGAGAGAAAAGTTATATGGAGAAATAAAAGCAAAATTTTCCCCAAATTTAGTGGATACTGTAAATCCAGTGATCAAAGAGTTTCGTGAAACCCAAAGAGAAAAAACACAAAGAAAAATATACCTAGACATATTATAATCCGATTCCAGAATCTATGGTTAGAAATTTTAGAAGCAACCAGAGAAAAGCAAAACATTACATAATTACATATAAAGGGACTAAGAAAAGAAGAGCGATATAATTTTAGTCAGAAACTATGCCAGCCAGTATACAATGGAATAACTTTAAATTACTAATAGAAAACAAACAAACAAAAAGAAAACTGTTAACCTAGAAATCTATACCCAGTAAAAATATTTTCAAAAATGAGGTGAAATAAGAGCTTTTTTTTCCATATTAACTAAAACAGAGATAATTCATAGCCAGCAAACTTCCACTATATGACTTGTTAAAGGAAGATTTTCAAGATGAAGGAAAATAATACCAGGCAGAAATCAGAGCTACACAATTGAATGAAGAGAACAAGAAATGTTAAAGACATGTATTGATATAAACAATTTTTCTCATTTAAAAATAGTAAAACGATAACTAAAAATAAAATATTATTAAAATAATATTAAAAATAATACTGCAGTGTGGGGCTTTTCGCACAAGTAGAAGTAAAACCTATGACTATAGCACAAAGGATAGGATGAGGCCAATG
Organism: Dasypus novemcinctus; assembly: GCF_030445035.2. Taxonomy (NCBI): domain Eukaryota; kingdom Metazoa; phylum Chordata; class Mammalia; order Cingulata; family Dasypodidae; genus Dasypus; species Dasypus novemcinctus. Next base: position 84,568,221 of record NC_080677.1, read on the forward strand.
GAAACACATTGTTGTAATGTTCTTATATGTGCAGACGTATAATAACATCTGCAATTAAACTAATAAGTGAAAGATGCATATACTAAACCTTAGAAAAATAACTTAAATCAACAATGTGTAGCTAATGATTCAGGAATGGGGATTAAGTGGAATTATAAAAACTATTCACTCCAAAAAAAGGCATAGAAAGAGGAAAAAACAACAAAGAACAAAAAGGGCAAAGGAAAAACATAGCATTAATTACATTAAGTGTAAAGGTACCAAACGCTCTAAATTGAAGACAGAGGGTGTCAGAATAGAAAAAAAGGCAAAACTTTACTATATATTAATTACAAGAAACCCATTATAAGGTAAAGAAACAAATAGGCTTAATGTGAAAGGATGAGAAAAAAAAGGTACTATATCAAATTTATGCACAAGAGAGCTAGAGTGGCTATATGAAATCAGACAGGGTAGACTTCAGAATAAGGAGTATTAACAAAGATAGAAGGGGATGTCATAATGATTAAGGAGTCTATTTATCAAGAAAACATACAATCCTAAATGCGTGTGCACGTGGTAATAGAGCTTTAAAAGAAATAAAGCAAAAACTAATAGACCTGAAAGAAAAACCCACAATTATAGTTTAAGATTATAACATTCCTCTCTCAGTACTTTAGAGAATAAATAGACAGAAATAGTCATGCAGGTATAAAAGATTTGAGAAGCCCTATTAACCAACTTGACCTAATTGATTTTTATATAATACTCTACCCCCCAAAAGCAGAATGCATGTTATTCTCAAGGGAACATGGAACATCTCCAAAGATAAATTATATTTGTGCCTTAAACAAGTATCAAATACATTTTAAACTATTCAAATAATAGAGTATGTTCTCTGACTACAAAAGAAATAAATTAGAGAATATGAATAGAAAAAATATACAGGAAAACCCAAACAATAGTTAATTATTTCAATTACTTCCTAATAACCTATGGGTCAGGGAGAAAATCATAAAATAAATTAGAAAATATTTTGAAATGTATGGAAAATGAAAACAAAACATATTAAAATATACAGTGTGCAACTAAAGAAGTACTTAAAGGGATATTTATAACTTAAAACATTGATATTACAAAAAAAAGACATTTCTCAAACCTTAAAAAGCTAGGATGAGAAAAAAAATTAAATCCAAAGTAATTAGAAGAAAAAAGTATAAAGATAAATGCAGAAATCAGTGAAGTTGAGAACAGAAAAATAGCAGACACAATGAAACTTAAAGCAGTTTTTTGCTTTTTGGTTGTTTTTGAGAATCAAAAAATTCTAGGTAAATTGACGAAGGAAAATAGAGAAAACACAAATATCAGTATTTTAGAAATATAACTGAGAGAATTCCGTATGATATCTCAACAACAAAATTTAGGTTTGACCCTGTCCAGGGGAAGGTAGGATGTGTAACAACCTCTCTCCCCAGTAGTCTATTCTCAATCTCATTTATCAGTAATTGCAAAATGATAACTTTTCAAAGATTTATTTTGAACTGTTTCAGATTTATGGAATTACCACAAAGATAATACAAAAAGTTTCTGCATAAATCATACACAGTTCCCTGAATTATTTACTTTTTATACTGGTATGGTAATTTTTTTCACAATTAATGAACCAATATTGATATATTTTATTAACTAATGTCCACGATGTATTCAGATTTCCTCATTTTCCCCCCAATATCCCTTTTCTGTTCCAGGATCCCATCTAGAATACATTACATTTAGTAGCCATGTTTTCTTGGTCGTGACAGTTTTCTAGACTATCCTTGTTTTTGATGACCTTGGCAGTTTTAAGAAGCACTGGTCAGGTATTTTGTAGAAAGTACTTCAGTTAGGATTCTTAGATATTTTTCTTATGATTAGAATGGGTAATGCACTTCTTGGGAGGAAGACCAGAGAAGTAAAGCATCATTCTCATTGCATCACAGCAAAGGTGAACACAACCCATATAAGTTATTGCAACTGATGTTAACCTTGATCATTTGGCTTAAGGTTGTATTTTTCAGGTTTTCCCACCATAAAGCTATTCTCTTTTTTCCCTTCCCTTTCCAACTGAACTATTTGGAAGAGAGTAATTATGTGTAGTCCAGACTAAAGGAATCAGAAGTTAAGCTCCACCTCCTTGAGGCCTGAATATCTACATAAATTATTTGGAGTTCTTCTGCATGGGATACTTGTCTATTCTCCCCCATTTATTTATTTATGTATTTATTAAATCATTTCTTTGTATCAGTATGGACTCATGGATATTCTAGTTTCTCCCCCTTATTTATTTGTCTTTTTCTACTACAACAGGGAGAAACCTGTATCCTATCAGGTGATACAATATTAGTTTTCTATTGCTCCCACAATAAATAATCACAAACTCAGTGACTTTCCTAACTGCCCACATAATAAAATTTTTGCAATTGCCAAAAGTTCTTAGAGATTCTATTTTTCATTCTTTTTCCTCTTTGTATTTCAATTTTGGAAGTTTCAAATGCTGTATCTTCAAGCTCATTGATTTCTTCCTTAGCCATTTCAAGTCTATGGATAAATTCACTAAAGGCATTCATTGGAGGAATATTTTTATTTATATTATCCTACTTAATCTTTGCAACAACCTAAAAAAGAAACATATTAACACCCATCATTTTATAGATAAGAAAATAAAAGATTCAGAGAGTTTTAACTGGTAATTTGGCATAGGGAGAACCCTAAGAAATGATAGCTATTTATATTAGGAAAATATTGAATGAAAGATGATCACTGTCAGTAATTATACCTAGTCTGAACAATCCCTAATTATCTTTCTAAAACATAGTCACTACAGGTAAGTATACTGCCCCCAAACAATCCAGTCCATGCTGCATATGGTTCTGTGAAGCAATAAATAAAATTAGGTAGCACCTGTAAAACTTTTACTATGTGTCAGGCATCATTCTCTGCATCAGGCTCAGGATTTTGTGAATTAGAAAACCACATTTTGAACAGTTAGACCTTTGGATAAATGGGTGTTGGATAAATGAGTCTTTGTTGCACCAAGTAAAATTATCATTTTAGCTTGTTATCACTTTTTCATGTCACTATGAGAAAGCAAATAGCACCATGTTTCTATGATCACTTAGTATATTGTTTACTAGCCATTTGTTGCTTCCTGGCAGCAATTCAATACTTGTTATTTGTGAATGTCTTCATTTATTTAGTGATCCCCAAATTTATATTCCTCCAATACCAGTTGTTGAGGTATAATCCTGTCTTTACTATGAAACAATTTAGCTAAATGGATCTGTAAATGTTTCTGAAGAAATAAGATTCCATTTTCTATTGAGTGTGTTGGAAGATATTATAGCATTTAATTCAATGAAATATGAGGACGCAGCTGAGTTTTATTGATTTATTCACTTTTTTTCCTTCAGTATAAGTATTCCATTTCCAACAAAAAAGAAAACATTGAATTTTCAGTATTCAAATGGTGGCACAGATGTGAATTGTTTCTTAGTAATTATTTCTTGTATTTCATATTTAAAATTGCATATACATAAAGAGTTTTTTAATCTTATTTGTTGACATTATCAAATATATCTTAGATTTCATACTGCAAAGTTGAGACATCTGGCTCTAAACAGTCTCCCATCCACCTACCCTCTATATTGGTTCTGACTACATAAATTTTAATATTTCATACAATGTGACAAGACAGAAAGAAGTGATGCTCAGAGGCATCTTCTGTAAGCTTAAACTGTGTATATATTAGGTATTCTTATTCTTTATAAGCTTCTTAAATCAAGTTTAAAAATGAAAATTTGATTTTTTAAAGTACGTGTTTATGAAGATGGTAAATTTATTGAAGCAAATAGACTCACTGCCCCAATGACATGAAGAAACTAGGTATGATATGTCATCTTATCACAGGGAATCCACCTGCATTTATGCAAATAAAGTATAGCTTAATAAATTAAATGCATAGCTAGGATTGAAATCAAGAATGGAAAAATTCACAAGTGTCTGAAATGAGTCAGAAAAGCAAAGAAAGGACAGTAAGCAGGAACTAAAACCAAGGGGCCCAGAGGGAAATTGGAACCAAACATGGTGCTTAAAGTCAGGTGTCTCGGGCTGTAATAAAACCATAAGAAGGAGAATCCTGATCACTGACTTGAGAAGTATAAGGAGTTGGAGTTGAGTTGCCATGAGAAAGCCAAGAGCCACAAAGCGGTGCAAAATTTGTGTAACAGTCTAGAAAAATTCTATTCCAGCTACCACGGGGAAATAGCAAAGAATCTTGCCATCTGCTTAAGCTGTGAGACAAGAGTCTCTAAAGCAAAGAGGAACACAGGTGAGTGAATGTGTGAAGTCAAGGTAAGAGTTTACCTTGTCACATGACACACTAGTACAGGGACCCCAACCAATAAATTAACATAATATTAGGTCTAAAATCTGTCAAATGTATTTATATCTAAGAAAAAGTAGAGTGAAAACTGCTCTACAGTGGTACTCTAATAAATTCCTGGGATAAGCAGCCTCCATATTGAAAACTTGGAATAAAAAAATTAATTAGAGCCAATACATACTTGAGAAAATCTTACAGTTGGAGAAAAATTTGAGACAACTGATTGAAAGTGTCCATCAATACAGAACATGCAGAATATTAGTAAATCCATACCTAGAAACATGGTAGTGGAAAAAGACAATATGAAAGATAATGAGGAGAATGCAAAGCTACCAAAGAGAAAACACAGATTAGCAGGAAGAAAATAGCACCTGTGAAAAAAATTTTGTCCCTTGTTCAGGTACTGGGGACATTGAGAATTATAACAAATGAATAGAAAAACTGAAAATCAAGTCTTTTATTACTGATGAAAGCTAGCTAGAAGTACATAGCTTAGGGTAATAGTTATGAGTTTAGCATAATTTTGATTCCAATACTGAATATGGTAAGTTCAACAAAGAAAATTTCAGATTACTCTCATGTATAGCTGCAAAATCACCACATTAAATATTTAAAGACTGATGCCATTTTACTTAGAAATAATTTTGATAAAGTAGATGCCATCCTGGAAAGCAAAGATAGTTCAACAGAAAAGATCAATATAATTTATATCACTATGGTTCACTATATTACCAGATTAAATCTATATTACCATATTAAAGAAAAATGAGATAAGCTCCTCTCAAAAATTACAGAAAAGCATTTGATGAAATTCTTCACTCATGAAAAACTCTCAAAATCTAAAAGTTGATAGGAACATTTTAATTAGAAGTAAAAAGCGGTAGCATATATTATACTTAATGGTGTGCATAGCATGGATCCGTTTCAACTGATCTGGAATGACGGCTTGCTTATTTTCAAAGCTACTGACAATGCTATGAAATATATTAACTCAAGATAATCAATTTTCTGTAATCATGAGTCAGTGAGCAGGACATATTTGCCCATCAGCATTTGATTTTGGTGGGATCTGGAGTTGGGTGGAACCTGGAGTTGAGTGGGCTAGAATATGCCCAACCGGCCTGCTCATGCTAAGAGATGCCCACCACAAGCACATTTTGAGGCTTCCTGTTGTCAGACTGTTTTGAATGCATGTGGTAGTAGACTGAGACCTGGACACAAAGTGTGTCCTGTGTAACCCAGTAGTAGGAAGACAAAGAAGCCTATGCCTAAGATTTCTGCATCCTTTTCAATGGATAACTTTCTTCTGCTGTTGAACTATCCTTTGCCTGTGATAAAGCTGCTCAATGAGTAAAAACTTATTTGAGTCCTGTGAGTCCCTTCAGCAATCAAACACTTACGGTGCTTAATGAATAATTAACACATGAGGAAAGCATAGAGATATAACTTTTACAGCCAGTAATAAAGGGAGATTCTTTTTTCAGTTAAGAGTGATTATTTATACACAGCAATATTTGGTTTTAGTAGATTGAAAAAATAGGTGTTTATTTCTCACAACATGAGAATTATGAAGGTGAGCATTTCTGTCAATAGTTGAGAAGCTTAAAAATGTCAGTGATAAAGTTTCTGCTATTTGCTTGGTCTGTCCTTGTGGTTGCTGTAGCTCTAAGAATCACATTCTCATTCTAGCAGGACAAATGAGGAAGGAGTACAAGAGAGGGGAATGCTTTGCCAAGAATTCCACAAAGATCCTCTGACATCTCATTGGCCAGACAATATCATATGGCAACCCTAGTGAAAAAGAGAAAGAAAGGAGTTTAATCAACAACCAATAGTATCTTCCATTAGAAGGATGTCACTGATCTCTGCTAATTTTCAACGTTGTTCTGGAGGTCCCTTAATACAAAAGGATAATGTATACAGGAGAAGCTACACTATTAATTATTTGTTGGTGATACAAATGTCTACATAGAAAACTTAAGAGAGCTATTAGAACTAAAGAGAATTCAGCAGGTTCCTATAGTACAGAGTTTCTCAACCTGATCATTATTGACACTTTAGACTGGACAATTCTTTGTTGTGGATGATTTTTCTGTGCACTGTAGGATGTTTGCAGCATAGCTGGCATCCTTCAACAGAAGCCTATAGAACCTGGGCCCTGTTCCACTATCGGGACAATCAATGTCTCATGCCCACTTAAGAAACACTGTCTTAGGTCACTGAAGTACAAAAAGGTATGTAATATATGGCTCCCAGTTGCTAGCAGCTTCCAGTATTGTAAAGGAGAAAGAATAGATGCACAAATGGGCAAAAATCAATGAAAGGTGTTCTACAGTCTGGACCAAATGAGTGAAAGAGCTCAGTGGAAGAAAGGACCACTAAGGATTCTTTAAAACTGTTGTGATTTTTCAGATTATGAATGGATCTTTTCTTTTCAGCTAGAAAGAAGACAGATTCTTTAAGTTAAATATCCTGCATTAATACGAGACTATTGACTAGAAAAAAATTATACGCAAATATAAGCATCTTCAATAATGTATCAAATTTGGCCACTAAAACAAGGCCAAAATATTTACAGACTAGAAAAGCAAACATGTTTATATCTATCAACAAAATATAAAACGCGAAAGTAGAGAACTTGTGTCTTTCTCCCTTGTTTCCCTTAGTTTTATGTTGATTGACTACCTGTGTGTAGTCGATGTTTATGTCATCAGAGTAAAACCTAGCAGTGGTGTACTGACCTTTACACTCTTGATTGTAAAGAAAAGATATTTTCTTGCAGAATGTGGAAATGTTTAACAACCTCAGCAACAATACTGTTTATTGCAGATAGACAGCAGCACTGCATTTGAACTCTAGGACCAAGAGAAAGTAAATGGCCCAGGCATGTGGAATACTGCTGTACTCTGATCCAGTGCTGGCTGCTACTGGATTGTACACACACTCGTCCTCTAAGCACCCAAGGTGTGATGGCAGTTAAAATCTCATGTTGAAAAATTGTGGGTCCTCCTATAGGTGCTATATCACAGCTTTGTTGATATTTATTAGGGTAAAAGGCTGACATTTCCATTCAAGGCCTGTTGAAGTTTGTTACCCTCATGTCCTAGATATAAGTGTCAATAATATTTTGCCAATCTAGAATTCACTAAAGTGAATGACTCTTTGATATCATGTAAGTTGCTAGATACTTTTAGTAGTTACTTTTATGTGAACTCAGAAGAACAAGAGATGTGGGGTTTGCAACCTCTGGAACTTGGCCATAAAATCTTTATTTCTATTTCATTCTTTCATAAAGAAAGTGGTTTCTAAAACAGGCAGCTGGAAAGCCCTTTATACCAAAGCAATTTTCTGAGCAGACACCCGAAGTGGCACCAAGAGAAGGTGAAAGCTCCTGAAGGCTTAAAGGCAAATCCTGAAATGAGGAGTAGAAACACAAGCAAAAAATGTGTCTAGGTGGGAGGGGGCTCTGTGAGAGCAGGGAGAAGAGAGTAGTCACAAAAGCACAGGAATGGAGCAGAATAGATGAAGAGTGACTAGGGTGGGAGTGGAAAGAACTGTGTTAACACTCACATCCAGGACTAAGCTCAGTAAAGGAAGCTTCTGTGGGAATGCTGTTTACCTGGAATTTCCAATCTGGGCACAAGAACCTTGAATAATGCATTTAAGATTTCTGTCAGGAAGCAGACTTGGCCCAGTGGTTAGGGCGTCCGTCTGCCACATGGGAGGTCCCTGGTTCAAACCCCGGGCCTCCTTGACTCGTGTGGAGCTGGCCCATGAGCAGTGCTGATGCACGCAAGGAGTGCCCTGCCACGCAGGGGTGTCCCCATGTAGGGGAGCCCCGCGTGCAAGGAGTGTGCCCCGTAAGGAGAGCCGCCCAGCGCGAAAGAAAGTTCAGCCTGCCCAGGAATGGTACTGCACACACGGAGAGCTTGACGCCACAAGATGACGCAACAAAAAGAAACACAGATTCCTGGAGCCACTGATAAGATAGGAGCGGTCACAGAGGAACACGCAGTAAATGGACACAGAGAGCAGACAACTGTGGGGGCAGGGGGGGGAGAAGAGAGAGATAGATAAATCTTAAAAAAAAAAAAAGACTTCTGTCATAGGAAGGGCAATTCTAACATTATGGTACAAGAACTTTGAGTGTTTCCTCCATTACACACCCGAAAAGCCAGTCACTGAGTCTAGGAAATGTTTTTTTCTCTCTGAATTGCTCTATGGTATATGCAAACGGTCATGTCTTCTCTCCACCCAGCAGCTACAGTGTTCATTTTACAGTATGTCAGACCATGCCACTAACCTGCTCAAAAACTACCAGTGGTTCCCATCACTCTGAGCAAAAATCCAAAATCCTACATATCTGACCTATACTCTCACTTCCCTGAGATCGCTCCTAATTTTATCCTCATACACCACTGTATCTTGAGAGGGAACAAACCAAATGTTATTTTCTCTCAAAGCCTTTGAACCTTTTGTTCTTTCTCAAGAAAATCATGAAGCTCATCCCTTCCCTGTTTTTAAGCCACTGCTCAATTATCACCTTGCCAGAAAAGCCTTTCCTTACCACCGCATATAAAATAACATCAGACCCTCCTCTAGTCAAGAGGATTCTCCACCCGTTTTATTCTGTTTTAGGTTTCACCACAGACTTATCAACACATGAAAGATTATATTTTCAGATATTTATCAGTCCTTCTCTAGAACCAAGTTCTTTTTTTTTTTTTTTTTAGAGATTTATTTTTATTTATTTAATTCCCCTCCCCTCCCCCGGTTGTCTGTTTTCTGTGTCTTTTTGCTGCGTCTTGTTGTCTTGTTTCTTTGTCCGCTTCTGTCGTCGTCAGCTGCACGGGAAGTGTGGGCGGCGCCATTCCTCGGCAGGCTGCTCTCTCTTTCGCACTGGGTGGCTCTCCCCATGGGTGCACTTCTTGCGCGTGGGGCTCCCCTACGCGGGGGACACCCCTGCGTGGCACGGCACTCCTTGCGCGCATCAGCACTGCGCATGGGCCAGCCCCACACGGGGCTGTTATCTAGATTCCACTCATGCTTATCAATAGATATACTGTGTTAATACCTATCTATTAAAAATGGGTCTGATACCAACTGGATTTTGAGTAAGAGGAAAGCAGGCAAACAGGACTCAATGGTCATTTCCAGTAAGCAGTGTTTGAGTTTGTCACATCATGTAGGGCAAATATCACGTTTCTGGAATGATCCCCTTATGAATTTGATATATAACTTTAGCTATGCTATTTTGGGTTAGAAATGCCTACTTCTTTTCTTTTATACAGTATAAAAACTTTAATTTCCCATAGTTATGATACAAAAAATTTGTTTACGTCATGAAGGATGCTTACCATTGTGCTTTATTTGGCTCTGTCCTGAAGAGAAATATAAAAACCACAAATTCTACATATGTTAATTCTTGTTTTTTAAGCAACATTCACCAGAATTACCCTGATTTTTAATATTTGAAATCTATATGACAAAGAGGAATGACAGTGAAAAATAAACAGGGTCATAGTAGGTAAAGATGTCTCAGACTGATGGAAATGTTAAAAAATGTTAAGCAGTTTCTAAGAAAATCTTGCAATCTTAAGACATTTTATAAACTATTCATAATCATGAATACTTGATTTGATTATTTGAGGCAACCTCTATTTATATTCCTGTTTTGGAGCCAGAGGACTAAAGTATTGTGTGGCTCTTTCTGCTTCATTATCAACTTTATATTGTTTCAACCATGCATTCTTTCAGTAGGCATATATTGTTCATTACCACATGCATAAGCATTTACGTTGGGGGGATCTATCACCTTAGTAAATTGGTTCCGTCTATTTAGTAAATTGATTCGACATACTGCTATTATGAGTCAAACGAATAATCTTGGGGTCCATGCATCTGGTAGGCTGAATCACCAATTAGGAAAATTAAGACATTCCTGTCCTTTATTCTTTATGATAGCTCATGGAGGAAATAACGAGATCACCTCCGCTATTCCCTTTTGCCTGTAAGGGGAGCAGAGAGGGAGATTGCGTGTGACTGTGAAGGTATGTGAATGAAGCGCTTGTAGAGTTGAAAAGAAGGCAGAAAGTTCTGCTTCTTTAACCTCCCAGAAGAGTCTGTGACAGGCTAAAAACTGAGTTCATCAGTTTGATATAATTATAATTCAAAACACTGTTTAAGAATCGTTTATATTTTAATGATGATAGAATACTAAAGTTATCATTATTATTTATAAAATACCTCATAACTATAATTAACTCATGCTAAACTGCCTCTGATGTTAATAGCCTAGCCAAACGTCACACAGGGATGTATTTGGTTACTTTTAATCAACAGCATATGATGGAATTAACACTTTTAAAGATTCTTTCTGGGCACAATTTAATTCAGGGTTTGCTATAAACCATTAGCAATAGCAGTATGGAAATAAAAATTTTTTTTATATATTTTTAATTTAAATTAAGGGGATGGTCTGTGGTTAGAGAGCAATAAATTGTTCTTTGATAATACATTCTAGGGTTCTGGTGGAAAAAAGACTGAAAAAGAGACTACGCCCTTCTCAAATGAATTATTATGTTTCTGTTTCTATTTTAGGGCAGTGTTAACCATTATAAAAACAAAATAAAGGCTTTTCACAATTATGTATGAAATACCTATCATCTAGTTGATATCTATCCATCTATATATCAAATATCTATCACCTACCTATCAATCAGTGCAGTTGGATATGTTGTTGGTTATTTGATGTTGAGAATCCATGGAGGAACTTTGCTTACTCAACCATAAAAAGAATTCTCTGTAAAACAAAAATGTTGAAAAGTAAACCTATCTTCTAGAGATTTGATGGTAATTAAGCTTTAGGAATATTATGATTGCAAGATCCAAAGTCCAAATATACATACAGAGGAAGTTTTTTCCAGATGCACTAAAAAAACTGCTGAAAGCAAAAGCAAGTCTTCAAACACTATCTGTTTATCCTTCAGGAGCTCATATTTTCTTGAAACTGATAACATTTTGATGCTTTTAAAAAAATGTCTTTCCTGAATGAAATAAAATACTTTGTTTAACAATCTGAGTACTAGTCTCTAATTTATTTTCCATAAGACAATAAGGCAGAGGGAAATTAATAGAGGTTTTGTGGAAAAATCAAAAGAAAGAGGCGTGTTAAAATTTAGAAGATTCTAGTTTAAATAATGGTGAGTAGCTTCCTCTATTTGCAGTGAAATTTGAAATTAATTTCAGTGTGAAATTTGAAATTAAGAGAAAGTAAGCAGCATGTCACATATATTTTTGTGAATAGATATTTATCCCCTGGAGTCCTGCTTAATTAAGGCTCTCTATATTAATTACATCATGTGTCAGGATACATGATGACTGAGGCAAGGATGACTAAGATGTCCCCTCCTTTGTAAGAAATTAGAAAGAAGTAATTTGGATTGGACTCCTCATTGTCAGGCCAATGTACATTTTTTCTGTGACGTTTTTCAGGGTAGAGAGGAAGAAGAACTTCGTTAGCATACATGAGTCATTTAAATAGAGTATCATTTCCCTAGTACCAAGAACAGTGTATCAAACACCGTGAGGCACATCAGCAGGGCTCATTTTTCATTTATTGAGTTAATGAATTACTGAGGAAAATGGCTATGGTATTAGTTCCTAAGATGTAGTCAAACATATTAATGAAAACTCTTTCTGAGAGGAGGGACATGGATTCATGTTGGAGAAATATTTATTTAAGATATATTAGGGAATAATCAGCCCCAACGCATAGGGTAAAAGAAAACAAAACAAAAACAAAAGGCAAAAACCAAAAACCTTATTTACTGTTTTTCCTCCATTCTGAATCTTCAATACAGAGTTCAGATGATGACTCTGTATCTTAGAAGATTCAACAGACCCTGATATGTAATCCACTTCATCTCTCCTTGCAGTAGGATAGCAGGTTCTAGACTCAGAAGAAAGCCATTGATATTGGATTCGTGAAGCTATGAAATGTGCAAATCAATTTCAATAGAAATAGAGGAGAGTAGATACCACATCCAGTTCCAATTGGCCTTAGAACACAGAAACCCTTCTCTGAAAAACAGCTTAATCCTAAATCATCATTGCTTCCAGGAAAATGGATTGAGGTGACCTCTGGAACAGGCAGAGAGGGTTATTTCTTCCTTCCTAGTACCTGCAGGCATCAGTATCTTCCTCCTGTATATGAGAAGTATTTATCAACAGAAGATAATCAAGAATAGAGAAGAAAAACAAGAGTCAATTTCCCAAAATACCTCCTTCAACTCAAGATACCCAGATAAAGAACCTACTATGGCTATTAAATATAATTTCTGTTATCATAGACCAGAGAAGTGGAGTCTTCAGGATCTGAGCAATAACTTCTTAAAGCAAATCTGAGGGAAGTGGATTTGGCTCAATGGATGGAGCATCCGCCTACCACATGGGGGTTCCAGGGTTCAAACCCAGGGCCTCCTGACCTGTGTGGTGAGCTGGCCCACGTGCAGTGCTGATGCACTCAAGGAATGCCCAGCCATGTAGGGGTGTCCTCCTTGTAGAGGAGCCCCACGCGCAAGAGTGCGCCACATAAGGAGAGCCACCCTGCATGAAGAAAGTGCAGCGTGTCCAGGTGCAGCGCCATACACACAGAGAGTTGATGTAGAAAGATGATGCAACAAAAAGAGACAAAGATTGCTGGTGCCACTGAAAAGAATCCAAACAGACACAGAAGAGCACACAGCAAAAGGACACAGAAAGCAGACAATGGGGTGGGGGGAGAGAAATAAATTTAAAAATAAATAAATAAATGAAAGTAAATCTGAGTCACAGACGACCAGGATCAACCTAAGTTACTCATGGCTTGCAAGTTCATCAATGAGGAATCACATAGTTATTAGTAACAAGGATATGACCATAGCGGAATAAATAAAATATATTTCTCTCTCATATGAAAGAAGTCTTTATACAAGTGGACTATGATTAGCATCGTGCTCCCGTATATCTTTCTCTTTGTGCTTAATATATGGATTCCATTTCCCAGGTTGGCTTATGGCCCAATATAACTTAATATCTCCAGTCATCATACCTGCATTCTTCACAGCAGAAAGGATGAAGATGGAAAGAAGAAAAGTCATACATCTCAAGGGAGTCAGCTCCCTTTAGATAACCTACTCAGCATTCCCACTTATATATGATTAACTGGAAATTGGTAATGTGGTTGTAACTTGTAGTCTAGCCAATTAGTGTTGGCTAGACACTTACTGTTTTGAATAGGAAGCAGGGTTCTTTTACCAAGAAAGAAATAACTGGATAAATGGTAGACTAGTAAAGGCTCTGTCACCAAAAGTAATATTATATCAAGAGATAAAATGAGTGTGGGACTTGGGATAGCTATACAGACTATTGAGAGGGACGGTGGATGATCATATCCAGAAAGAACCTCTTCTTTCATATAAGGAACCAGGAATTCTGTACAAGAAAGAGAAAACATTGATAAATATGGGGGCAATGACATATCCATAAAATCCTATAGGGATTAAAATAGACTTCTCTGGATTTGATGATTTTAGAGCCTTCCTCCTTAAAAGAAAATCTAATTCCTACATGGTTAAAAATTGAAGACCTTTGAAAGCCTGATCAGGGAAATAGAATTAGGATATGATTAAGTTCAGATAAGTAGATAAAATTACTCATTGCTTCTATTTCTATGAAAGAATGGTCAATAGTTTGTCCTATCAGACATCACCATTGAATCATTATGACACAGGGTATATTCACTTTGTAGGTACACATTGTAGAGATTTTAAAATATGACCATGGAATCACCTTATTTGAGGACCTTAATACTGGACTTATGGATGCTGATTCCTGAACTCCACCTTTGAAAATTTAGTACAGTTGTAGTGTAGTCCAGGACTCTCCATATTAGCAAAAATCTCAAGGCTCTTCCATTGCCATTCCAGAGAATTTTCATATATATTGGATTTTTGGAGGGGATGCAGGTCAGATTAAGCAGAAAATGAAGGAAAACTAGAAGAGTGAAAAGGGACATCAAAAATCTATTATCACGGAGATTTTTTTTTTCACTCAAAGAAGCATGAACCCAATAAAAGCTTAAGCATGTTTCAAACCACATACACTAGAAACCACTTGTTATTCAACTGTAATATTCACTATTCATGCTTTCTTCTTGCCAACATTTCTTCATTTAAAAGTTTTCTGTCTTTGCATGAGTTTCCAGGTATTTTATAATAATGGTGGGGTAAAAAATAAAAGTTTTTCCCTTAAAAATATTTCAGATTAGTTAATTTTCTTGTACAACATATGATATTGATTTTTTTCTCTTCTTTGCAAACCAAATGTTTCCACTCCTGGACTTATTGAAGAAACTCTATAATTTTTTGTGACTCTAGGCAGATCTGATCTATTTATTGATACAGTCAGTCACAATTAAAAATTTTTTGTTTAAATATTTCTGAATGAACTTTACTCTAAGTAATGAATAGTTCCACTGCCCACCCTGCTTTTCCCCCATGCCAATTTTTTTTCCATTAGATTTATTATCATTGACCATCCAATATATTTTATTTGCAGATTTGCTTATTGTCTCCACCACTTTCCCCACTCCCACACAAACATATCCTCTATGGAATGTAAGATACATGAAGGCAACAAATGCTATCCATGTACTGCTTCTTTCCTACATTATATAATAACATTTTCAGACAGATTGAAAGTATGAAACCCCTAAAAGGATTGTAAAATGAATTGTTATTAAAGGTTTGTGCTAAATATGGAGGTAAGAGTGGAGCGATATCTAAGTGAGCAATGTGAACTGTTTCTAAAACAGCTTTACTTTTAATTAACCAAAGAAATGTATAATTACAAAGTTAATAAATTAATTTTTATAAAATGAGTTACCTCAGCTATTGACTATACAATCATTTTAGAAATATGTTTGCAGGGAAATAATTAGCTATCCCCACAAAAAAACCAAAACATAAATATTCCCTCCTCTCAAAATGACTACCAGCCTCTGTTGAATACTGAGATTTATTACCTAGCTTTTGGTAGTTAGTCAAGATAAGAATTAAGATGTCCATCTTTTCAGTAGTCTCTTTTATGTTGCAATTATATCTTTAACCTTTTAACAAAAGGATCCTGTGATTTTAGTGTTGATTTTATATGTGTGTATATATATATATATATATATACGTATGAAATGTAAGCCTTGTTTTTAAGAAACAAAATTCCTTTACATGATATTTTATTACTTGAACTTAGCAATTATTCCCTTTATTGTCCAATATATGCTCAATTGTAGGTCTAGTTAGAACATAAATCACAATAATGACAATCATAAAAGCAGCATACATTTATTTTCTGTAGTTACTCAAAACAAACAGAAAGTCCATATATACGTAGTCTGTTGTTGATGTTGCAGGTGTAGTCCAAAGGACGTTTTACCACAGAGAATGAATCTTGCACTGAATACTTCATGATAAATGCAGGAGGTATTACAATTTGGGATAACTTTTAGTCAGCATCACTTAATTCTTGGATATTTTAAAATATCTTTACTTTTCTGTCCATTCTCAGTTCTCAGAGTGTGTTAATGAAGGGATACATTACGTATGATCTATTTTGGAAAAAATAATGTTTAGCACTGCAGAAAATTAACTGGAAAATATTCTATTAATATATACAAAGGAAATTAACAGCTACTCACATAGCACTAGGATTTTATTTTTTAAATAGTTTTTATGATAAAACTTTGATCTATGCTGTTTCTCAGTGAGCTAAATTATTATCGATTCGGGATTGAATTATGTACCCTGCAAAAGATATGCTCAAATCTTAATCTGCACTCCTGTCAGTAAGCCCATTTATAAATAGAATGATGATGTTATTACAGTTAAGGTGTGGAATTGTTTGTGAATAGAATCTTTGAAGATCCTATTTAGATGAGGACAGATTGAATCAGGGTTGGCTTGAATGCACATGGCTGAAGTCCTTATAAGAAGGGAAAATCTAGACAGAGACCCGGGTGACTGAGCAGAAGCCAGGAGCAGCCATGTGACAGAAGCAGATAGGTAATCCCAGGAACCCCAGCCAGCACTGGAATGATACAGACTCCAGAAGAAAGTATGACCTATCTAGACATTGATTTTGGACTTCTAGTCTCCAAAACTGTGAGAAACTAAAATTCAGTTGTGTATGGTATTCATCACAGGAGCTGTGACAGTTTGAAATCCCAAAAGATTATGATCTAAAACTAATCTATTCCTCTGGATGTGATATCCCTTTTGATTGGACGATGTCGGAGAGACGTGACTCAGGTTGAGTCTTTGCCCCCTTGCCGGCTCTGATACAAATGGAGACACAGAGAGACACACATAGGAAAAGGAAGCTGCCATGGGTGATCCTGCAATATAAGAGAAAGGACTCCAGTTCACCCACAGCTAAGCATAGGTCATTGGTTCTCAAGGTGTGGACCACAACAGGTGGGCATCATCAAATTCATCATTCAGAATTAGTAGAAATGCACCTTCTTAGGCCCCATCCCAAATCTACTAAGAAACTCTGGGTTGGTTTCTCAGGAACTTTTGTTTTAATGAATTCTCCGGATGAGTCTGATAAATGCTGAAATTTGAGAACCAGTGGTGACATTAATGAGTGATTCTTATAATCAATATTATTTTGTAAACATGGATGTAGAATTTTTATTAAGAAAATGGAAATGTGTTGACATTACATTATAACCTGAATATACCTTTCTTCTGAGAGAAATTAAAGTTCTTTACAGAACCATTATTATAAAGCATAAAATAGCATAAAAAATTTTAGTCAAATTTATATTCCCTGATTTTAGTAGGTAATGTGCTTGTATATATCATGTATCTGAAAGGAATCAGTTTTTTTTTCCCCAATTACTATTCTTTTAAGGTTTAATACAGTATAAAATATATTTATTTAGGTGCAAATGGAAATATTCAAATCCTGTTTTAAGAAATCAAGTATTTTTCTTCTCAGAGTGTACCGTCTTATTTGAATTTGCTATGAGAACATTCTATTTCACTTCATTTCTATGAATTCAGGAAAGATAAAACAACTTCTTTGTTACTACTATGTATGCAGTTATGAGCCATTTCTCTTTAATTCCTATTTTTTTGGAATCTGATGTTTAATACTGTGATATTTACATTGAGCAAACAAGATAATATATATGAACGTGCATAGCAACTGTAAAACATTAAAATATCATCTGTATTTAAGAGATACAGTTTATTTCACAGTTGGCCACTAAAAAAGCCAAAAGATAACATCAAAATAATGAAAAAATGCATTTAATAAGCTATTACTTAGTATCAGAAAACATATTTTTTCTATTTTAATATAGAAAATAATAAACTTTACACTTGAATAATACTGTAATTTTTTATTTGAAATGTATTGGAGAAAATCCCAAAGGAAGGTGATAAAATTTAAACCTGAAATATGGAACTGTAAACTTTCTGTAGCCATTAATTTATTTTCTGGTTGTCTTATTATGGTTAGCATTATATGATTATAATAATCAGAAAATGGACTTGGTATTTTGTTAATGATTCAATATACATAGATTAACTTTATCAATAACTGTGTGAGTTCTATAAATATTTTATGTTTTTACCTTTTTATATAGGTAAAACATATAATTAGAATATGGAGAAGATAGTACATTGAGTTCCCATATAGCCCACATCCAGTTTCCCTCATCATTTTGATATTGCAATAGTATGGTATATTTGTTATACTTAATAGACCAATATTGATGCATTTATATTGATGAAATTTCATTGATTTTTAGACTTAATTTTTATCTACTATCCCTTATCACTTCCAGGATCTCCCTACATTTAGTCATCATGTCTTCTTAGGCAACTCTTGGCTGTGACAGTTTTGCAGACTTTCCTTATTTTTGATGATTGTGACAATTTTGAGAAGAGGTATTTTATAGGATGTCCTTATATTGAAATGTCATGATTTCTCTGATGGTTGCACTGTGGTTATGGGTTTGGAGAAGCAAAGTGTTATTTTATCACATCATATCAAGTATACATACTACCAACATGATTTATCAATATTGACGTTGACCTTGATTATCTGGCTGAGGTAGTATTTGTCAATTTTCTTCATTATAAAAGTATTATTTTTCCACCTTTCCATAATAAATTCTTTGGAAAGATGTCATTATTCACAGTCCAAACTTAAATAGTTGAGTTATGTTCCACCACCTTGAGGGAAGGGAATCTATAAAAATTTTTTGGAATTCTTTTGCATGGGAGATATGTCTTTTCTCCTTCATGAAATATGACTTATTTAATCATTTCTTTATATGAGTGTGGACTCATGGATATTTGTTCTATACTTTGGGTTACAACCCATTACTACTTTGTTTATTTCGTTTCTGAAATTGTTCCAGTATGGCTCCCAGAGCCTCTTTTAGTTGGCTTCCATGTCCTTTTGAGAACCCCTATCACTATGAGTTTGTTTGTTTTGAGCATTTCCTTACTTTGTTGCACTACAAAGTACTCCAAATTAATCTTGTATATTTCTTGCCCCAGTCCTAGAATCAACCTTTACTTCAAGGAGCAGAATGATATTAAAAAAAACAAGATCTGGGCCCTAAGTGTGCTCATTGCAACTTGGTGGTCATTTCTTTAATACCTTCTCAACAGAAAAGCAAGGAAAAATACACATGTATAATAATTTGTGTATATATATATACCTATCTAATAACATTATTACATATAATAGAATGATTGAAACATGAGTTTGCTGTTGTCTCCAACTCTAATCCATTAAATACGAATCATTCTAGTGCCCTTCTCCTTGCATATCAGTAAATTAACATTCCAACAGTGAGACACCCAACTCCCACCTTCCACCATCTACTTACTAAATTGTTCTATTCCAATAAACAGCCTTTTGCCAAACAGAATTCACTCATTTCCAAAATTTTTTAGGGCAGTATCATTTACCATAACTTCCTTCAGTGATGTTTTTTGCATATGTTTACAATACAATTAGATTCTCTGTCACAGTTTGCATTCTTTCCTGGGATATCTGACAGTCTAAATAATTTTTTAAATATGCAAACATTAAGATTTATTCTTTTTGCTATATAGTTAAATTTTTTAACAAATTCATAATGTCATGTTTTCACCACTACAGAATAATTTTATCACCTTAAAAGTCCCTTGTGCGTTATCCATTCAACTCTCTTCTTTCCTTTCCAAAATACTGACAACTAATGATCTTTTTACTGTTTCTATAGTTTTGCCTTTTCCAGAATTCTAAATAATTGGATTCGTACAGTGTATAGACTTTCCAGAATGACTTCCTTCAGTTATCAATATTTTTCATGGCTTGATAGTTCATTTTTTATTACTGAATAATATTCCACCCAGTTTTTGATTATATAGTAATCTCCTTTAAGGATATCTTGGTTACTTCCAGTTTTGATAATTATTTAAAAGCTTTTCTGTGGACAGAAGTTTTCAGATCACTTGGATAAATACTTATGAATGCAATAGCTAGATTGTATGGTAAGACTGTTTTGCTTTATAAGAAATTGTCAAACTATTTTCCATAGTGGCTGTGCCATTTTACATTCCCATCAGTAATGAATGAAAGTCCATGTTGCTTCATATCCTCACTAGCATATGCATTAGGTTTTGGCTTTTAGGGACATTAACATGTTAAGATGCCAATTCTTCCCCACTTGATATATAGATTTAATGCAATTCCAATGAAAATTCCAGAAAGGTTTTTTGTGAATATTGGCAAACTTATTATAATTTTATATGGAAAATAAAAAAAGATCCAGAATAGCCAAAAACAATACTGAAGAAGAACAAATGCATTATTCCATGTGAAAGATGTTAAAGCCCAAAAGCTACCTATAGTATGATTACATTTATATTTATATGACATTCTGGAAATGGCAAAACTATGGAAATAGAAAACAGAACAGTAGATGCCAGAGGCTAAGGCTAGAAGAAGGGGTGATTAGAAAGGGACTTGAAGTAATTTTTTAATTGCTTTATACTTTCATTGTGAGAATGGTTACTTTAATAATTTTTTGCATGTAAACTATACATCAAAGCTCAACAAGAAAAAAAAATCAACAACTCTGAAGCCACCTTGTCATCATGAAAGAAAAGGGGAAATATTTGTAAAGCATACAACATATTGTTTGGAATATATAAGTAAATACAAATCAATAAGAATGAACAACAACAAACTATTCAATTAAAAACTATCTGATATCATTAGAAAATTCACAAAATTAAAATCTGAATAGCTAATAAACAAATGAAAAGATACTCAATTTCATATTGAAACTGAGTATTACAAAATAAAACAACCGTGAGTTCTTTCTCTTGCAAGAGTGGCTACTATAAATATTAGATAATGACAGATGTTAGTGAGTATCTTAGTTACTTAGGGCTGCTTCTACAAAATAGAAACTGGTTGGCTTAAGCCACAGGAATTTATTGCCTTATAGTTTGGAGGATAGAAGTCCACAGTCAAGGTATTAGCAGGCCATGGCTTCTCCAAAGTCTATAGAATTCTGGTAGTGGCTTGCTGGCAATCAATATCTGCTTCTATCACGTGACCGTCTGTGTCTCTGCCCCTCCTGTGGTCTGTACTTTCATGTCCAAATTTCCTTGGCTTATAAGGATTCCAGTCATACTGGTTTAAGCCCCATTCTGATTCAGTTTAGTCTAACAATAATAGGATTTTTGAAGATCTATTTTATTAACATAAGTGATTTCATACCAATAGGCCTGAGGGTTAGGTCTTGAACATGTCGTTCTTGCGGGACATGATTCCTGGCAATGCTCAGGAAAAGGCTCTATTATACAAAGGTATTATACAAAGGTATCTGTCAGTATCCAATAATATGGAAAGTCAGTATATAGAATCACTGGAAATTCCAGAGAAATCCCTGTACAAGTAAAAAGTAAAAAAGGAGTGTGACTTATAACAGGAAAAATTAGAAGTAATAAAAAAAAAAAGTTGGAAATATTTTTTATAAAAGTCAATCAAAAGGGAAATGAGTCTTTAAAATATGGTATATTTAGGTCATGGAATACTAGAAAGCAGTTAAAATGTAAAAATTGCATCATTGTATTTTAACATGAATATATTACAAAACAATTATGTTGGATAAAATAAACAAGTTGAAGGATAATATATGCAGTAGTATCCATTTCATGTAATTTTAAATTATGTAGATGAAATTATAATGTGCAATGATTTATGGATCCAGATATATATATACATATACACATACATACATACATATATATATATACACACACACACAAACACATATAACATTTCAAAGGTAAGGTTAGGACACATGTTACTTTCTTTTAGAAAATAAATGCTGATGGTAGCAGTTGTTGTTTTTAGAATTCGGATGAGGAAAGAAAATTAGCAAAATTTTATTTGCAATTCTGTATTTCTTAAAAGCCAAAACATTGAAAGTAAATTAGAAGAAACACCATTTGATCTTCATTCTTTTTTTTCTTTTGTTTTTTCCTTTTTCTTTCTTTAAACTTTTTTATTTACCTTTATTTTTAAACAAGTTTTAGAATATAGGAAAGTGACATAAAAATATAGGGAATTCCCATCCCTCCCCTGCTCACATTTTCCCCTATTAATAACATCTTGCATTAGTGTAATACATTTGTTACAATTGATGAACAAATATTAAAGTACTGCTACTAACTATGATCTATAGTTTACATATGGTTTACACTTTACATTGTACAATTTTTTGTTTTGACAAAATGTATAATGGCCTATATCCATTATTACAATATCATGTAGAATAATCCTAATGCCTTAACAATGCCCTATGTTCACCTATTCTTTCCTTACCCTCCCCTCAATACTTCTGATAACCACTTTTATAATAACATTGATATAAAGATAATGGTCTTCATTCTTAGTGATGACAACATGGGTGGTTACTATATCACTCCTTAGTCCTTGCTGTATTTTAAAATTTCTTAATATAAAAAAAGCAATTGGGGAAACGGACTTGGCCCAGTGGTTAAGGCGTCCGCCTACCACACGGGAGGTCCGCAGTTCAAACCCCGGGCCTCCTTGACCCATGTGGAGCTGGCCCATGCGCAGTGCTGTTGCGCGCAAGGAGTGCCCTGCCACGCAGGGGTGTCCCCCACGCAGGGGAGCCCCATGCGCAAGGAGTGCGCCCCGTAAGGAGAGCCGCCCAGCGCGAAAGAAAGTGCAGCCTGCCCAGGAATGGCGCCCACACACAGAGAGCTGACACAAGATGAAACAAAAAGAAACACAGATTCCCAGTGCCACTGATAAGGATAGAAGTGGTCACAGAAGAACACACAGCGAATGGACACAGAGAGTAGACAATTGGGTCGGGGGGGAGAGAAATAAATAAAAAATAAATCTTTAAAAAAAAAGCAATTGGAACATACAATGAACACAGAATTTAAAATTTATTGCAAGCATTTTAAAAATTTTAATCAAATAAAACGTGCAAATTTTATTTTCACATGAAATGTACAAATATGATGAATATTAATAAAGTGCTTAATCCACATAAATATTTCAGAGCAAAATCCAAAGGAAACAACCATAAAGTTAAAACAGAGACTAAAGGTAAACCAAATTCATGTGCCTTATTTTGGATCATCATTATTATATACTTCCCAACTGGTCATTCCTGCCTCTGTTCTTTTGTTACTCAATCTGATTCTTACACTACCATCAGCATTTACTTTCTAGAAAAGAGTTATATTCTTACTAATTCTATGCTTGTACTGTTATTTCATTACTTATGGGGGACAGTCCACATTTCTTTGGGGATAAGAAAGTACCATGTGAGAGTTAAAGGTGCAGATATTAGAATTATAATGCAACTGAGACCAACTATTAATCACTGAGAAAAAAAAAAACTGTTTTTCAGTTTTCCTCCTTCAACTATTTTCTGACAGAAACCAATCTGTATTTCCTCAAAATACAAAGGTTATAACTTTCCTATTTAGTGCCAGTAATTACATGTGTTCAGGATATGCTCACTGAAGTGAGCATTATTGAAGGAGTGCCCTTTATGTAGTAGACACATGCTAATAACATGAGTGTCAATTCCAGGCCCCTTGGTCCATTTATCGAGCAATGTGGGAGAGCTCTCTTGGGTAAACTGACATGCGTAAACTTAGGGGTGGACAGACTTGCTCATTAGCACTAAAAGTGGGCAGCTGGTATATTATGGCTGGTACACTGGGTGTCCCTGAGATAGTTTTCGTTTATCTGTCTTCTACCATGTAAGGTGCAATTCCCACCTATGCCCAATTCTGAATCTGTCACAGTGTTTCCCATGGAGGGACTACAGGTCTAGTGATGTGGTGTGGCTGTCAGTGTATGCATGCTGGCATATGCAGGTACAAGAGGGCTGAGAGCGTGGGCATTCATCTGTTCACAGCCAGGTCTTTGCTAAGACCTGCAAAGCTATTACTGTGCAGACCCTATTCAGATTGTGCAATGATGTGCTAAAAATATATTTTTTTAATTAACAAAGAGTTGTCACCTACTAATTTATTCCCAAATATTCAGAAAAGGCTAGTTATTTCCCACATCTTTTTCATAACAAATTTGATTAGTGTTCTTCTTTAAATCATAACACTGTATCAAGGGAAATGAATCATAGTCACTGAAAAAGATAGCT
The DNA here is from genome assembly GCF_030445035.2 of Dasypus novemcinctus. Classification (NCBI taxonomy): domain Eukaryota; kingdom Metazoa; phylum Chordata; class Mammalia; order Cingulata; family Dasypodidae; genus Dasypus; species Dasypus novemcinctus. The sequence continues at coordinate 84,592,388 of NC_080677.1, forward strand.
TAAGGGAACTTTATACCTGTTCTCTTTTTATAAGACTTGATAGCAGGGGCTTGGAAGAATATTACAGAGTTTTATTATTGTTGCTTGTTTGTGACTGATTAATTTCTTCAGCTGAAATAAAGGTCCTGGACTCTCTAAGGTTATCCATGGCTCTCTAAATCTTCAAACTATTTAAAACATGGCTGATTCTGGTAACTTTAGCATTAGATTTCTTCATCTGTAACATGAGAACTGTAATTTACTTATACCATGGGGTCCTCTGGAAAAGTACATTTAATGAGTGCCTGCAACACAGGCATAGGTAAAAGGTATTGATTACAGTCCTTGACATACATCTCTAAAGATCAGATCATTGGGAAAGGATTTTAAAGGATCAAGAATGAGGATAACTCTTGCTTCCTACTTTGATCCTGTAAGACTATTGCTGTCACTTCCCATATTAGTTTCCTAGGGCTACCATGACAAATTATCACAAACAACAGATTTATTCTCTTACAGTTCTGGAGGCTAGAAATATGGAAATCAAGGTGTTGGTAGGGCCATGCTCCCTCTGAAACCTTTAAGGGAGAATCATTTGCCTCTTTCTAGCTTGTGGTGGTTGTTGGCAATCCTTGGCATTTGCTGGCTTGTAGCTGCATTACTCCAGAGACAGAGTCTCTGCCTGTGTTTTCATATAGCCTTTCCTCTACACGTCTCTGTGAACTCAGTCCAAATCCCCTCATTGCCAAAGTACACCAGTCATGTTGGATCAGAGCCCACTCTAATCCATATAATCTCATTTTAATTTGATTACATCTATAAAGGTACCTATTTCTTAGTAAGGTCACATTCACAAGTCCCGGGGATTAGGACTTCAACATATGTTATTGGGGACACAATTGTACAGATAGCACCTCCTTTTAGTCCTTACTGGTGCCTGACTTTATTAGAGTAGGTAGCATCTTTCTTTCTCGTCCAACTGGGGCTTCCTGGTAGTAGATATTATCTGTGTTCATATCAGCTTTGATTTCCAACACCAGTTCAAGAATTAGGCGTTGGTAATTTTTTGAATTTGATTGAGACATTTAAAAATTCACCTATAACTTTAAAATGTAAAGTCACATAGTATTAATTTCTAACTTAAATCATGAATTCCTACAGTACAACCTCCTGTTTCTTAAGGAGAATCCCTTTTTAACCAAGGAGAATTAATTGTTAAATCTGTGATATAACTTTTTTCAAATATTGTAACTTATTTTTTTTTCTGTCAACTTTCTTTTAAGTGTAAAATCCACTTTTTTCTTCACCCTTCAAATATTCAAAATTAGAAATAAGTTTAGTTCTCTCAATCAGTTCTAAATCTCCAAACTCTAAAATGTAAAGCCTATAGTTGATGATTACAGAGAAGTCATTGTGTGACCCATAAAGAGGTTAATAGAATGATTGAAATTCCAGTCTTGTTTTTCTATGTTGTATCAGTCAAGAGCCAGCAGTATATATTAAGAAATTTATTTCAGTTAATTGAATTATACAAATGTGAGGTTTGCAGATCTGAAATCCATCGGGCAGGCCAGTAGAAGCAGATGCTTTCGTTTAGAAGCAGAATTTCTTATTCTTCTTCCAGAAATTCTTAGTTTTGCTCTTAAGGCCTTTCAACTAATTGGATGAGGCCCACCCAGATTATCAAGAATGATCTCCTTGACTTAAAGGAATATCTATATCTTCAGAGCAACATCTAGGTTAATGTTTAATTGGGTAACTGGATACTATGGCCAGCCAAGTTGGTGCATAAAACTAACATTTCACATATTATTTTAGGGTTATTCTCACCTCTCATGTAAACAGTGTTACTTTTCAATGCAGAGCTGATCTTGTCAGTTATTAAAGACTATAAAGTCTATAAAAGTCTATAGCCTATAAAAATACAATTATTTTTATAGGTCTAAGCAAACTTACCGCCATATGCTTTTTTTATTTTTTAAATGACTATATATAATTTAGAAGATAAGGCAAAATAAAATATTAATTTTTCTACCTTTAAAATTCAATCATAATACTTGCTGTTCTGGTAATTAAAGCAAAAGTGTAATTTTTCAGACTTATTCATATAATTATCCCAAATTTCACTTCATTTGTATATACCTATCCAGTATTTTACATTTTATCTAATAGCTTTCAGACAGAATTTTAACAATTCTACCCCCTATTAATTATATTGAATTTTGATACCTTTTGCCAAGAAGTCAGACAGTATATGAAGAAAGAATATTTTAGTGAGTGAACTGGTGATATAAAGGAAGGTAGTTAATAAATACAGTGTCTATATAAATTAATGTCCAAACAGGAATTTTTTTAAGTGAAAAGAGATGCTAAACAGGTCAGAAGCTAGGACAACTGGTATAAAAAACTCCAGCCATCCTAAGCAAACTGAGACAAATGTTCATACTAGCAATAAATAATTAACCATCATCACACATGGATCCTGTAAATTTACTGCAAAATGCACTAACCAAATATTTCTTATACAGATGCATGTATTTTCACATTTTCTTTGGCATGATTTTTCATTCTTCCACTCAGTTAGATTACTGAGTGCTAGGTTCAAAAATAGATTCTGGGCTTCAGCACTGAAGAGAACAGACCCTTGTCTGTTCTTGGGGTGTCCAAGGTTAGGCTTTCCTGTTTTACAGAGGTATTGACCCTTTATGCCATTCCAAATGTTTTAGGATGTAGTATAGATAAACAAAAACTAAGATGCTCTATAGGTAAGAATATGTGGTAAAACTGATAAGTGAATAATATCTGTGCTTCTGAAAACCGGATGTTTTTCAAACTAATTTATTTTAGATATAAGAGAACTAGGAAAGAGTAGGAAAAACTTTAAAGGAAAACAAATAATAGAATAAAAGTTATTTCTCTGAAAAAATATCCTTGAAAGACAAAAATTTTATCATAGCAAGTAATTGAAGTAAAAAAAATGTAGATAGATAGATGCATACATATGCGCGTGCACACACACACACACACAACCAAATATTGATAGAATCTCAAGGGAAAAGTAAAAAATAGCACTATTGCAGTTAAGATTGCTTAAATCAGTTGAAAATGTTTTATGAAATATCTCTTCCTCCCCCAAATCACTCTGTATAATATTCTACACAATTCGTCATTTGCACTTATTCACCAGCCCTGTGAATGGGATCCTACTTGGAAATAAGATCTGTTTTAGTTTGCCAAGTGCTGCCAATGCAAAGTACCAGAAATACGTTGGCTTTTATAATGGGGTGTATTAAGAGTAAAAATGTACAGTTCCAAGACTGTGAAATGTCTAAACGGAGGCACCATCAGAGGTGCTTTCTCACCAAGTCAGCTGCCATGTGGTAGAGCAAGATGGCTGCCGATCTCTGCTGTGGTCTCTGCCTTCCCCTCCGGAATCTACCATCTCCTGGAGCTTAGCTGTGGGCAACCAAGCATAGAGCTTGTCTCCTCTATCAGTCTCAGCTGCTCCACTTTCATCCAGAGTTCAACTATAAGCTACAGACATATGGTCATCTCCCTCTGGGGCTCAGCTCCTTGGGCCTTCTGGGGCTTCTGTTTTCCTGTTGTCCTCTCTCACACTGTAGGATCAATATAATATGGTGGCTTCTTTTTCCTGTGTCTTTGTTTTTATCAGACCCAGCAAGAGGGCGGAGACTGGACCTGAGTCACACCACACTGAGTAGTCCAATTGAAAGGGTCTCATACTCCAAGAATGGATTAGTTCACAAACAAAAGCTGTCTCTTTTGGGGATTCATAAAGTAATTTCAAACTGCCACAGGCTATTTGAATGTATTATTAGTTAAGATAAGGTCACAATGGATTAGGACTGGTACTAATCCAATATGACTGGTGTCCTATGAGGAGCGGAAACCTGAACACAGTGAGTAGGAGATGAAGGAAAATGACCATGTGGTAGAGGCAGAGATTGAGTTATAGTTGACTGACAAACTACTGCCAGATCCCTGCAGATTTCAGAGGAAGCATGGGCCTGCTGACATCTTGATTTCAGACTTCTAGCCTCCAAAACTGTGAACCAATAAATTCCTTTGTCTTTAGCCACCCACTCTGTGGTATTTTGTTACAGCTGCCCCAGGAAACTAAGACAAAATGTTAATTATAAAATTGAATTTTTTAAAGTAAAAAATAGCTTATCAACTTTTATCAAGGTAAAAAACAGGATTAATTTCTTATCAAGGTTAATACCTCTAAGAATTAAAAGCCTAAATTTTCATCTTGAATGTCTTTTTAATTAGCTCTATACCTTTTGCCAAAACGCTTAACTTTTCTGGGCCTCACTTTTTTCACTTCTGAATGATTTTGTTGGGTTAGATGATTTCTCCAGCCTCTTCTACTTCTAACTTTTTATGTGACTTGGTACTGTTCCACGGTAGTAATTTAATGAGCCACATTAACTTTTTAGGCCTCTAAGGAACAATTTCCTTAGCACTCAAACACAGTGCTTCACCCTAGTGTCTGTCCTATATCTAAGTATGTTTTGCCCTAGGGAAGAAAACAGGCTCAGTGTGCTGTAATGGCAGAACATATTTTCTCATTTCACTTGGTCTTATATAAAGGGGAAAAAAAAGGTGTCATAACTCCAGTGGATTTATTCCTTACTAACTTTAAAAGCTAAGAAAAGCTTGAAAATATACCCCCAATGTCACTGATTAGAACGTCCTGTGGAGACAAATTAATTTTCTCTAAATGACATTTTAAAATTTGCTAAGAGCAAAGAACAGGGGAGCATGACCATCTGATGAGTCATCTTACAATTTCAGGATGAAATTGACCACCTTGTGTGATAAGTATTTGTGGAGCACAAGGTGAGTTGTCCCCAGCTATGAGTGAAGTACCAATTACTAATTTAGAAGAGGGAGGGATAACAACCTTGAAAATTATAGGCCTATTTAAATAACTAAATGTGGTAGAAAGATATATACCAAGATTTTGGCAACAAGACTTGAAAGAGTTATGGGTAAATTAATACAAAGGATCAAGTTGGATTTATGAAGCATGAAATAATTATAGAAAGTATGAAGAAGAAGTTTATGTAAATGCAAATTGATAGTGATACTAAGACTCTGGTGTTTACAAATTCTGTTAATAACCAGGAAGTGTGTAATAGAATAGAAATAGCTAAGCAAATGTTAAATCATTTAAGTTTATGAGAAGTATTGTTTTTTGAAAAAGGTGCTATTACGGTAGAAAACTAGGCTGGATATTCAAGGTGCCAAACACCCAACATAGAAAATGTAGTGAAACAATGAAATCCTACCTAATTTGGAGAGCATAGGTATTCAATTGAAATAAAAGCTTTTTTATTTTTTCTTGTATATTGGCTACATGTTGACAGTATGAAGCAGATTGAATTTGTTTTGCTCTTTTTTATCTTATTTTTTTGTGATTAGAGGATGACTTAATCACCAACATGACACATTTTAAATAATATATGCTCAGTCACAGGGATTTGAACTAATTTAGGAGCTGCAAATTTAAGTGTTGATGGTAGTGTATTCTCACCAAGTTTTAAAAAGTTTTGAGTGAGATGCACATAAATGTTTTGAGATGGAGAAATTCCAAATAAACATTCAGAATTTCGTAGAATTTAAGCATTTTTGAAATAGTTCTACTTTCATTCAGGTGGTAGATTATATACTTGGAAGAGCATTTCTCCTAAAAAACAACTAAATCTTGGATAAAAGTACATTGTTGGGTTTCAAGAAATAAATACAATCTCCAAGGACTCAGCAAGCAAACAGTAAGCTATGAGATGAAAACTGAGCAGGAAGCAATGAAAAATAAGCTAACTTGAAAGCTGAGATTGTCTGAGGTACACATATCCATGACAATCCTGGGATCAGAAGCTATTATGAGAGTTGCATCACAGTGGGCAGGAGCCAAACCAGGGGCTCCTCTTTAAGTCAGGGCCCTTGAGAGGGGTTCAAGAGGCCCTAAATAGCTACCATTATTTTTGGATCATAGCAGAAGCAAACACAAATCCTCTCTTGTATAAAACATTTCACATTTAGGACCTTAGGATTCTCATAGTAAGATTAAGAAACGTGCTAAAAATCAGAGATCACAAAACACAGAGGGAAGACACAAGGAGAAAGCAACGGCATTAGGAAGAAACACTTCAGATATTGTCATGACAATCTCTTACTGCATTAGAATTACTTACAGAATTAAAATTAAAACTGTATAAAATGTTTAATGTAATAAAATAATGAAATCAACAGAAATGATTGGAAGTATGAAAGGAAATAAAAAAAGTTTTCAAAATAAAACCTATAATCGTGCAAAGAGTGAATAGTAACCTTGAAATCAGATCTGAAGGAATATGGAAAATATGTAAATTGTTGTAGAACTGATATGGGTTGTGAGTGGGAGGCTCTTTCTCTCTTCAGAGATAACCTTAATCTAAACTGTCTGTCCTGACTTGTGGGTGTGGAAAGGTAAGAGGCTGCAGTCCTGCCCTTGGTGACCATGGCAACGACTCCAGTCCCAGGAAACAGTTTAACAATGCAAAGTCTATAAACTTTAAATATTCAGGGGAAATGCAAACCAAATGGGCTAAAAGCTTATCTAGAATGTATGAAGTCCATGCTAAAAGCTTACCTAGGATGTGGAAGATACATGCTAATTCAAGCATATTGAGAACTGAAACAAAAGGACCATTTGGCCTTTCCTCTCTGTATAACAGGGACTCAAAAATCTGGTTCGGGGCTCAGAATTGAAACAGAAAGCTCCCGAGTCCAGCCGGCCATCAATAAACCATTTTTCCTTCTCAAAATCATTCCTGAGTCCTGGCCTCTCTATACACAAATAATTGAACCTCTCTCAAATTCTACAACAGAACGAAAAAAAAAAGATTACATACACACATACACTGAGAAAGAGACTGAATTTAGAGTAAGATGTTCCAACGTATCTAATTGCAGTTCAAATAATTTGAGGCTAGAGGGAATAATGTATAAAATGAGGCACAGTAGAGGATAAAGAGATATTTGTATAAATTGTCCAAAACTGATAAAATACATGAATCCACAAATAAAGGAAGCACCAAGCCAACTGGTCCCTACACCTCTACAAAAAAAAAGTAAGCTAGACATATTGCAGAAAAATTCAAGGACCCCAAAACAAAGAGGAAATCTTACCAGCAGCCAGATGGATAAGACATAAACTTAAAATGGAAGGAAGGGAGAGAGGGAGGGAGTAAGGAAGTAAGGAAGGATTATGGGGATGCAGATTTCCCACCAGCAACAGTGAAAACAACACACAGTGCAATACTTCAAATGCTAAAAGGAAACAGCAATCAAATAAGTTTTCTATTCCTGTGGAAATCATCTTTAAAATAGGAAGGCATGTAAATCTTTCTCAGATAAATAAACCCTGAGTAAATATACACTCAAAGGCCCTCCATTTTCTCAATGAAGAAGGAAAATAACCTTAGAAGGAAATTCTGAGATGCATTTTCACCTTGGCTGTACCATTCCTTCTGCTTGAACTTCTGCTGTGAATTTATGGAGAGTTCTGTTCTCAAAGAACTTTGCCAAGTTGGGCAATATTGACCCTGGAAAGAATGATGAAAACCAGAGAGCATATAAAAAGAGTACAATGGATAGCCAAGTCTTGTCAATAGATAGAAAGCTTTTTTTATATATGTAATTGTTTAGGAGTGGAAAATTACCAGATAGAAATGAAATACTAAATTTCAAATGAGAACAATATTAGATGCCATGAAGTGTCTTATATTCTGTATTAAAAGCCAATAGGAATGAAGAAACAGAGATGTTATATGAATTAGGTTGAGCTGAAATGGGGCAAGGTACTAATTTATTGGAATGCACTTGCTGGTGACTATATTGAGTAATTTTTGAAAGCTCAGAATTATTTTGCATCTGCAAGCAGATATAGGCTTATTAGTAGATTTAGCCCCCAAAGCACATTGTCTAACCAAATCTTCTTAATATAGTCCAAGTATTATATTATTCAAATGTCCCTAATGAGGAGAGAACATATGAGGAGAAAGAAGTCATTTTATCACTCATTTGAAGAAGAAAAAACTCCATTTCAGGATTAAGAATTGTTAGACTTAAATAAAATGAAAAATCTGTGGAAGTAGCTTTCTTTATTCTAAGTCTTTGTGTTTTTTTGTAAATCCCATCTCATTCTATACACCCATTTTCTTCATAAAGACCCTCCTCTAAGTTAGCTAAGTATATACAAAAAGTGCCAAATGCCATAGGCGTTTGCCTTTGACCAAAAACAAAATTCTTTTATCCATCAGATACATTTATAAAACAGGTAGATTACAAATGAAGGCTGGAAGCTGGGATGGGAGAAGAGATACCTACCATTAGTCCACATATTTGAGTTTCTGATGTTTTCATACACTTACCTAGATTTTGAACATAACCCACCTTAAAAATGTGTTTCATGGCTTTGATATAGCCTGTGCATAAATTCAAAACTGTTTCCAAGTGTACCTAGTCCCCAAAAAGTCCAAATAAGTAATATAGGCCTTACAGTCTTTGAATGTTCAGAAAGGATGTAAGACTAAAGGTGTATTCAAAGTTGCATCCAGATGGAATGAGGAAGATATGCTAAACCCAAGCTGGCTTGGAATGTGGGGAATATGCCACTCACCTGGAGGAAATAACCTATCTGATACTCAGATCAAACACTGAAGAAAAACCAAAGGTCTGTTCGCATACCATCACTCTTTGAGTCCCTAATCTTAAACCTCTATATAAAAGACCAAAAAATGCTATTCGGGGCTCTGTTATTATTAGGACAAGAGTCCGCCAACTCCGGCCAGTCGAAATAAACCAACTTCCTTCTCAGAGATCTTGTGTCCTGGCCTTCAATACTGCGGAAAACCCACTTCTCTACAATAGCTTCTATATGTTATACTCTATCCCTTTTATTATTATTTTCTAAATGGGCTCATCACTGAGGTTATTAGTAGTAGTTAGTTTTAGAGTACTTATATTTCTTTAATTATGGGAGAATAAATTAAGGATGCTCAACACCATAATTTCCCATTAGACAGAGATGTTATTAACCACTTTAATTATGTTGTTAAGGCAATGCTGAATTTTCAATCAGATATTAATTATTATTTTCCACATCACTTCATTAAATGAAAATAATTTCTAGTGACTTTCATTTTATTTCCTAATAAATGAAATGCTTTCCTGAGTTTTAAGCCACATGCTTTGTTGTTTGAACTGTTATGGAACAGAATGGTAGTTAATACTTATGATTTTCTCCCAAATCAAAATTCCACTGAGCAAACGAAAGATCCAGAGCATACCCTCAAATATACTACTTGGTTTGGTTTTCATTAATAAATTGTGTATAGTAGTATTGTCATAACTAATGAAAGTATTATTTTGCTTGTATAAAAACAATTTAGCAACTTTTGTTCATTTTTATGATGGATATAGATTTGAAATGCTTTTCTCTTATTACTAAACATTTTTAAAGTTTCCAAATATTTTCAACTAATTTCAATATTTAAAAAGAGTGAGAGTTGGCAAGATTCATATAACCTTTCAGTATATAGCTCTATATTTATAGTTACCTTCATTTAGCCTGTAAAATATTATTTTTTAATGATTCACTTATTCACATAGAAATTTACATTTATTAAAGGAATATGACCCTCATAAGCTAAGCAAATATGAAATAGCTATGAAATGGCAAATGAATTATAGCCTAAAAGGTCATTTGTAACATTTCTGACAGTTTAGAACATTAAAAAGTCAAAATACAATAGCATACTATCCTATGCTAAAAAACATCTTGATTTTATCAAGGCACTGTATAGACATTTATAATCCCAAATAATTGTACTGTCTGTGAAATCAGATATTCAGATATGTAGCTAACATTTTAATAAGAAATGACTCAAAGATTAGAGAAAGGTTGTATTTACCTCCTTGTTTTTTTAGAAGCAAATATAACTTTCCTACACAAAGACATTTCCTTCTTCCATTTACCCTTTAATGTCCTATTTGTATAATTGATCTGCATTCTCACCAGTAATGAAATGCCTGTCAAAATGCAAAACAACCTAGAGGTACAACATTCAAGAATAACTTATCCTTCAGATTTAGGATTTTATTATCTTTCACTGAATATATATTTGAAGTACTAATTGTGAGGAATTATTTTGATTAGATAATCATTTATTGTCCCCCAAAATACCCTTATTTTAGGATTAGTGTGGTTGTTTTTATTCATTAGAAGCACACTTTTTTTCCTCTTTATCTTGCTTTTAGCCCAGAAAGAAAAGGAAATTTAGGGTTCTAAAACATCATTGTCTTGCCATTTTAACATTATTAACAATATAATAGTAGGCAAAAATCATGAGCAAATTTTGAAGAGGTAATACAATGTATTGTAATGAAAAACCAGAGTATTTGGAGGCAATAAATATGAATTTGAATTCAAATCCTGTCACATTCCATATTATGAAAATAGAAAATCACTTTCTGATTCTCAGTTTTTAATGTGTAAGAGAAAGACAATAACTACATTAAGTATTCATGTATTTTTATAAGGATAAAGACAGATATATACCTGGACATATTAATGAGCCACAAATGAGCATATGCTTTATGCTACTGTATAGAGCAAAAGATAAGGCAGCCCCAAATACTTAGAAATTAGCAATTTAAAAGATATTGTACTCTAAGAGCTAAATAATGAAATCACCGTATCATAGTCAAATTGTTGTAGAATTTGAGAGAGATTCAATTACTTGCGTATAGAGAGGCCAGGACTCAGAAATGATTTTGAGAAGGAAAAATGGTTTATTGACAGCCGGTGGACTAGGGAGCTTTCTGTTTCAATCCTGAGCCCGGAACAAGATTTTTGAGTCCTTTTTATACAGAGAGGAAAGGCCAAATGGTCCTTTTGTTTCAGTTCTCAATAGCATATGTATTTTACACATCTTAGGTAAGCTTTTAGCATGGACCTCAGGCATTCTAGATAAGCTTTTAGCATATTTTGTTTGCATTTCCCCTGAATACTTAAAGTTTACAGACCTTGCATTGTTAAACTGTTTCTTGGGACTGGAGTCCTTGCTTTGCTCACCAAGGGCAGGACTGCGGCCTCTTATTATCCCACACCCACAAGTCACAGATAGTTCAGGTTATCTCTTAAGAGACAAAGAGCCTCCCACCCATAGTTCACATCAAAATCACCAAAATCACCATAAGCAAATTCACCAAAAGATGGAGAATGACTCCTGTTAGACATAATAGCAATAAAATATCACACCGTTCAGAAAGTGTTGGTAGCAATTGACATTAAGATTCACTTATCTATGGCATAAATCCCCATTTGGCTTCAGGTTGCTGGTTTACCATGATATGTACATTTAATTAATTAATTCAATTTTCATTTAAAATATCATGGGAACCCAGTTTTTTTTCCCCAAATCCCCAGAGATTCCCATGAAAATAAGGACTGTTTGCAAAATTTGCTCCTAACTCCTAAGTTCTTGCTCCTACCAATCTCCATTTCTGTTTCCTGCGTAAGCTACCTCTTTACCATCCTTTTTTTTTCTTTTCTGTCTGTCCCTGACCTTTTCTAAGCTACTTTAACTTTGTGTGCAAAAGAGGAAAAGTATATAGCAATCTGAAGTATGTGACAATGGTCCTAAGGATCATGGTGTGGATTGCAGTTGTATAATAGCTCAGAACAGAACAGAATAAAACCTCAAAGTCATTCTGCAACCATCTCCAATTACTGGGCAACTTGACAACTTATTTCTCTTTGAAAAGTCTTGGGTTTAGTGGTTTCTTGTTCCCCTTTGTTTTTGTTGTCTCTCCCTAAAATAAACTTGTCCCCACTCTATAATGTCCCTCCAAATTGCCTGCATATCTTCTTTCAATATTTCCTCCACATATGCAAAATGGATTAGAAAGTTCTCTTGGACAAAGGCCCAGCCAGCATTACCACAATTCCACACTTTGGGAGTACAGGGCTTAAGCAGAAACATTAAAACTGTAAATTTTCTCTATTATGAACCAGCTTCAATTTTTGACAAGGCTGCCTCTCTCTTATATGAAATACCCCACCTTGTGGTCTGCTGATTTTTTTTCTTTTCCTAGAAATACTCTTCAGCTTTGTTATGGGATGTAGGAAAGTTACTTGGAAACAGTTTCATCCTTTCAGGTATCGGTGTTAAGATTTGTTGGATGGAAACACAGTTGTGCTCAGTTTTGGGCTAATTATTTCCCACAATTGAGGTAAGAGATTTCTGATACTCTACCCACTGCCCCATGAATTATGAGACTTTCCAGTCTGCCTGCTGGAAACAGACATTATTTCCAGCTCTATGTGAGTGTTTGGGCATATTTATCTCTAATCTGTCTGGGTAGTTCTTTCCCTGGCTTCTGGTAATTTCCTCACATGCATGTGCTGATCAGTACTCGAGGGACCCATCTATAGACCCCTAGTGTTCTGTCTCTGGGCATCTCTCTCTCACTGGCACTGTCTTGTGACCTCTGCCTACCTTGGTATCTCCAGACTTTCATCTGCATCTCCTGAATGTAAGACATCTGCTGGGCAATGCCCGAGCTCCATCCTCTGCAGCGACCTGGATGTATACTGGAGCAGTAAGAGGGCTCATCCCATTTGCTTCTTGTCTATCAGACATCACTTTCCTTAGTTGCCTGACTGCAATGTCTTCGTTGTTTCATATATTTTGTTTTGGTTGTTTTAGGTGGGAGGGTAAATCCGAAACCTGTTAGACCATCTGGTCGGGAAGTGGAAGTAAGACATGTTACGTAAACTAACCCATGAGTACAGACATTTATATTTCGGCGTGTGTATGAAATTAGGAGTTTAAACTGATACTTTGAATTCTAATCCAACACCACAGGTTTCATTTAGCCTTTTGCTTTTTCGTGACTGTGAAAATGTGCAGCTTGTATTATGTGCAATATATTTACTTTCTGCTCACTTCTATATTTATAAAGTAGTTTCAGAATTCTTAACCCATAATTCCAAGAGAAAGATAATCAGATTATCTTCAGCTTTAAAGTATTGTCATAGGTTGAATTCCCCCAAAAGAAATGTTTAAGTACTATTTTCTGAGAACTGTGAATGTGAACTCATTTGGAAATATTTTGTTGCAGATGGAATTGGTTAAGATGAGATCATACTGGAGTAGAGTGGGCTTGTATAGTGAAGGGAGAGGAGACAGAGTGGACACAAGAAGAGAAGATGGCAGTTGAGGGAGGCAGAGAGGGAATTATGCTGCAGCCAGAGAGCACCACGGATTGCTGGCAATGACCAGAAGCCAAAGTAGTAAAGCCAGACTCTTCCCTACAGACGTCAGAGGAAACGTGGCCCTACTAATGCCTTGGTTTCACACTCCTAGGCTCCAGAACTGCAAGACAGTGGATTTCTGTCTTCAAGTCATCCAATTTATGGTTTTGTTATAGCAGTCCTGGGTGAGTAAGATAAGGACTCTGTCAAATTAATGTTTTCCAAAGTTACTTAGGGTAGCTCATTAACTGCCCACCCCATTCATTGTGATTATACTATTCATTTGAGTACAGTTATGTTCATCTGTAGGGTTTGTCTTCCACTTTGGGTTCCTTTCACATCCTGGTTTCTTTTAATTACTTCTTTATATTTTGGGTATGTGAAGGTTACATGAAAATATAATCAAACAGGAATAAGCAGAGAGTGACACTTCTCTGACTATCACCTTCTACAAGTCAGAGATTTGCAAAAAGATATACTCACAGAAGTGTTATTCCGTTTTCCTTTCTGCTACCCCAATCACCCCAATCACATTCTCTCTCTTTTCTACCTTTTTCCCATTTGAAGGTAACTGGTCACTTTAGCTTCTGGTTCATACTTTCTGTATTCCTGTGTTTCTTTTTCACAAATGAAGAGAAAAATATGTATTTTCTTGAACACCCTTCTTCCTTACATTGAAGTGTAGCATTTTAAGGACACTGTTTAGTCCATTGATTTTCAATAAATAGCATGCCTTGGAAATCACCCCACATCAGTTATACAGATATTTCTTCATCTATTTTCACAGTTGCATATTATACTTTTGTGCGGCTTCCTCTTAGATTATTTAACTACTGTCCTATGTAGGAGAATTAGATTGTTTCCAATGTATTGAGATTACAAACAGTGCATCAATGAATAGCCTTGTGCATATGTTTTTCCTGTTGCTGGAGGAGGATCTTCAGGGTAGATTTCTAGAACTGAAATTATTGTTGGATAAAAATGTAAATGCATATGCAGTTTTGTTATGAATTACCAAATTTTTCCTCTTGAAAGGTAGTATCAATTTCCATTCCATCAGCAATGAATAAGAGCACCTGTTTGCTCTCAGCCTCATGAACAGAAAGCATAGTCATATTTTAAAATTATCACCCGTCTGGTAGTTCAGAAACAGCACTCCATTTTTGCTTTAAATTGTGTTCTCTAATTCTGATTGAATTTGAACATTTTTCATATGTTTGAGGGATATTTTTTATAATTTTTTTGTGAATTTTCTATTCATGTTTTTTTCCTATATCCACTGTCATTTTGGTCCTTTGTCTCTTGATTTATTTATATATCATAATATTAGCCCTTTATCTGTGTTATGTTTTGAATATTTTTCAGTTTTCTTTTTACTTTGCTTTTGATCTTTTTGTCATGCAATTTCTTTTTAATTTTTACATAGACATATTTTCATTTGTTAACTTGGGATGTTGTGTCATAGATATATAGCCTTTTCAAGGTCTAAGAGAGAATCATCTTTATGTTCTAGTATGTGCATAATTTCTTTTTTTTTTTTTTCATCTTCAGATCTTTAATTGGAGTTTATTCTTGTATGCTATATGGCTCTAACTTGATATTTTTTCAACTGACTATATATTTGTCCAAGTGCTACTTATAAAAAAATACATCTTTACACCAGTGATTTGTGATGCCTCCTTTGTCATGCACTAAGTTTACATATATTTTTTAATTTCTATCCAAGAACTTCATGTTGAATTTGGTACATTTCAAGAGTGTTTAAAATTTTCACTCATAAAGACTTTGTATATTTCTCTTTAAATTAATTCCTGAGTAATTAATATTTTCTGCTGCTGTTGTAAAAGGAGTTTCTATACCATTATATCTTCTATTATTTATTTACATGAAGACTTTGATTTTTGTGTGTTAATTGCATATATTGTTACTTCCCTGAATTTGTTTATCTTTTAGTGTTATCATTATTCTCTGGAATTTTTACAGATACACTATCATATCATCTGCAAAAAAAGATAATTTTCTTCATTTTAACTATTCTTATAATTCTGACAGATTTTTCTTGTTCTAATTGCATTGGATGCTATCTTTAATGCAATGTTGAATATTAGCAGAGATAGCAGATATCCTTGCCTTTTTCTTGTAAGGCTTATAGTATTTCCCTTTATAAAAGCTTTATGATTAAATGCATAAATCACAAAATGCATGTATGATTATCAAGCATATCTATGATTGCATATATCCTTTTAATATGCACATATATTATTAATCATATATATAAACATTATATACCAATATATTTGTACATAAATATAATAACATAAAATAATATATATATATAGTATATATTTTTACATTAAAATGTATCACTCAATTCCTATTTTCTTGAGTGGATTTGTCATGAATGTAAGTTGAATTTTGTCAAAGTTTCCTCAGCATTATTGGAGATATATGATATTCTTTCTCTTAGATTATTAATATGGGGAATGAAATTAATGGACATCCAAAATTGAATCTATGTTGCATTTAAAAAATAAATAATACATGTTCATAGTTCATGGTTTTCTTAATGTGGTTTTGGACTCAGCTTGCAAAAATATTTTATTTAAAAATTTTGCAGCAATATTCATAAATAATATTGTTCTATATTGCTGCCTTTCTCTGTTTAGGTTTTAATTATATAGTAGCTTCAAAAAAGGTCTTTTGAAAGTTTTCCTTCATTTTCAATACCATGAAATAATTTATATAGAGTTTTGTTATTATCTGTGTTTAAAGGTCTCATGACACATGTGGGTAAGGGGCTTTTCTGTACAGTAGTTGCTTAATAACTTTATTTTTTCTATGAAAATTAGTCTAAGCTTTTTAACTCAAAAAAGGTCACCTTTTGTAATCTTTATTTCACTAAGAAATTGTCCATACAATAAACATATATGTGTTCTGAAATTTATTTGCTTAGAAGCATTTACTTAGGATTTAAAAAAAAAATATGTTTCCGTGATTATTTTGTCCTTGCTTTCTGTACTTCTGTGTTTTGTGCCCCTTTTCCTTCATCAAGGTAGCTAGTAATTTGTCCAATTTGGTTTTTTTTTTCAGTAAACCAGATTTTTAATTTATTAATTAGAATTTTTGTTTCTCCATTCTGTTTTTCACTCATTACTGTGTGCTTTTAACTTTATTTCCTTCTTTGTGCTTTCTTTTGGGAAAGAGTTAATTTTTTGTTATTGTTCTATAGGAATCTGAAAGAGAAAATTTAAAAAGGTACAGAAATAACTTTATCTGGACAGAGTCCCTTTAATTTGGGGAGAATTATGGACTCAGCATTTCAGTGTCAAAAACATGAATTGATATTTCAAATGCAATCTTTATATTAATTAAATTATTTGCAGATGCTTATATTTATGCTAAAAAAACTATTTTTGGCATACATTTAAGAAATTGCATGACCTTTTGCTAATGAACCTCCGTATTTCTTTGGTTTGATTTGCAAATATTTGTACCAGATTGAGTTTTTGATGAAAAGTTATTTTCTGTGTAAGAAATGAGCTTCAATGGACCACATTTCTAAATTAGACATGAAAACTCTTCTGTTTCACTATAGACAGAATATATAAAGTAAAACAATTTCATGTTTCATTATTATCCTAACAGTTCTGGTCCAGTGAATGTGACTTTATTTGGAAGTAGGGTCTTTGAAGATGTTATTAAATAAGATAAGGTCAAACTGAATTAGGGTGGGTCCTAATCCAGTTATGGCTGATGTCCTTATTAGAAGGAGAGACAGACAAACAGATAGAAGACAGACGTATGGCAATTTAGGGAGAGATTGAAGCCCAAGGATTGCTAGCAAACCACCAGAAGCTAGGAGCAGGTAAGAAAGGATTCTTTCTCATAGATTTCAGGGATCTGGCCTCTAGGGCTACAAGACAATACATTTCTGTTGTATTAATCCACTCTTTCAGTTGTACTTTATTACAGAAGCCTTAGGAAGCTAAGACTGATGATAAAACTCCAATGATTATATTTGACCTTTTAATCAAGTCATGCATCCAATTTTGTTTGTTTTTTATTAATATCATTTCAAGTGACCTTTGTACTTGATTTATGTTTACTCTACCACAACCTTATAGAAGTTAATCATGAATATGAGAACAAAATACTTAATCAGGACCCCTCCAATGTGTTCACAATTATCTCTATAAATAGATTAAATAGGTAATCTTTTTTGGTCTATTTGCGTGCTATTAGATAATGCCAAGTTGTTGCTTAACTTTACATCCCTGTATAAATATATATAGATATAAATATATACAGTTTTCAAGAGAGATCTTGCTTCTTATCCTACCAAAAATTGACATTGTTAGACTTTCATTTTTTCCATTTTATGGCATAAGATGGTATCTCACTGGTTTTTAATTTTTCTTTTTCACAAGACAAATTGGTCATTTAGTTTTTCTTTCTGGGAAATAACTATTCACATATTTTCATGTGTATTCTATTGTATTATACATATTCTCTTAATTGCTTGTATAATTTCCTTTATATTCAGGATAAAAATGACTTTTGATTATGGGTGTTGCAAATATTTTCTCATATTTTGGGGCATTTTACTTTTACGTTATAGTACTTTTTTTTCCTTTCCTTTTATTTTTTTATTTTATTTTATTTTTTAAGACACATAGATCACACAAAATGTTCCATTAAAAAATATAAGAGGTTCCCATATACTCCACTCCCCAATCCCCCACTCCCCACTCCTCCCACATCAACAACTTCTTTCATCAGTGTGGTACATTCATTGCATTTGATGAATACATTTTGGAGCACTGCTACACAGCATGGATGATAGTTTACATAATAGTTTACACTTCCCCCAGTCCATTCAGTGGTTATGACAGGATATAAAATGTTCTGCATCTGTCCCTGCAATATCATTTAGGACAACTCCAAATCCTCTGCCCTCAGCAACTTCCCTGGCCACTGTCTCCACATCAATGATACCATTTCTTCCCTTGCTAGAGTCACAATAATTCTATAGTAGAATACCAGTAAATCCACTCTAATCCATATTTTATTCCTCCATCCTGAGGACCTTGGGATGGTGATATCCACTCCACCTCTAAATCAAGAGAGGGCATTAATGTAATAACATTTATCAGTATTTTCCTTTGTGATTTACACTTTTTGGGGATTTGAGAAATATTTACTAATCTCTAGGTCCATATATATTGTTGTATTTTTATTTTTAAAATGTTTGAGGTTGTATTCTTCATATTTCAGACTTTAATGAATTCAGCATAGATTTTTGCATATGGAGATGCTTAGTTATCTTTTAGTAATGGATTTATAATTTAATTGCATTGCCAACAGAGGTCATATATTCCATAAAGTATCCATTTTTTGAAATTTTGTGCTTAAATTTTACTTATATTGTTTATATGAATTTGCAAAGAATATTCTTTAACTGTGCATAATATAATTCTATGTATATTCATTAAATTATGATTTTAATAATTTATAAGTGCGGTGTTGAAATTACCCAGTGTGATCCAGGATTCATAAATTTCCACTACTCCATATTAAAAGGTGTTTGATTAGTTGTATTTAAGTTTAAAATTTTAATATCTTCTAATTAATTGAATTAATTGAAATGGTTATATATATGTATATATGCATATATATGTATATACAGGCACATTTTTATCTCTAATCTTTTTACCTTAAAATCTATTTTGTTTTATATTGATAAAATATTGATAACTACTCAGCATTCTATTTATTACCATTTTTTATGTGTTTTTTTAAGCCTTCCCTTTCTGCCTTTTTGTGTTCTTATATTTGGGATATGCATCTTACAATAAGTGAATAGTTTGATTTTGTTCTTCCATGCAATCTCATGTGTTTCAAATGAATTATTTCACTAGCATTTCAGATAAATTTGAATATCTTTCTAAAATCTGATTTTCTGTCTTCTTTTTTTTCTATCCTTGTTCTTTTCTTTACTTATTTCTTTGTAATTAATCATTTTCTTCCCATTCAGAATTTTCCCCTGTACTATATTTTAATTTCATTTATATTATAATTGGCTAGCCTTATAATTATCTATGAATATTAAATATTATAATTTCTGAAGTTATTCAATATCTAACCTTAATCTCAATAATATGATGAGCTCTGAATGATTTAATTTCAAACCCATGGACATAAACACACACCCCTCCAGTTTACATGGAACTGATGTCTAGTAATTTAACTCTTAAGTTTTTAAAATTAGAAGTACTTGCATAATTTAAATTATTGACCTAGATACCCATAAGAAATCAGTCGTGTATTGCTTAACCCAATATTTTTATTTCCTCTTTTCCCATCCAATGTTGTGCTAGACATTTTCAAATTTCAATGTTGGCTACTTCAGACATGGAAAAGAATGCTTTTGTAGCCTATTCTTTTATTGATCTTGAAAGCTCTTGGATGAACTGTCCATTATCACTAGCCTAGCCACAAGTGGATTTTTAAATTCAATTTCAATTTAAAATGGTTAAAATTAAAATAAAAAGTTCAACCCTCAGTGGCAGTAGGCATATATAAAGTGCTCAGTAGCCTTATGTGGTTAGTGGCTGCCGTATTGAGCAGTACAGATATAGAACATTTCTATTCAGAAAGTCAGATTGGTCAGAATTTCTAGAGAGCCTCTTAGTGTCTGAGGATTGTTTTCTTGTTTCTCATATTGCCACTTAACTAGAGCTTTAAGACTTAAGCATCTTAACTCTCTCAAAATTCTAGTCTCCTGATTTCAGTATTTGCCCCTTTCATAATATTTTCTTAGTTCTTCTAAATAGGCTTTTTTGGATTTTCCTTACTTTTTCATAAACTTAGGAAGGCATTTTAAAATACAGTTATTATAATTTGCATAGTATCTACGAGTTTTTCACAGGACACTAGGCCACTATGATGGAAACAAAAGGCAAGATTAATGTCTTTTTTAAAAATAATTTTGTAGCTATTTTTCTGCAAACTGCCTCTATATTGCCCTCTACAAATTCTCAGTTAGGTTTTGGCATTTTATTAGAAACTTAAAGAAGTTCTTTTTTCTTAAGGAAATCATCTCTTTGCGATATATATGGCAGATAGCGTATGGTAGCAGTGAAATCTTGAGAATAATTTTTTTTTCTTTGTTTCTTTTTAATGTTTGTCTTTTGACCCTATGTGCAGGAAAGGGTAAACTGAAAAGGACTGCATTTCTCAAATCCTGCAAATTCCTCAGCATGGCTTATCTTCAGAACTGGCCCTTGTCAGGTTTCTGAGAGAAGAGCTCTGAAACCTCTAATAAGATCATTTTTGGTATGCCTGAGGACTGGGGCCATACAGTACCAGTCTGATCAGATAGCTTGTGCTAACAGTGTAATTTATGATAAATGCATGTTTTTGTTCTGAGAGAACTGAGTCTGAGTAGCTGGGTTTAGTCACACAGGCACTGCATGCTGTTGAAAGACAAACTGGAGTCAAGTTTGCAGATTACAGCATTTTATTTGGGACATCAAAAATTTTGCTGCAAATAAATGTAAGTAGCCTTGAGCTTCTAGGGTAGGCAAGTAATTTTTTTAGACAAAAAGGAAATTAGCTTGACTCCTCTTGATTGGACAGGGGTTTATCTGTCATATAGGGACAGGGTTAGTGATGTTAGGTTTTATTTCTATTTGGGTCAAACATAATGACCTACAGACTTGATTGGCTATCTGGGTGCCTGGGGATTTCAAATTTCAAAAGATAACAAGAGGAAACTCCAGAGGGTGTTCAAATAAGAAGTAAGGCACAGATGTTATTCTTTGTTTGTTTGTTTTGACTCTGAGAAGTCTCCAGGGATTTCTCTGTATAATTTTTATCAAATTTTCCCCTGGGGGTCATTCCTTTGGTTATGAGGGCTTGACCAAAGATGTTGTTCGTTTCTCATTCACAACTAAGAGTCTCTCATTTTCACTGCTGACTTCATGGGTTAGCTGAAGTTGGAGATTTTCATTGTCCTTCCTGTTCACAGTGATTGTGTATCCTTTGTTGGATCATTTGTTGAGTTAGTGGCTGCATAGCAGCATTTAAAGTCAAGAGGCTTTTTTCTGTCACTACCTATTGGTAAACTTCCTTCTGACTGTGATTTATAAATACAATGTACTGGGTGCCCACCAGTATACACATACCTTATTGGAAAATTAGAATATAGACTTAAGCCAATTGACTTTGTATTCATTTTGCAGTTTCAAAACTCCATCAGCTATTATAGTTGCCTTACATTGGCAATAGGTTTTTTTGATTTTGAGAAGGCAAAATGTCAAAAGTTGTCAGTAGGCTAGAGCACCTGGTTAAATAGGATCACCATATTGTTTATCAGTTTGGTTTCCTTAAGTTTTGGAATTTAAGGAGTATTTAATTTTCTATGTGTACCTTTTTTCTTTAGTTTTAAAAAAAACTGTATTACAGAAGTTGCAGGGTTACAGAAAAATCATGCATAAAATACAGAGTTCCCATATACCACCCTATTGTTAACACCATGCATTGATGTGGTATATTTATTACAGTTCGTGAAAGGAAATTTTTATAGTTGTATTATTAGCTATAGTCCATTGTTTACAATAGGATTTGTAAACTGTGTCTTACAGTCCTATGTTGTTTATAATTTTTATTCTAATAACATATATACAACCTAAAACTTCCTCTCTTAACCACATTCAAATATATAATCAGTGCTGTTAATTATATTCACAATATTGTACCATCACTACCATCCATTGCCACAACTTTCAACCCAATAGAAATTCCATACAATTTAAGCATTAACTACCCATTCCTTATCCCCACCCTCTCCCCAGGTAACTTTTGAATAAAGCTTTTTTAAGAAGTTTTCTATACTGATTTGTATTACCATCCAGTGGTAGGAAAAAAAACATCAAACATACTGACAGGTACAAATAGAGAGCTTATAGCTTCAATTTAAAATTTTTAGTATTGAGTCAGGCATAAATACACAGAAACACATAAACATAGAAATACAAAACTCACTAGTTTATATAAAAGAGCTGTTTTTCTCTCCCTGCTCCACTCTTATATTTTATTAGAATTTTTGTTCTTTTCAAATGGGACAAGTTGAAGTTATTTATTTAATGTGAGGACTAAAGCTTCCCCACTGATATTTGTGCAAGAGAGTTTAAGATATTCTTTTTCCTGATGTGTAATCTTATAGAAGCTTTGCCATACTTCTGAGGTCTTTTTGACCCTTAGCCTTATTGTGGAAATAGGGATCTTGTAGGTTCCTATCCAGATCAGTCTGATCAGCTTTTGCCATCCAGGATTTAGCATCTGATGTTCTGGGCAACATGTGTGCAAGCTGATATAGGCTAATTAGCCCTGGATCATATGTACCCCCAAATAATTCTAAATTATTCTATGAATATTTTCTGGTCTTCTTTGGGGAAATCTTTAATTATACCCGAATTCAGTTCAGGTCCAAGTTTTAAATTCTGATCTAGAGAGCATGCCAGGTGTGGCAGAAGGCTTAAAATTTTTAAAGGAGCCTGGAGTAGATAATTTTCATTCAGGGGGTGAAGAGAACTGGTTAAAGATAGTTAAGTGCAAAGATGGGGAGTTAGAGATTTAGGTTTAGAGTTAGTTTCCCTTTGTTTTATGGTTGGCCTTTTCTTTTTTCTAATGAACCTTTAAGTGAAGCTATTGTGGAGGCAGACTGTTGTCTGGGAGCCACCACACCTGAATCTTCCTTTTTTTTTTAAGGCCCTCCTCTCAAGTGCACAATTCCATTAATATCAAAAGTTTCTCAAAATGGCCACTGCGAAGAGAGGTTGGCCTTCATCAGATCCACCCATGAACACCAGAAGTTACAGGGAGCATGTTCATACCTTGAGTACAAAAAGGCAGCATCTTAAGCAGATGGAGAGTTGGGAGATTTAGAGCAAGAAGAACCCATTATGCTGTGGTCAGATGAAATATTATGTATGTACCACGTGTCTTGGGGCCCTGAGCTTTTTGACTCAGCCAGTCGGGACTCAGTGGGGTCCCCTCTGGAGTGGAAGGACCAGCCAGGTGCCTGGGCTGAGCTGGGACCAGCTCAATGGGCAGAAAAGGAGGCTACAAGAGAGACAGAAAATTGGAGAGTGGGAAGGAGGAATGAAAGGAAACCAAATGGAGAATCTGACAATAGAACTAAAATTAAAGGTACCTAAACTAAAGTCCCAGAAAAAAGGCAATTGAACTTGATGCAAATAGCAGAGTTCAGATGTAGGAAGGGTCTACCTGGGAGCTGCAGAGTCTTGACAATTAAAGTAGACACAAAGGATTGGTCGAGAGTTTCCTACCTCATTGGTTACTAGAGTCCACAGTCCCAGAGGAGCACCTTCTTCAGATATGAGTTTGCAGATTATGTCATTTTATTCAGGACACCAAAAGTTTTCCTGCAGTAAAGCTTGATTATCTGCAAAAATTGAAGCAGGTTTTGAGCTTCTAGGGATGGCAAATGCTTTTTTAGAAATAAAAAAAGGAAGTTAGCTTGACTCATATTGATTTGACAGGGATTTGTCCATCTTATAGGGTCAGGTTTAGGGAAGGTGGGCTTTATTTTGTATTGGGTCAAACATAATGAGCTATGTTTTTCATTGGCTACCTAAAGAGCCTTGGTGAGGATTTCATATTTCAAAAGACAGCAAGAGGTAATGGTAGAACAACCTTGTGAATGTAATTAACAGGACTGAATTGTATATTTGAATATGGTTAAAAGGGGAAATTTCAGGTTGTATATATGTTACTAGAAAAAAATATCCTTGGAACTGCACAACGAGCTGTGACCTCTAAGTTAAACATGGACTGCGGTTTTTAGTATCATTATGAAATTGTGCTTTCATTAATTGTAGCAAAGGTACCACACCAATGCAATGTGTTAATAATAGGGTGGTATATGGAAAGACTGTATTTTATGCATGATTGTTACGTAAACCCACAACTTTTCAAATGACAACAAAAGATATCAAGAGGAAACTCAGAAGAAGTTCAAGGAGGAAATAGGGCCAGGATCCCTGGGAATTTATATAATTTTATCAATGCCTACTATAACATCAATAAAAACCCTGCACATCAATGCTCAGGTGAGCTTCCCGGATTGGCAACATTTGGCATGTGTTATTATTGCTGGGAGAATTGCATCATTGCTGGGAGAATTAAATGTGTAGGTGTGTCTCCACTGGAAGAAGACACCTGGTGCTTGTGTTTGGTTTCTCCTGGACTTCACCCCATACACCTTTTCCCTTTGCTGACATTAATCTAATTCTTGTACTATAATAAGCTGTGGCTGGAGTAAAACAGCTTTTCTGAGTCCTTTGAGTCTTTCTAGCAAATCATCCAGCCTAAGGGTGTTCTGGGCATGCCTGACACACCATGTAATGATATATATTGTCAAAGAGAATACTATAGCTAAATAATCTTTATACCTATTTGCAGCATTTCTCATGTTTGCTTCAAATTTGGCAAGGTCTTCTTTACTCAGAAGTTTTAAGTTTTGCTTATACTAGTGTAATTTATTTTTAATATTTAAAACTTGAATCCAACTGGAATTAATTATGATGTAAGAAATGAGATAGTAATTTTTTATTTTTCAAGATGTTGCTTGAATTTCACAACATCATTTATTGGCCAATCATTTTGACTGTTTTCAAAAAAAAAAATTAGATTTTATGTTAAATTCCTGAATGCAATAAGATTTTAATTTAAAGCTTTATTTTCCCATCCACTGTGGTTTCTCTGTCTAATCTTGTGCCAGTATCACACTAGTAGATTTTCCTGAAGTTTATTATCTTTTTCTTCTTCATTTTTATTTTCAATATCTGCATTTAAGAACTTTAGAGTTTTCTTGTTTTTTTAAAAACTTGCAACAACTTTTATTTGTAACATAATATTTTAAAATTAATTTAGGGAAATTCAACATTTAATTCAATAAATCTTCTATGCCAAGAATTGCACATTGCTTTTTAATTGATTCAAATTTTATTTTATGCCACACAATAGATATTTAAAATTTATCCCCAAAAAGACCCCATATTATACCTATTCTTCCCTCTCCCTCCCCTTAGAACCTCCAGTGGCCACTGCCTTTATATCAATGATACAAGTTCTACCATATGTCCTGCATAACATTGCAATGACATATATAGGCCATTACATATTTTATCATTATCTGCAAAACTGTGCAGGATAGAGTGTAAATCATAATGTAAACTATAGTCCATGGTTGGTAGCAATGCTTCAGTATGTGTTCATCAATTGCAACAAATGTTCCACACTAATGAAGGGTGTTGTTAATGTGGGAAAGTGTGGGTGAGGTAGGGAGTCAGGCATATGGGAATCCTTTGTATTTTTTTATATAACATTTATGTAATCTAAAGATTCTTTAAAGGGTGGTGGACTTGGCCCAGTGGCTAGGGCATCTGTTTAGCACATGGGAGGTCCGAGGTTCAAACCCCCAGCCTCTTTGACCCGTGTGGAGTTGGCCCATGTGCAGTGCAAATGTGTGCAAGGAGTGCCTGCCACACAGGGGTGTCCCCCGCATAGGGGAGCCCCACGTGCAAGGAGTGCGCCCCGTAAGGAGAGCCGCCCAGCGCCAAAGAAAGTGCAGCCTCCCCAGGAATAAATAAATAAATAAATAAATCTTTAAAAAAGAGATTCTTTAAAAATGAAAAAAAGCTAAAAAATTTATTTCATATGAATCTTACATATTATTTAAATTTTTTATTGATATTGAATACTTTCTTGTTGTTTTGAAAATGGAATCTTATTGGACTGGATTGGTTTTGGTAGAGGAAAACAATTTATTTTAATATCAATTTTATTTTCAACTCCTAAGACACCGTAGTTATTTTTTAAAAATAGTTTTTCAATTGATTCAATTTAGTTATCTAGGCACATTTTGTGTGTGTGTGTAAATAATGATAGCTTTGACTATTGTGGGAAAATGTTAAGTTTAATTTTTCATACAGGGAAGCTGGAGCAGGCTCTGCTCTTGGAGGAAGGAGGGTAGGGGTTCCAGCACCTTTGGCGCTCCAAGAATTTGAAAAGTGGTGCTGAACGGAGGGAAGGCCAATGGTGAGTGCTGGGGGTGGGGCTAGAGCAGGGAGAGCCAATGGTGAGTGTTGGGGGTGGGGCCAAGAGTGAAGCAACGCCAAGGTGTGGGGGAGCGTAGGGAACACAAGAGCTGGAAACAGAGCGGAATTGGGAAAGTTAGCTAGATCTCTCCCATTGGCTGTAACCCCTGAAGTACCCAATCAATGGGAAGCAGGGGAGGGACAAGTATTAGGTTTAGGTTATAAATATTGCTGTTTCTTGTTATTTCGCTTACTGACCATTTTGTCCAGGTCCAGCACCCTATTCTTGCAAGATTGTTAATAAAATTCTTCTCTCCTCCACACAGGTGAGCTTTTGTTTTCTTATAGGTGCAACTTTCTTTCTATCACTGTTTGATTTTTAAATAGTACTATTTAAATCAAATGTGAATGTTCAATTTTATCAAATAGTTTTAAACATTTATGAAGTAAATGTAGTTTTACTTTTGAATCTATATTAATATGGTAGATTATATTAATAGATTCTATCAATATGTATTATGCTTGAATACAGTAAGCACCCAATTAATTATGGATAAGTATTTCATTACGCTCATGTGTTCTGTTTGAAAAGATTAAATTTAGGGTTTATGTCAAATATTCATAAGTGAAATGCCTTTGTAATTTTCTTTGCTCATCTGTTACCTTTGTTTAGATATGTTAAAGACGCTTACAAATAATTTAATAGCATAGGGGTTTTATGCTACTTGAATAATTGGTAGAACTCTCTGAATTTCCTGTGGAATCTGTGACTAGTGCTATATTTTGACATGTGTGAATGGTTGGGGGATGGTTGTTTCCATATTTCTTCTAAGGTAATTTTTAAGTTTCAATTATTTTGCTCCCTTAAATGAGTTATTATAAACAATTTCATCCAGATTTCCAAATTAATTTTCCCAGATTAAGCAAAATAATATACAATTCTTTAATGTATTCACCTGTGAAAATTTTCATCTTTTCTTGTTTAGTTGGTATGTCTTTTTTCCTTTTTAAAGTTAGAAAATGATTTATCTGTTTTATTCTCCTATCCTTCATAGATGCATCTCTCACAAATTTAATAAATTTTATTTCTTTGTTCAGTATTTACTGCCTTTATTATTTTTTCAGTATATTTATTCTCCTTTCCTTATTCTTTTTCTAACTTCCTGGGCTGAATATTTTTTCTTTTTTTTTTTTTTTCTGTTAATGTACATAGTTAGACCATGAGATATTCTTATTTTTTCTTTTTTTTTTTCTGTTAATGTACATCGTTAGGCCATGAGATATTCTTCTGGATGCTATTTCAGGTGGGCTATATAGGTTATTAACTATAATATTTTCATCATTGCTAATTTCTAGGTGGTACTGGTTTTAATCTGAATACTATTTGAGATATTTTCCTTTTGTAAAATGCTTTGGTGGTGGACACTTGCATTTATTTTATAGATATGTACTTATTTCAATTTTTAGTATACAGTGATGTTGCCTTTTCTAAATCTTCATATAATGGAAATATTCAGATTTTTTCTGACTTTTTCTCAGCATAGTGCTGAGATTCTCCCACGTTGTTGGGTATAATATTATTTCATTTCTTTTTGTTGTGGAGTGGTGTCCCATTCCATGAATAAACACAAATAGTTTTCTTATTGGCTTGTTGATAGATATTTGAGTTGTTTCCAGTTTTTTGACTATTATGAATACGGCTCTTCTGAATATTCTTCTACAGTCCTTTTTTGTGAATTTTTTTTTTCCATTTCTCTCTTACATATATAAGATTAGAGTTACTGAGTCATGGGATAGATGTTTGTAATCCAATAAGAAATTGCCAAACAGGTCTCAAAGTGGTCGTATTATTTTACACACCCAGTAGTCTGTATAAGAGATCCTGTTGCTGTTCATTTTCATTAACTTTTGGTGATTGTGTTTTTTTAATTTTAGCTATTAAAGAAAGTGTGGACTGGTAATGGTTTTAATTAAACCCATTGTGTTTATTTTTTCATGACTATAAAAGTTCTGCACCTTTTCATGTGTTTGTGAAATATCTTTTCAAATTTTCCCTCTATTCATGTATAAATATATAAAAAGAAGTTTGTTATTATACTTAAATATGCACAACTGTAATGGTACATATATATCCTTTATATATTTAAGATATAAGTTATTTGACAGGTACATGCATGGTGAATATTTTTCCTAGTACATAGCATCCTATTCAGTATTTGAGTGACACACAAAGTTTGAAGTATGATAAACTCAGATTTATAATGATTTTCTTATATGGTTAGCACTTTTTATGTCCTATCTAAAAAATCTTTGCCTTTTCCAAGTTTGAAAGATATACTCCCGTGTTTGTTTCTAGAAACTTTATGGGTTTGAGCTTTATGCTTAGCTTTATGATATGACTCAAATTAACATTTGTTTATGGAGTGAGTAAGGCATCATGTTTCATTTCTTCCCATACAAATATGAAATGTTGCAGCAACATTTGTTAAAATTATCTTCCTTTCCCTGTGAATAATTTGGCATTTTGGCTGAAAATCAATTAACTACATATGTTGGGTCTCTTTCTGTTCTCTCTATTATTTTCCACTGATTGCTTAATCTATCCTCAGGCCAACACAATGCTATATTGATTTTTGTAATTTCGTATTAAATTTTGAAATCAAGAAGCATAAGTCCTTCAGTTTTGTTCTTCCTTTTCAAAATTGTTTGACTATTTTAGGTTGCATTTCTGTAGAAATTAAAATCAACTTAGCAATAGTTGAGAAATAACCTTCTGAATTTTAATAGGGATTATTTTGTATCTATTGTTAAACTTAGAGAGAAACAGTATCTTAAAAATATTGACTTTTAAAATTTATTCAAGTTGCATAGGTCTCCATTAATCTATCATTTACTTAAATTTTTAAAATGTTATTTTGTAGTTTTCACTGAGGTGTATTTTTATGCCCTTTTTAATAGTATTAATTTTTTCAATAATTTTGTTTTCTACTGTTACTTGATAACATATGGAAATACAATTAATTTTGTATATGATCATATACCCTATGAATATCGTAAATTTCTTTTTTATTTTTACATTATTTTGAGATCCCATAGGGATATCTGTATATACAATTTTGCCTTTATAACAGATGATTTATTGGATCTTTTATAATACTTAAGCTTTTTTTTCTTACTGAATTGGCTAAGACCTGCAGTAAATTATTGAGTACAAGTGGTGAAAGCAGATGTCCTTTCCTTGCTCCCAATCTTAAGAAAAATATGTTTACTATTTCATTAAGTACGATGTTAGCTATGGGTTTTTGTGGACTGTATTTTATCATTTGAAAGTATTACCTTCAATTCTGAAAATACGAAGAAATTTTATTAAGAATTGTATTGCATTCTGCAAATGATGTTTTTCTACCTATTGAAAAGAAAGTTTTTTTCTCTTTTACTCTGTTACTGTTGTGAATTATTTTGATGAGTGTTTCAACACTAAATCAACCTTGCATTTGTGGGATGAATTTTATTTTTATGTACTAGTGTTGCATTATCTTTGTATGCATTACATGATCCACTCTGCTAATATGTTTTAATTTGTCTTTTATTTTTCTTCATATTTTTTTCTCTGTGAGATTTTGGTGTTGTGGTTATACTAGCCTCATATAACAATTTGGAATGAGTTCCCTCCTCTTTTATTGTCTGTAAGATTTTTGGCAGCATTATTGCCTTTTTAAATGTTTCAGGAAATCATTATAGTCCTCTTGTCCTTGAGTATGCTTTTGATTAAAGGTGTTATCACAAATTCAACTGCTATAAGTTTATGTTGTTTTCTGTTATCATTTAATTAAAAATATTTTCTAATTTATTTTCTAATTTCTTATTGGATCCATAACTATATAGAAAGATACAATTTAATTTCCAATACCATGTTTTTGTTATTGATTTCTAATTTAATTCCTCCATAGCTAAAAAGTGTATTCTGTTCTGCTTATCTGTACTGAGTTCTGCTTGTTTGACCCAGATATGGTCGAATTTAGAGAATATTCAATATATACTTGAAG
The DNA here is from genome assembly GCF_030445035.2 of Dasypus novemcinctus. Lineage (NCBI taxonomy): Eukaryota > Metazoa > Chordata > Mammalia > Cingulata > Dasypodidae > Dasypus > Dasypus novemcinctus. The sequence goes on from NC_080677.1 coordinate 84,622,867, forward strand.
AAATATGTATTGTCCATTTGTATTAAGTAGGTTGTTTGATAGTGTTCTTCAAATATATAAATCATCTTTCTGTCTGCTTATTATTTAGATTGCTGATAGAAGGCTATTAAAATTTTCAACTATTTGGCTCATGATTTGTGTATTTATCCGTTTTGGTCTCTCAATCTTGCCTCATGTATTTAGAAACTTTGTTGCTAGCTACATCTACAATTGATGTCTTTATATCCTAGATCCTTTCTCTTCATGAATCTTCCTCTTTCTTCTTGCAAAATTTTCTCATAAAACTCTATTTTTTAATAATATTGATATAACTTTCTCATACTTTATGTTTTCATGGTTCATCAATGCGTATTCTTACTTTCGTTCTGCCTTTGTCTTTTAAATAGGTGTTTTTTTCCCTAAACAGTCTATAGTTGTGTCTTGCTTTTTTATTCATTTTTCCCTTCTAGTTGGAGTATCTTTTTAAAAATTCTGTTTATATTTGATGTAATTATTGAAATAGTTTCATTATGCCTTTCCATCTTAGTATTTATTTTATTTTTATACTATTCATTTTCCATTTCTTTGTTTTTCTTGTGCTGCCTTCTTTAAAATAAATCACATTTTAAAAAATTCTCTATGTCATTCCTATAATGATGTATTAGCTATAATTATCTGCATTAAAATTTTATTTTTGATTTCTCTAAATATTAAAATATGTATATTATCAAAGTTTACATTTAAATAAAACTACTTCATAAGCAATGTAAGAACCTTACAACAGCCTAAGTCCCTTTATATGCTCTAACTTTAAGTATACTATTTGCCCTATATTTTACTTTACATATGCTATAAACCCAATTCTCCATCATTAATTTTGCTTTAACACTTACACATTTTATTTTACAATAACTATAACAACCATTCACCTCATATTGGCAACCCAAAGTCTTAGAATTAATTTAACTTATATTTCTCTGAACATTTCACTTACATTCAAGCTACTATGTCTAATTTTTCTCTCAAATATCACTCGGATACTTACACCCTTTTCCAACTCCAACTTCCACAGGCTTGGATGCAGTCTCTATCCTGTCTTGTCTTGAACCATTGAAATTGTCTCCTGAAAGTCTCCCTGCATTTGGTTTCTCATAGCTCCAATGAATTCTCCACATTTTTGAAAAAAATAATCTTCATAAGAGGCAAGTTCAATCATTTCACTCTCTTGTTTGAAAATTTTCTGAACCTTCCCAATCATTATAGTGTTTTTCCCAGCCTCCTTTGAATCATACCTTTACCCTTTTCCTCAAACCATACAACTTATCTCTCTTCTCATAAACACTATTTTTAGCACAATCACAGATCTGTACCATTACACACATATTTCTCTTTTAAGTATCCTTCCCCATTTTTCTAGTTTCAAAATTTCTTGTTCAGCAACCAAGGCTCACATGAAATGTTACCTTTACACCATGCCTAGATTTGGTAAGGCAGGGATAACATCGTCTTCTACAATTTTAGCACCTAATATATACCTCTTTTATTAGTATTTACCACATGATATTGTATACCACAGATATGTATATTTGCTTTGTTTTTCCCAAGTAGAATGCAAGGTTCTAGATTTCAAAAGCTCTGTTTTTTACTACTTTGTTTCCTTATTACCATATAATTTGCCTTATAGGAGTTGACCAACAAAGTTTTGCAAAACATAAGTAAGCCCCCTTTTTTGAGTATTTGCAATGTTTTGGACATTCCTCAATTTTTTGTTGTCTGACAAATCCTTAGAACAAAATTTTGAAGTAGATATTTTTATCCACATTTTACACAATACAAATGAAACTTAGGGTGTTCATGTAGCATGAAAAATAAGAACGACGATAAAAATTAATCCTCCCTCTTCCTGATTTCAACTATTTCCTTTCTTAGGTGCATAAAAAATAATGTATTTATTAATGAGTTAAATGAAGGGTTGCCATTAAATGAAACCCAAAGGCCTGAGGTACCACCAAACATAGCTTCAACTACACTTATGCATTTTGTTTTTATTTCCCTAGCTAAAAGGTCCTTAGATCACGATGGAATGGAATTTGAAAATTGGACGCTAAATAATATTACCTCAGTATATTGTCCTAGTGATACATTACAGTGTATATGTAAGAACTCCTCTAATTTTCAGGATGAGTTTGTTTGTTTTTAAGTTTGAAATTACAAACATAATTTCATTTGTTAACAGGAATCTTTCCCTACTCACTTTAAATCTTGGGTTATTTACTGAAATGAACAGGAGGATTGCCAGATATTCTATAGCCGATTATGGTCTTATAATTCAGAGCTGAATCTCTAGCACTCTAGCAAACATTCTGCGATACTAAAATATTGTAACTGGAGGTTTATAAGGGATCCAATTCTCCCTTTTCTATTAAGCAGGTGGAGGAGAACTGTGAGTGTAGCTGTCTTTTTGGCCTAGTATTGAAGAAGATATCTAGGGGGAGTGGATGTGGCTCAGGCAATTGGGCTCCTGCCTACCACATGGTTGAGTTCCCAGTGCCTCCTAAAGAAGATGGCAAGATGGCATGATGGGCAGGGGTGGCAAGCTGCCACAACAAGAGACAGGCGGAAAGCATAATGAGAGACATGACAAAATGCGGAATGGAGGTGGCTCAAGAGATTGGGTACCTCCCTCCCAAATCGGAGGTCTCAGGTTCAGTTCCAGGTGCCTCTGAAGAAAACTAGGAAAAGAAACAGACACAGCAAGTGCAGACAGCGAGTACAGGCAGCAAGTGGGTGGGGAGAAATAAATAAATTAATAAATCTTAAAAATATATATATATCTATACCCTCTAGACCATCCCAATGGCAATAATTTCCCCAAGAAAAGTCTCTTTAAATGTTCTTGAGAAGGTGAGAAAGAACCCTGGTCTGGGAATAGGCATCATTAAATTTGAAGTTTTCAGAGAACACCTCTAACCTTGATCATAAATTACAATGCAAAATAAGTCTGCCGCAGCAGAACAACCTGGGAATAACAACACAGATTGTGCAAGCCAAAAACTTTCTTAATGATTTTATTGCACTTAAATCACCTAATGACTTGTCTCTTAAATTGCTTTTAACTGAATTAAAGTATCCTATTTGTAAAAATTTGGTTAACAATGCTTGTCAGTGTCTATAATTCTTTTTATTTTATGCCCATAAAAGAAAAGGTGTAAAAACGATTCACATTTGAAAACAGAAACTGTCCATCTTTGAAAGCAGAGTATCAAGTTGTTGTAGTGGGTTTGTCTTTTTTAAGGCAGCAAAATTACCCAATTTGTTTTCACCACAACCAATAAATGTCGAATATCCTCAGTGAAAATGGTAAACATATAATTTAACTGTCATATATGTGCTCATAAAGCAAGTGCATATGCTTGGTGAAACCTGGAGATGGGACTTAAAGTGAATTTTATTATAGTAAAGTCTGTAACATATATGGCATATATGTTTGTTACTCTTTAAAACAGAGGGGTTTTTTTTTGTTATTTAATTGTTAACATATTTTGGAAGGAATCACTTATGTTTATGAAGCCCTAGGAAAAGTCATCTTTCATCTTTATTATATTGAAATAAGTTACATGTGTTTGTATGGTATTATAACATTGGGTGTGGGACCCCATAATATTTAGGGAACACCATGATATTGAATGTAAGATAGCGATATAAAATTGGGTGTGATCTTTTACAGGGCTTGGATTGAATTAGAATAAAATATTAATAGAAATTCCATCCAAAAAATACTGCCAAAGGCTTGGGTTTTATCACATGCTTATTAATCTACAAGCATTTGATTCTCAGAAATAAGTGGGGCATTTCTACTATTGCCAGATATTACAGTATATTCTTGCCTTCCAAGAAGCAATGTTAGGTCATATATATTTGATATTTAGTGTCAGTAAATGAGAAAATATCTGGCAAATATTACGTATTAGTAATTTTGTAGAATTATTTCAATTTTTTCCTTCTCCAAAATTGCACAGAAGTTTCCTGAAATTCTCTACAGTTCTAACATTATAAGACTTTTTATTTAGTTGTTCAGACTAGTTTATTTAGGTATTCCACTTTCACTCAATAGATTTTATGTATTTCTCATGTGTTTCTTCACTCAGTTCAAGTTCTGAAAAATTCCTTAGTGTCATCTTGACTAACCAACCATCTTCATAACAAGATTGGTTGACAAGTCCTGGATTTTCTTCAAGAGCTTCATTAATTTCTGTTACTTCTCCTGACAGAGGAGAATGAAGTCCCCTAGCAGCTTTCACACTTTCCAAAGCACCAAACTCATCTTGTTTGTTCAACTTTGTCCCAACCTCAGGAAGACTACTGTAAACATCCCCCAACGCTTCCTGTGCAAAATTGCTGATTCCCACTGTTCCAGTACCATTTTCTGTTGTTTTCCATTCATGTTAGTCTGAGTATTTCAGCACCGCGAGCAGAGCCCACCGTTGCGCGGCGCAGGAGGGCGCCGCCCCCGGCCCCCGCCGCGCCCCCGGCCCCCAGGGACGCTGCGGGAAGGAGGTGGCGGGCGGCGATCCAAAAGTTCCGACCCGCGCCACAGAGGGTCCGCAGGGGTGCGGAGGGTCGCTGAGCAGCGTTTCCAAAACTGGCAGGGGGGGAGGGAGCGGGCGGGCTAGATCTGGCGTTGCGGGCCCCCCCATATGATTCTTTTAAATGAATTCGGTTACTACTCTATAATAAAATAACGTACCGGCTAGTGAAAGGAAACTTAGCTAAAGTATGATCTGTATTTTATTAATAGATAGTTACAAGTATACAATCATGGGCATCCTTCCATCACAATGGTAGTTTTTTTGCTGTTGTTTTTACAAACACTGGTAAAATAGTCTATAAATGCAAAAGAGTCTCTCCATCACATTAACACTCCTTCCCAAACTAAGCTGCCCCATTTCCTGCTATTTACATCCCAAACTAAAAACCTGTAACTCTTAGTACCTCTCTTTCACACACTCCCTCACAAGCAATGTAGTACCAGTGATGTCGATGTCACCACCTAAATATTTCTGGACTCCATTATTTTTCCATATCACCATCCTGTCCCTCTGGAAAGCTGACATCCAAGCCCTCTGGATCTGTTCAGTACAATGGCCATTTCCCAGTTCTACCCATTTCCAGTTACTCCCTCCCCAGTCCAGTCTTCATCATAATCATGCCGCTCATCTGCTTTCAAAACCTCAGTACTGTGGATCTTAAGCTAAACTCCAGGTTAAAACCTATTTGCCTGACATGGGCACACCCATATCTAACTCCCCAACCCTATATTCTGTTGTGCTCCTTTCTTGTTCTCTGTACTCTAGACTTCTTATAACCCATTATTTCTGCCATGTTCTTTTCCATCCCCTTCACCTATCTGATATCTGAGGGATGAGTCTGAGGCATTCTTTCTATTTCAGGTCAACCAGCATACTTTCCTGACTTCCCTAACAAGTATATTCTCTTGTAAATTTTCTTATTAGCACATGTGAAATAGCAATTTCACATTTGAATATTTACTTGGCTGATATGTGTCTCTATAAGTAGACTGTAAGTTTTATGTAGGTAGGGTTGTGTTTACTTTGCTCACTCTGTTACTCCCCTTATTCAGTATGGTGCCTGACACCTCAGAGAATATTGGTTGAATGAAAGACTTTTTTATAATGAATAGGTAAGGAAAGGAACATTCAGGTTAGGAGAGAGAAAAGAATAAGAAGGTAGTTTTGGAGAGGAAGCAACCTTGGGATATAGATCAAGTCTAACTAGATTTTGAAATTGGGTGACATTCCTCTAGGGGAAATTGCTAGGTAAAACAATTATAAACCCAGTCTTACAAAAATAATAAGTATCATTTATTGAATATTTACTAGGCTTCAAAAGCTGTACTTTAAATAGTGTTTTATGAGACATGAGCCATGGTTTCAAAAATCATCTACAGTAAAAAGAGATGTCAGTGATCTCAATTCCTGAGACATCTTTGTCTCCAGCAAGTGGAGATATCTGAGAAGAGACATCAATTTGAGTAAGTACGAGAGGAAAATATTTTGAGATGTAAACGGATGTTTCTTTTCTTGATATTTCCAACTTTCCCTTATGGCAGAAGGATAAGAATTTTTGTGAACAGTCAGAATCAGATTTTTCTACCTTGAGGTTAAAATTTTCTGCCCTATCTTGGATGAAAGAGAGGAGAATTAAAGGCGAATCTAAAGATTAAAAGCTAGTGTGTCTTTGTATCCCCAGGAGAGATGATAGAATACATGTGGCAACTAGATCAAATCAGAAGAGGACTCGTGCCATTATTGTCTCATGGGACAAAAATGCAGTAAGACCCCAAAGTTTACTATTCCTTGCATGATGTAGAGGAAGAAAGGTCTTTATGGGTTATCTAGTCATGTAATATTATTAAAAGTAGACTTTACTCTCTAGTCCATCTTATAGTTGTCAGTGTGTCTCTAGAATTTATTAGTTATTCACAGGACCTCTATCTTTTGCAAAAATGACTATTGACAATTTTCTTCATTCTTGGAAATTAATACATTATTTTATTTTATTGTCTAGTTCAAATAGGGATTCAAACTCTCATTTTCCAAGACGTGGGTGCATAAAATTTATAATGTACTATTAAATGGAGTGCCTCTCCTTACTCCTTTCAGTAAACTGAGTTAGAAAACCATCTGTGACATGTTCACATTCATTGGGAACACTCGAGAAACTGTGGAACATGCCTCATAATTACCCCATCAGAGGGTAGGGATTCCAGGACATTATTCACTTACTCTCTTCTCCCATTGGCTTACTGTTGCCCCACTGCTAGCTTTCAACTTCCAATCCCAAGGAACACAGATGTAGACCAATGGAATATAGTGCAGGGCATCAACAGTGTCTATTAAATCCCCTTAGTCCACCTGTCACTTTGGGTTCAGAGCTTTGGATTCCTGTACCAGTCCCTCTTCAACCTCAAAAATCACATCTCATCAGCTCATATCAGAGTATTAAGCACAAATAGAGTCCTTGTCTTGGAAATTAAGTACATCTACCCCAAAGATACTTAGGATGTGAGTTTGTGTAACATACTAAACATTTCATATTGGATCAGAGATTAAAGGTTATACTAATATTGTTTATATGTTAGGAAAAATTAAACAATATTTTAAAGTTTTATTTCCCTTTGTATGATATTTGAATACATAATCAAGTGCATATATAGATAATAGAAATAATTTATTTTATTTTTGAAAAGTTAGAAAATACCAGGAAGTATAATGAAGCAAAAAATTACAAACTAATTATACTCTGTGCTACTAAAAACATGTCCAATGTTCCTTGAAACTCTATCTATCTTCTATCTATATCTACCAACTATCTAATTTCCTGATGGAAAATTTTTCAGTATGTAAACAGAAACCAGGCAGAAGTATAGTATAAATTTAAGGTGTGAGATCTTCTTTGTTTCATTTCAGGTTCTATTGTTGCTGTAATATAAATCACATAGAACTTAAAAGAATTTTTGGTGACTTTTTAAAACATTCCCACTTCAATTTCCATACCTTTAATATGTAATAGATTAAACTGGTGGTAAAAGAAAGTTGCAAACTATGCCCTTGAATAAGCCAGTAACAAATTTCACTTTATAAGAATAAATACAAGACAGAGCAACAGAAAAGGAGAAGTGAGGATGGAAGAGGGACAATGGAATACAGTTATATAATTATTAGTATTAGCCAGAGGTATCCTGTAGAGAGATGATAGCTTGAAAGTCTAGAATGACTATTACAGTTTTTTAGTTTTACAGGAGTAAAGTGTTTTGTATTGATATGAGTAGTAAATGAAACTGCATTATTCAAAGACAAAACACATTTTGAACAGGATTCCATGAGCCAGAAAGGTCTTTCTTCAAAAGAGCTGGATTTGCTACAGCCTCTCAGCTAGGCAGAACTCCTTATTGACTATGTAAAAGCAAGCACTTCCTGCAGTCTTTTGAATTTTATGAATATTCTCTCAGTTTTCAGAAAAATGAAAAAATATATATATTTAAATAAAGGTAAAAGATTACTCCTTTAGAAATACTTCTTTCTTATTTAGATAATAAATATACCAAATTGAGGCACTTCTGGCAGGGAAAGAGTTGGTTTGAAAGCCTTATAATGTGCATAAATACACATTATAGTTATTATGTATTTTTGTGGTTTGTTCCAAATAAGTCAATTTGCAGGTTCAAAGAAACTTTTGAAAATCTGTATCACTAAAAGCAGACCATGATACACTTAAGAAATAAAATTTGGTTTTGTTGATATTTAACTTTTTAAATTTTGGCACTATCATTTCCATTGGTTATTATGGAATATAAACTTGCCATTTTGTCCTCTTGAAAATTCATATATTTTCCTCAATAAGCAAAAGCAAGGGTTTCTTTATTATTTTACTAGTGTATTGTTGAATTATAATGAGAAGCCCCCTTTAAAATTCAACAAGTTTTGAATTGAGATCAAAGGTCTGAATTCTTCTTGGAGTCAATGGGTGCTATATATGGTGGTTTTTTTTTTAAGCTTTATTTATTTTATTTACATAATTTTTCCTCTCACACTTAATAGTTAACATGGACAAGTTTCCTAACTTTTGGGGCCTTATCTAGAGCACCAGTTAGCAATATCTAACTTTCTGGGTTGTTATAATGATTATAAAAATAATGGACACATGTAATGAAACTACCATATTATTAGGGATTAAACCATGTCCCCCACAAAAGACACATTCAGGTCCTAACTTCAGGGCACCCCATTTGCAAATAGTATCATTGAATATGTTAAGGTGAGTCAGGTTATAGCTATGACTTCATTTGTAAATAGGACATGGCAAAAGTCTATTTGAATGAGAACAGACTTAATCCAATATGACTGACATCTTTGTAAGCAGAGGAAATTTGGGCAGAAGGAATTCAGAAATTTTGGTCCTTATAAGCTAGATATGGACCTAGAGAAGGACACACATATTTCCACATGAGAGAGGCAGAAGTCATGCCAGCACAAGACCAGAATGCTACAGATTTTGGAAAAAAAGAATGACCTGGTGATACTTTGACTTTGGGCATCTAGTCTCCAAAACTGTAAGATAATAAATTTCTGTTGCTTAAGCCACCCATTGTATCAGCCAGGCCAACTAAGACACACATAGTAAATGCTCCATAGATGATTGTTTTTATAATGGAAAAAGCAAGAACAACAAAAAACTGAAGTCTCACAGTGACTTATAGTAACATTGCTTTCCTTCTGATAAACTTAAGATGTCTTCTAGTTATGTTGTTCCCTTTGGAAATTTACTAAGGGCTTGATGGTTATTCAGACCTCCACTGAGGAAAGAGTCTAAAGGTACTTCTTTATACAGAGATCTCCATACCTTGACCATGTAAGTCTGCCATTCTTTCTAGTATTTGATTGTTCTGGAACATTTGGTCTAGAAACCAGTTGAGCAAAGAGCTAGTAGACTATGTCTTGGTATAAACACACCAAGAGCACAAATGAGATATTTATATCATTTCTTTGGGGACTTCTGAATGTAATACCCAAAACATGCTTCTTTAGCTTTTCTAATTCCCAGTATATCTTCATAATACATCCCCATTACTTATATTACCTGAATGTTTCTCTTATTTATTACAACCAGAAAAAGAATGCATAGCACAGTTCCCATTATCATATTGTTAGTGGTGAACCTTTTTCCTACTAAAGAGTCACCTTTTATCCCCGAAGGAATAGAACTGTATCATTGGTGAGACAGGTTAGTATAGGGAAAGGGAAGACTTGGTCACAGATGAAAAACTGGTAGATAACATGGCCAGCAGACCACATGGCCATGAGACCCCGCCCAGAAACCTCTGGAGGGGTCCTGCCAGACACTGGAATGAGAATCTCATTTGGAATGAGAATCCCATTCCATGTCAAGGGAAAGCCCTGGATATCCTCAAAGGGCCTCACCATTGGCACCCTGAGAAATGACAGGTGGGACAAGCAGTCAGAACAACAAACAGACTTTACAAAGCCCTAACCTGGGGTTTCACGAAGCGAACTCACCCTGCAGTATACTCCGGTCCATGCCTTGGCAAGGACCGTGTACTTTTCCTATTTTCTTGTTTCTTAATTAAACTCTTTGCTCCCTTGCCTGTTCTATGCCATGTCCTTTAATTCTTTTATGTGACATAAGCCAAGAATTAGAAGGCCAGAAATCAGAGTCATCCAGTAACATTTGGAAACAAAAGGATAAAATTGCCCACTGGTCCAAATCACTCATCAAATTGCTATTTAAGTATATAATGCTTATCCAGTTTAGTATCAGATTAAATGGTAATTGGAGAGAAAGTGATGTATTAGTGTAGTTGTGAAGTATAATGGTTGCAAAATTAAGTACAATGACACTAAATAGGAATTTCAGACATAATCACTTTCAAGGAGATAAAATTTCCATATAGCCATTTTGGTAGATTAGTTCATTCATATTTATAAATTATGTTGATGATGAAAAGCATGATTTAAATGTTAGAGTATCATCTAATGTGTGTCAAAGAATTTAATTTATGTGCAAATGACAATTACCATATTCTAATTAAATAGTAACAGAGGATAATGGTCTAATGGTTTGATTATAGCTATAGTTTTTGATTACCAGAAACCAGTTCTAAGCTATTGGTCTGAAGCAATCTCTCTATTTTTACTGATTAGGCAGAACACATTTTTCCCCCTGAGAATTAAAAATGAAAAATAAGAGTGTTTGGCTTTGGTGTGACATTCTAAATGTTATTATTAATTGATTTTGTAGAGCTCTAATCCTTATTGTCTTTAACTCCTAAGGCACAAGATGATGTGTACATATATACATGAACAATTTATTTAATTTACATACTGAAATTATAATCATATACCTGAATTTTTATGTATACATTCATATATAATAAAAACTAATGATTTAAAATAGAATTTATAATGTTCTCTTTGTTAATGGCAGAACTATAAAATGCTCTACAATTAATTTTATGTGTTCATTTCACTATGCCTTTATTATGTCCTTTCATTACTCTATATGTGAATTATTTTCTGGATTACAGCCTTATTTAAGAATCAGTTTAGAGTGAAATAGTTCTTTAACCTGAAGGTTTGACGTTTTCTTATCCTCTTGTCATGTCATGATTATTGATTCTCAATTTTAATTTTTCAGCTAAAGCCTTTTTCATTCATTCATTTATCTAGCGAAGAATTATTAAAACACTCTTACATGTCCTGAATACTCAAATTTAGAGAATGCAAAGAAATTTAGGTCTCAACTTGTACTCTAAAATATTTCCTCTCCAGGACATGAAATACAAAAATAGGTAAAGTATATTAGTCTATTTAGAGTTGTATAGATGGATTTTTGCGCAAGGCTTCATAGTAGAGAATATGTCAAACATACCTAAAAAGTCTGGGAAAGAACAAGAAAGGCTTCCTGGAACGTGTTCTCTGAATAGAGTATTAAAGGCTAAGTACCTATTAGCCAAGTGAAATCGGGGTGTGGTTTGGGGGGAAGAAGTGTAGTGAGTACATTCCAGTGAGATGGAGCAGTTTTAGCAAAAACCAAGAAGAAAGACAGCAAAAAATTAGAATATGTTGTAGTATTAGTAGGCAAGGTGGATCTTGCAGGCTAAGCTAAGGAACCTGGGTGTAATCAGGTAAGTCAGGAGGGTACATTTTTTTTCTGCTTAACGAATGACTTGTCCCCTATTCTCTCTGCACTAGAGCATTCAATTCCCTACAAAGACTGACATGAGTTTGGTCCCATAGCTGCGAAAAGAGGAAGATTTATAGACTGTGGCATGTCAGGAAGTACACATGCCAGGCAGGATCCTGGACTTAAAGTTACACTTCCTAAATGTAAGGTTCATTGTCATGGACTATGTAGTGCTATTAAGCAATGTCTCTTAGATGTCAACCCACCAAGCTTATCATTTAACCATTTCTTGCACCATTATATAAGACTATATATTTTCTTTAACACATCCAACAAACTAATTCAGTGATAAAATTGATAACACAAATTATAGTGAATAGAACAGTGATGCTTCTATTTTGAAGAATTATACATTACATTACGTATTAAAGAAGCAGCCCTTCTTTAGTCCTCCCTGGAGGCTAACGTTCATTATGCTACTTCCTAACTCACCCCAAGGAGAACTGTGGTTAACCTTTAGAATACTTTAGCTATAAAAAGTCTTTAAGATTAAACGGAAATTCCAAACTTACTTTGCATCCTAATTATCTAGTTTGTTAACATATTAAGTTCAGGATGTAGAATTACGTGAACAACCTAAAAGGAAATTGAAGCTTATTCCATGTTATGTCTCATACTTTCAGTTTTTTTTTCTCTTAATTAGGGGTGCCAATGCCTTCTGTACCACATGAAGTTCCAATTAATCTCTGGTGGTGTGTAATTAATGTGCATATTAGTTCCATTTATGGAGAGATTTTGTCCTGAAATAAAGGAAGCAGCTTAATTTCATGACCTTTTAATTTGTTAAGTAGTCTACAGGGAATAAATCCATTTCTACATGTAGGACATGGAGAGTTAAGGCACCAGTTAATTTTTATAGCAAGTTAATTTGCTGAAAATCGTTGTTGTTGGGCAAATACTATTTTCCAGTGTTTCAGAAAAAAAAAAAAAAGAAATCACATTCCAACTCTCCCCAAAAAGCTTTTCTTCCTCTTTGTCTCAGAAGCTCTCCCAAGCTCTTATAAGGAACAGATTGCTAGATATCATTAGGACAACCACACATCTCAGCTTGCTTGGGGCAGTACCAATGGAGTAGATACTGTCAATGTTCTGCCCATACCCCCTCAGATCCATTTGCCATCTTTGTGCACATCCTCTCTTATTGTGGCTTCAGTCCCAAAAGCTAACACCTGTGTCTCTTTGTGATATAACTATCTTCAGACTACTAGGACCTACTTTGCCAGAGCATACAGAGAACTTGAAGTGTCTGTGAATTTATGAGACCCAGATTTATCCTCAACCAGTTATGAGTATAGAGGTTTAAATATTCTAGCTTCCTTTTCCTTTGTTTCTTTTAAGTGTGAACCACATTGTTTCCAGAAATTTAGCAAATAAAAATATAGGATACCCAGGAAGGAATCATTTTTACTATAAGTATGTCCCACACAATATACTAGAAAATAATTTGTAACTTATCTGAAAATCAAACTTAACTGGCTGCCCTGTATTTTATCTGGCATTTCTCTATTCCTATGGAATGTCATTGAATGCAGTACTGGTTTCTTTCCCATTCCAGTTCTACTACCCCACCAACCTACCAACTTTTCCTGGAAAACACTTCCTAAAAATCACTATCATACAAATAAGGGTCTACTTTTGCGGAGGCTGACTTAAGACAATCATCTATACCTATTGCCTTGTTATGATTTTTTATAGCTCCTCCCAAAAAGTGATGTGATTTGAATGACAAAATACATGGCCACCCAAGTTATTATAAAAGGATAAATTATTGAGAACATTACATTATGTTCCCAAAAAAGGTATGCAAATGATTAGCTAATGATAATGGATAGGCAACTGGAAAAATAACAGAGAAGAGATTTTCCAACAAGTGAGACTAGTCTAAGATATGTGATTTCCAAGACAAGTGAGAATGAGTCAGGTCTTTGCAATACCCTGGAGAGGTTAGAAGATATTGGCTACTTACTGTGACTAACAACTCTGATGGTAGACACTAGGGTTTCTGTCCTCATAAAAGTCAATGCAGTAGAGTTATGTTTCCCAGACAAAACTTGTTAATATTAATCCCATTCCTGTGGGTGTGAAATAGGACCTTTCAGAGGCATTATTTTTAGTTAAGATGTGGCCAACTGAATCAGGATGGGTCTTAATCTTATTACTAGAAATCTTATAAAGAAGGCTACAGAAAGCCATGGGAAGCAAGAAAATGGAAGTCAATAGAACCCAGAAGAGAAAGTAGAGAACACCTCCATGTGCATTGCTATGTGACAGAAAAGCCAAGGACTCAAGGATCACCAGCAATCAGCTCCAAAATGCCACAGCCTTCGAGGACAATGCATCACTTTGCTGACACGTTGCTTTTTAAAAATTTTTATTTTATTTTTATTGATGCATTACTTTTGGACTTCTCCTAGCCTCAAAACTGTGAGCAAACTGGTTCTAGTTGTTTAAGCCAACCCATTGTATGGCATTTGTTTTAGCAGCTGGGGAATAAAGACATTTTCTATGCTCAAATATATCATAGCAGCAGCAGAGCAACCGTACTCCAAGGACTCTGCAGATTTGGACAATGTTCTTACTGACAGGGACTTCTGAAGCCTGAAGTTTGGAGAGGCCTTTACATATTCCTGAGCTGTTATGACTCAGCCACAATGATAATTAAGGCTACAATTACCATTAACTCCAAGGGATGGAAAGAAGTCAAGATTTAATTTTATTTAAATAAAATAAAGTAGCATTACCATTTTTGTACATCTAAGTTTGTGGATATAAATTTATACTCCACCAAATTTCTTAGAATTATATTATAAAGTTAATAATTATTAATTTCTCCAAGTAATTCTTAGTTATAGCTCATTGAGTACTTAAAATAGCCACCAAAGAACTTTTGTGGTCACTTGAACTTGTGAAGTGAATCTGAATTTTAAATCCGTAATCAAAATAATACACAGGATCATTTTGATATAAACTTCTAGTGAGCTCAAAAAAGGTATTTGTGAAGGCGAGTCAAATATTTCAAGACCAGAAATGCATAGCTCTATCATGTGACTAGACTGTAGGATTTCAAATTAAATATTTTAATTAAATTGCAGTCACCATGCTTTCATGTATTCATTATTTGAAAAATCACATATAAAGCTGAAGTCAGATATAAGACTAACCTTTATTTAATGGAAATATAAATGAAGTCATATGCACAGGGTGATATTAAACATATAAGATCAAAGAGTATATTTTCAATTGTCCTAAAAATTTAGCTGTGATAATCAATTTCCTTGGCTGAATTAGCATAACATGACCCTAACTTTTAAATGCACTTAATTTTCTATTGTCAGTATTTCTGCAATGAAAAAATAAAGAAATTAGAGGACATGATGAATAGCCTTTATTCTAAGGTCAGGCATAAGATACTCAAAGCTAATGGCAAACATCATTCTCAGCCACTGCAAATGAGCCCTATGAGCTTAACATACTGCTGATATCAGCTTGGAAACCATCTTGAATGTCAAGGGATATGCTCTTCATTTGCAGTGTTTGATTGTTCATATAAATATTTAATGAAAATATTATTAGACTATTCAGCTGAGTGAAATAAACTGATAGCACAAGTAGCTAAGGAAGCTTACTTAAAATTCACCAAATGAGTGGCATAATAATTTATTTTGCATATTATATAAGTCTTCTGAGAGGTTTTGTACTTTTAAACTTTTAGCGCTATTTAAAACATGTCATTACTGCCATAATTATGGTTTTTTAATGTATTTTTATGGTTAATGAAAATGTGGCACACATTGTATATGGGGAAATAAGACCATCATCTACATAATACATGATGGAAATAAGGTATCTGATTTTGAAGGTTGACTGACCTTTAATATAGCCCTAGTGAATTTTACTATAAATGTTAACTTTATACTACATAAAATTACATAGTGGGATTCTCAAGAGTAGAACTTAAATGATTAAATGGGTAAGTCAGAAAGCTTTTTATCTATCATGTAAGCTCTGAATTTTCAGGAAGGTGGGATTCCACTGTTCTAAACAATTTATTTTTAAACATTGTTTTAGCAATGCAATCTGAAGGAAAATTTAGAAGCACACATTTTAGAGGTGTTACATATTTATATAATTTATGTATCAAGTTTTTCAAATTGTCTTTCTAAATGCCACTATGAATAGTTGTTTTGAAAAAATACATTAGTTAAGGATGATGTGGATGTACATAGGATAATAAAATACATATAAATAAAAAATATGTTCCAAAATATGCTATTTGGAAGGCCAGGAACACAAAAATAACATCAACATTTAAAAACAGATAACGTGAGGTAGTAGCAGGGAAGAAATGTATATGTGATTGTATGTGTAAGTACGTGTGGTTTTTCAAACCTTCAGTTTACCTGTAAATATAAATGGAATAATTACATCAACATTATTTCTTAAGGCTGAGGCATAACAAGCATTTGCCTTTCTCAGTATTTTTGAGGCAACAGTGAATCCAGGTGTAAAAAAAAATGCTTAAAGATGCTGCTGTCAACAAAAAAATTGTTGAATAAAGTGTAACTTCTATGTGCCTCAGACTTCAGCAGTTTACGGTATAAATAAACTATTTAACTTGACTGGTGTGGCAGAAATGCAGTGGCACATTAAAAAGACCCTACTAAGGGAGGAGAAAGATGACATCAGATTAAGTGCACCCACATCAACTCTCATATGAAAAAAACGGCTGAGTGGGGGTAAAATCCTGCCTGAGTGAGCAGTTTTGGGAACGTACAAAGCAGGAGGTTTCAGGGCATCAACCTAGAGAAAGGGGAACAAAAAGAGTGATTGCTCAAGGTAAAACCATGAGTTTCTGGCACTTGAGGCTGGAGCTGGGCTGAGCCCCTCCCTCAGGACAGGAAGCCATGGTGGTTCCTAGTCCTTGTGGGTCACCCAGCTGGAGGAGACAAACTCCAAGAGTGGGAGGGTTCTGGTGAAGGGTGAAGAGGGGTCCCCAATTGCAGGTTCAATTGTCTGGACCCCCTTTTTTGAGCTTCGAGGAGCATACCAGCTGGCTTGAGGAGAAACCAGGAAGAGAGGAGAGGCGAACCTGCTGAGGCAGCCTGATTTAACTGACCTCCCTGGGATAGGAACAATTGGTCTGGGAGAAGGTGGAGTCAGGCAATTAACTAGTCTGTGCTACTCACCTAAGGGAGGGGGACGGTAGGAGTGCTTAATAAACTTTCAAGAGCATTTTAGGGTTCCTGGCAAGGTGTGGGGGTTGCCTCTCACAGAGACTGAGAGTCATTTTTTTCTGTGGTGAGTTAAGTCACCAGGGTCTCATTTGAATTTCAAAAGGGAACTGTCACACTGGCTATTGCTTCCTGCTGTCCTGGGAGAGAAAGCAGTTAGAAAAAAAAAAGGAGGGGGGAAGGACAGATTCCCAATCAGTATTTTATTCAATTGCAGAGTCAATCTAACCCCAGGGAAAGGAACTCTTTCTGAAGAACTAATCAACCCAACAAGAAAGTTTAGCTCAGTGGAGGAGTTTCAGCCTTGAATATACAAGGTCTCTAGTTTGATTCTTGGCTCCTCTTAGAGAAGTGGCCCACTGGGATATTAAATATCTAGCTGATACTTTAGGACAGGGAAAACATAGACTTTATCCTTGTATTAGCTTCCCTTGGGTCTCTGATTTTTCCTTAAAAAAAAAAAGGTTACATTTGTTATATAATTTAACTTAGTTTACTCACTAAAACCCACTTCAAAATCTGCAGTGAGAGCATGGAAGGGTAATTGATTGATAAACACCGACAGCCTGACAAACACCATAAGGGCTTAAGAGGTAAGTCTGTTTTTCCTTAGTGCTTGGTTGACTCCTTGCTTGTGGGTTTGCCTGTGTTTTTGTTTTCTTGTCTTTCCTTCCTCTTTATCCACCCCTCCTCCCCCCCCTTTTTTTTGAAGATTTATTTCTCTCCGCCCCCCCACCCCATTGTCCGATCTCTGCGTCTACCTGCTGTGTCTTCTTTGTCTGCTTCTGTTGTTGACAGCCGCATGGGAATCAGTGTTTCTTGGTTGCATCATCTTATTGTGTCATCTTGTTGTGTCATCTCTCCATGTGGGCGGTGCCATTCTTAGGCAGGCCACACTTTCTTTCATGCTGGGCGGCTCTCCTTATGGGGCACACTCCTTGGGCACATCAGCACTGCGCATGGGCCAACTCCACACGGGTCTCGGAGGCCCGGGGCTTGAACGGAGGACCTCCCATGTGGCAGACGGTCGCCCCAACCACTGGGCCAAGTCCACTTCCCTCCCCCTTTTTAATTAAGTGCTGCCGGCTTGTTTCTTGTTTGCTGTGTTTCCTCTTCCTTGATTTCTTCTTTTCTGTGTGTACTGATTTTGACTACCAATGCTATCTCTTTTCCTTCCTACCTCTTTCTATCTTCCACTTTCTGTTCTTGCTCTTACATTCCATCTCCTTTGTTTAGTCCTCAATTTTTCTGGCTTTCTATTTCTAACACTTCTATTCTGTTTTCTTATATTAACTTTGTTTTTGTCTTTTCTTTGTTCTTTCCTTCTCTCTTCATCACATTGGCCTTTTAATACATACTATATTCTTCTCCATCTTCAGTTTCCTATTTACTGTAGGTACACCACTTTTATTCTTCCTATAACTACACTACTTACATGAGCTTAATATTCATTCTCCTAGGTCTTATATGGTTCTTCTGCTAACTATTACTATTATTCTGCTAACTATTACTGTTATACTTTTTCTTTTCTTACCTCTTTTGTTTTCCCTGGCCCTAATCTTTTTCCTTCAAGGGAACTTAAACAACAACAAGAAATAGAAAAAAGCAAAGTGTCAAAGAGAAAACTTAACACACACAAAAAAGCAGCAAATAAATAAAACCCAAAACTAGAGGGAGAAGCTAATCCACTGAACAAACTCATCAAGATAAAAAATGAACAGAGAGCAACAAAAAATTACAAACAATACCCATAACCAGGAAGACATAGCCCAGTCCAATGAACAAACTAAAAACCAAGAAGGGGAAGAGAACATCGAATAACTAATCAAAGCTGCCCAAATAAATATGATGAACTAACTTATTGATGTAAAGGAAGAGATTAAGGATATTAAGAAAACATTGGAGAGCATACTGAAGAAATTGTGAACATACACAAAAAATACGGATATGATGGTGATGATTGGCACAATCCAAGAAGTCAAAAATACACTCTCAGCAAATAACAGCAGATGTGAACAGGCAGAGGAAAGAATTAGTGATTTGAAAGACAGTACATCTGAAATCAAGCAGATAGTAGAATTGATAGATAAAAAGATAGAAAAAGTCCAGCAGGGACTTAGGGATCTGAATGACAACACAAAACACACAAACATATGCTTTATAGGCATCCCAGAAGGAGAAGAGAAGGGAAATGGGACAGAATTAATGTTGGAGGAAATAATGGCTGAAAACTTCCCAAACCTATTGAGAGAGATGGATGTATATGTCCAGAAAGCACAGCACACCCCAAACAGTATAAATCCCAACAGGCATATTCCAAGACATATACTTGTCAAGTTATCCAATGCTCAAGACAGAGAAGATACTGAAGGCAGAAAGACAAAATAGAACTATCACATACAAGGGAAGTTCAATAAGATTAAGTACTGATTTCTCATCTGAAACCATGGAGGCAAGAAGGCAGTGGCATGACATAGTCATAGTACTGAAAGAAAAAAAATTTCCACCCAAGAATACTCTATCCACCAAAGCTGGCATTAAAAAATGATGGAGAGTTCAAAATATTCACAGATAAACAGAAATTAAGAGAGTATGCCAATAAGAAACCTGTCCTTCAAGAAATACTTAAGGGAGTTCTGCAGGTTGAAAGAAAAAAACAGGAGAAACAGAATTGTAGGAGAGTGTAAGAAAAACTAAAAAGACAAAAAGAAATAAAAACAACATATGACATATATAAATCCAAAGAAAATATGGCTAAAGTTAGTAATTCCTTGAGAGCAATAACACTGAAGTTTAATGTGTTAAACTCACCAGTCAAGAGACACAGATTGAAAGAATGGATAAGGAAATATGACCTATCTATATGCTGTCTACAAGAAGCCACCTTAGACCCAGGGATTCAAGGGGTTGAAAGTGAATGACTGGAAAACAATCTTACAAGCAAATAATAACCATAAAAGAGCAGGAGTAGCTATATTAATATCAGACAAAAGAGACTTTAAATGCAAAACTGTAGTGAGAGACAAAGATGGACACTATATATTAGTAAAAGGAATAATCTTTCAAAAAGAAAAAAGAATCCAAATCATTTATGCAACTAACCAGGGCACCTCAAAATACATGAGGCAAACACTGGGGAAAAAAATGGAGGAACAGATGCCTCTACAATTATAGTGAGGGACTTTAATACACCATTATCACCATTAAACTTAGAACATATTGACAGAGAATCAAAGAAGAAACAAAAACTTTGAATAATATATTAGAGGATCTGGACCTAATACTTAAATACAAAACACTACACCCAAATACAGCAGGATATACATTCTTCTCAAGCACACATGAATAATTCTGGAAGATAAACTACATGCTAGGCCACAGAGAAAGTTCAATGAATTCAGAAAGATTAAATCATACAAAAGAATTTCTCTGACCACCATGAAATGAAGCTGGAAATCTGCAAGGGACAGAGAACCAGATTAGGCACAAAGACATGGAAGTTAAGCAATACAATCTTAGACAATAGTGGGTCAAGGAGGAAATCTCAAAAGAAATCAGTAACTACCTTGAAACTAATGAAACTGACAACATGACATATCAAAGCCTATGGGATACAGCAAAAGCTATACTGAGAGGGAAATCCATAGCCATAAATTCATATGTCAAAAGGAAGGAAGAGTCAAAAATCAAAGACCTAACTGCACACTTGGAGGAAATTAGTAAAACAAAACAAAACAAACAACAAACTGACTCCAAAGGAAGAAGAAAGAAAGAAATAATAAAGATCAGAGCAGAACTAAAAGAAATAGAAAATAAGGAAGCCCCAGAAAAAATAATCAAACAAAGAGCTGGTTCTTTGAAAAGATCAATAAAATTGACAAACCCTTAGCTAGACTAAAAAAGAAAAATAGAAAATGAAAATACACAAAATAAGAAATGATAAAGGGGATATCACCACTGACCCCTCAGAAATAAAGAGTATCATAAGAGGATACTTTGGAAACCTATATGACAACAAGAAGGACAATTTAGAGGAAATGGGCAAACTCCTAGAAACACACAAGCAGGCTACATTGGTGAAAGAAGAAATTGATGATCTCAACAAACCAATCACAAGTACAGAGATAGAATCAGTCATTAAGAGCCTCCCAACTAAGAAGAACCCAGGGCCTCATGGCTTCACAGGGGAATTCTACCAAACATTCCAGAAAGAAATAACACCAATCTTGCTTAAACTCTACCAAAAATTTGAAATAGAAGGAACATTGCCTTACTCATTCTGTGATGCCAACATTACCCTAATAGCAAAGCCAAACAAAGACACCACAAGAAAGGAAAATTAGAGACAATCTCTCTAATGAACCTAGATGCTAAAATCCTCAACAAAGTACTTGCTAATCGTATTCAAAAACACGTCAAATGAATTATACACCTTGACCAAATGAGTTTCATCCCTGGTATGGAAGGATGTTTCAACATAAGAAAATCAATCAATGTAATACACCACATAAACAGATAGGAAGAAAAAAATCACATGATCATATCTATAGATGCAGAAAAAGCATCTGACAAAATACAGCACTCTTGTCTCATAAAAACCATGCAAAAGATAGGAATGGATATCTGAATATGATAAAGGGTATATATGAAAAACCCACAGCTACATTTTATACAATGGTAAAATGCTAAAATCTTTCCCTCTAGGATTAGGAGCAAGACAAGAATGCCTTTCTATTTAACATTGTGTTAGAAGTACTTGCTTGAGCACTGAGGAAAGAAACAGATATAAAAGGCATCCAAATTGGAAAGGAAGAAGTCAAAATTTCACTATTTGCAGACAACATGATCCATAGGAAACCCTGAGAAATCTACAACTATGCTTCTAGTACTTATAAATGAGTTCATTAAGGTCACAGGTTATAAGATCAATGCACAAAAATCAGTAGCACTTCTGTACACCAATAATGAGCAATCTGAGGAGGAAAGTGAGAAAAAAGATACCATTTACAATAGTAAATAAAAATATCTAATACCTAGGAATAAATTTCACTAAAGATGTAAAAGACTTATATACAGAAAATCACACAACACAGTTAAAGGAAATCAAGAAAAACTTAAATAAATGGAAGACTATTTCCTGTTCATGGATAGGAAGACTAAATATCTTTAAGATGTCTATCTTACCCAAACTGAGCTACAGATTTAAGGCAATCCCAATAAAAATCAACACAAGATATTTTAATGAGCTGGGAAAACTAATTATGGAATTTATTTGGAAGGGAAAGAGGCTTTGAATAGCCAAAGACATATTGAAAAGGAAAAATGAAGTCAGAGGAATCACACTACCTGGCTTTAAAACATATTACAAAGCTATAGTGGTCAAAACGGTATGGTATTGTCACAAGGATAAAGTTATTGACCAATGGAACCAAAGTGAGAGTTCTGATATTGATCCTCATATATACAGTCATCTGATATTCAACAAGGCCACCATGCCCACTCAACTAGGAGAGAATGGCCTCTTCAACAAATGGTGCTGGGAGAGCTGGAGAACCATCTCACATCATATACAAAAATCAACTCAAATGAATCAAAGATCTAAATACAAGAGTCAAGACAATAAAGACCTTGGAAGACAATGTAGGGAAGCATCTACAGGACCTTGTAATAGGAAATGGCTTCATGAACTTCACATCCAAAGCATGAACAGTGAAAGAAAAAATAGATAAATGAGATCTCCTCAAAATTAAAACCTTTTTCACCTCAAAGGAGTTTATAAAGAAAGTGAAAAGACAGCCTACCCAATGGAAGAAAATATTTGGTAACCATATATCTGATAGGAACCTAATATCCAGCATATATGAAGAAATCCTATATCTTGAAAATAAAAAGACAAACACCCCATTTAAAAATGGGCAAGGGATTTGAACAGATGCTTTTCCCACAGAAGAAATACAAGTGGCTGAAAAGCACATGCAAAGATGCTCAATGTCACTAGCTATTAGGGAAATGCAAATAAAAAAACTACAATGAGATACCATTTTACACCCATTAGACTGGTGGCTATTATAAAACAAGACTACAAGTGTTGGAGAGGATGTAAGGAATGGGAACCCTCATCCACTGCTGGTTGGAATGTAGAAGGATTCAGCCATTGTGGAGGACAGTTTGGCAGTTCCTCAAAAAACTAGCTGTAGATTTGCCAAATGACCCAGCAATTCCACTGTTGGGTACATACCCAGAAGAACTGAAGACAAGGACATGAACTGATATATGGCATTATTCACTATTGCCAAAAATTGGAATCAACCCAAATACCCGTCAACAGATGAATGGATAAACAAAATGTGGTATATACATACAATGGAATACTACTCAACTGTAAGATGGGAATACAGAACCAACATGTGGGATAACATGAATGAATCTTGAGGACCTTATGTTGAGTGAAGCAAGCCAGACATTGAAGGACAAATACGACATAACCTCCTTGATATGAATTAAGCAAAACAAGCTGTCTCAGAGAGCTGGAGACTGGAAGATAGGCTTATAGGAAATATGAGGGGAGAGGAAGGTTGTGAGCCAATGCCCACATGGGCAAAATCTATGATAACATGGAAGTAAGTAGTTGGGCAGTGAAGGGATAAGTTAGGGTTATGGGGATACTATTGGGTTGGGCTCTCAGGCTTGAGGGGGCCTAGGGATGGGAGGATGGGTCAGATGGTCCATGGAATTAGGGGGAGCATTAGAGGGAAGCAGATGAATATGGGAGATTGTCAGGTACCTCACTGAAACTATAATACAGTGAGTGGAGACCCATACAATGAGTGGAAAACTGTTGTAGCCCCATCCTGGAGAGGCCTGATAATCTAAATAGAAGGGAGGGTGTCTCTCAAGAACATGGGTGACTCCCAATGGGGGAGGACAGACTAGTGTGTCAAGCCCTCAGCATTGTTGCAGGTATCTATGAATCTTGTCCTTCAAGCAGTGAAGCTTGGGTGTCACTGTGGGCCCCAAGAGGAGAGGAAGAGAGGAATAGAATAGATGGAAGAGGGGGTAACTGGGGGCAATGGAAGTGTTCTGCATGATCATACAATGATAGGTACAGGCCATGTTAAATTTATAAAAATATATAGTCTAAAATGTAAACCATAATGTAAACCATAATGTAACCATGTTTAGTAGCTATGTTTCACTATTTGTACATCAGCTGTGGCAAATGTAATATCCACATGTAAAAAGATCATTGCTGGAGAAAGGGAAAAAGGAGAGAATGTTGGGTATAAGGGATTCCTCTATATGTTATATGTGACTTTACCATGACCTAAAACTTTTTTGAAGATGTATTTTAAAAAACAATGTAAGGCACTGAGAAAGAAATGGAAAAGATTGCCTTGCCACTGTACATACAGGACAATACCTATTAAAGTGATGAAATGCAAAACGTCAAAAAATATTTTTGTGATATTTTTCAATTTTTAAATACCCCAGGTTACTTTTCACTTTATTTTAGTTTTTCTAAATTATTACATATTAAACCTATCATTACTATTTCATTTCCCTATGAATTGAATTTGGCAATATATTAGGTTCCATTCTTGAAGAAGTTTTGGATCACTGAGAGATTAAACTATGGCAGGGGTTGAGAAATGGTGTGGGGTGTCATTGATGGAGGATGCATGGGTGGGAGGGAGTTCTCTTGGGCATGCATATAGGGGATATAGTTATATTTGGATGTTGGTTGGGTATTGACATAGTGGATAGAGTTTTCCATGGCAATTTAAGGGAGTGCTGAGTTCCCATTCTAGGGAGCTCTGTCGCATCCCCCAATGGAACAGCAACAATCACCCAAATGCAAAGGCAAAAACCAGTGAAGAAGGAGGGCCCAATGATGGGTCCTTGATACTGATGACTATGCTTATGAGCCTGTGTGCTTGAAATTTCAACTTGGCCTAGAACTGCAGGGTGCCTAAGAGTTACCTGAAAACCTCCATGTTGCTCAAGTGTGGCCACTCTCGAAGTCAAACTCAGCATATAAATGCATTACCCTCCCCCCAGCATGGGACATGACTCCCAGGGATAGCTTCTCTGGTGCTGAGGAATTACTATTAAGCACCAGCTGGTCTTGCAACTAGCAAAAGACCTTGAATAAAAGGGGGAAATGGTAAAGACAAATGAGTTTATATGGCTAAGAGACTTCAAAATGTGTCAGGAATTCATCAGAGGGATCGTGCTTACGCACATCTCAGCAGGATCTCAGAGACAGCCAAAGTAGATACAAACCCAGGTGGTGGTGCTCCTGAGGGCTAAGAAGACATCCAGATCCTATGGTCATGGCCAATGGCTCTGGAGTTCAGTATCTTACCAGTGGGCCCTACTTTGGAATTTGTGCTCCTGAGTGTGGTGGAGTTGGATTCAGATGTGACTTCTCTACACGTCCCTTCCCTCTCCCTTTTACTGAACCTGTGGTTTATGTTGGGGTTGGTATATGCCCAGGAGACTTGAATCTCTGGACTGTCCATGTGCCAGCTGGGCCTGAGACTCAGCAGAGTTGCAACACCTATTCTCCACTTCACTGGACTTATCCAAGTCAGCCAACAAGATGGTGAGGGTGGTCAATGACCACACCAAGGAATCGAGAGAGTCTACAACTGCAAGCAGGAGAATCCCATTCATCAGCCATGTGGGATCTAAGCCCCCTCTCAATTTAGAGGTGCAGTAGGCATCACCATCCCAGAGTGCTCAGGATGGAGGAATAAAATATGGGTTAGAGTGGACTTACTGGTATTCTACTATAGAATTATTGTGACTTTAGCAATGAAATAAATTATATCATTGATGTGGAGACAGTGATCATGCGAGTTGCTGAAGGCAGGGAAAGGGAAAAGAGGTGTAATATGGGGGTATTTTCAGGACTTGCAGTTGTCCCAAATGATATTGCAGGGACAGATGCAGGACATTATATATCCTGCTATAACCCACTGAATGGAATGTGTATGTAAACTATAATCCATACTGCATAGCAGCGCTCCAAATTTATTCATCAAAGCCAATGAATGTATGACACTAATAAAAGAAGTTGATGTGGGGGGGAGTGGGGCATGTGGGAACTCGTTATATTTTTTAATGTAACATTTTGTGTGGTCTATGTACTTAAAAAAAATAGTGAAAAGAGAAAAATGATTACAAAAAAGAACCTACTAACTACTAGTAATCAGCATACTGTGTTTATCAGCAAAAATATCTTCCAGAAGGAACAGATACAGTCAGTGAATCTGGCAAATCCTCTAGATGAAGGTTGTTTACAAGAACTCTGATAAGAACAGCTTCTCTCCCACAAATAGTGTATTGTAAAATGCAATTTGGAAAACATGGCTGTAGAAAATTACACCATTTATCTGCTTCTTAAGGTTAATTTTGAGGCATAGAAAAACATTGAGAAAATATTTTTTTAAGGGAAGATAAGTCTTACCTCTATTAGTTTTACTAATTTTTATAAAAATGTTATAGACTTGACTGTGGTAAACTAGGAAATAAGACCAATTTTCAAATTTAGAATAAAATGTACCAGGAAAAAAAAAGTATCAGAACTCAGCTTGAAGGAACTTCAGAACTAAGTAGGAAGTCCAGAGTGCTGAACCTTATATAGAGGCTGCTGATTTCTGAAGCTAAAACTCAATGACCCATCATCTTAGAAGGGTTTTGATAACCTCACAAGGTGAGGAGATAAAAATTGATGTTCTGAGAATGTTTCAGTTTCCTGGCTGCTAAAACAAATAAAATAACATATAATGTGGTTTAACAACAGGAATTTGTTGGCTCATGATTTCAGGGGCTAGAAGTAATGCTTCCTCCCAGAGTTGGTATCTTCTGGCTGGCCTGCAGTCTTAGGGTTTCTTTGGCTTTTCCATATGTGGCAATGCACATGGTCTTCTCCTTTCTCTAACAGGTTACACTGACTTTCAGCTTCTTGCTGTTCCCCATACTTTTTCCTGTGTCCCACTTCCTTAGCTTATAAGGACTTAGCTGTACTGGATTAAGGTCCATTCTCATCAGTTTGGATATGCTTTAATAACATCATCAAAGGTCCTATTTATAATTAGGCTCACTCCCACATGACAAGGGGTTGGCATCTGAACATGATTCAGTCCATAACAGGGAGCATAAGGAGAGACATTGGTACACACCCAAACACTATGAATAAGGAAAAGGTGGAAATGACTAGCATTTAAAGATTGCTCAGCTTGAATCTGATCAATCCCAAAATTAGATCAAGGTGATGTGAATTGCTCATGCTCCTGTCAACCTGCCAGTAGCAAGCATAAATCTTTGTGAAAAGATAATATCATCCTAACCTTCATATTATTTCTTTACATTTTAAAAAATTATATGAGTAGATGAAAATAAAGTTAAATAATTAAAATAAATAAAAATCAATAAATAGGAGGAGGACAGGGAGAAACAACAGACTATATAGCAGATCTACAGGGAATCCATTTAATGGAGTTACCAGACACTAACTTTAAAATCACTATTGTAAATAAATTCAAGAACTTTAGCAGGACATACATGCCAAAAATATATATGAAATTATATTTTAAAAAACTAAAAATATAGAGCTGAAAATTAAAACAAGTAAAGTCCTAAATACATTGTTGTAATTGCATATTAGATACAATAGAAGAGAGGATTCTTAATGTGGAAGAAGAGTTGAAATAACATAGCCAGAAGAAAGCCCAGAGATAGAAAACAGTAGACTGTATAGAAGAGAGAATGGTAAACATAACGAAAATAATTTGATAGTATAACAGATATGTGAATGGAATCATAAAAAAAGAAGAGAGAAAGAGAGACTAGGTAAGAAAACATTACTTAAAAGCCTGTCATGGCCAAAAGCAATAGAAAATCTATTTAATTTTATAGCTTTTAAAGATATTAGATATATGATTACATCTTTTTCAACAACAAAAAATCTATGGTCCTAGTAGTTCTCACCAGTGATTTCCACCAAATGGTTAAAAAAGAGATATTAGCATGATATAAACAAGGAGTTAAGGATCATCTTTGAACCTAAACTAAACACTGATATTAAAAGAGAGATAAATTGGAAACCAATTTCATTTATAAACATAGAAAAAAATTATAAGCAAAATTAAAGTCTGCCAAATTCAATAGTATATAAAAAGGATATTTAATGATCAAATTGGTTTTATTCCAGGAATGTAAGTTTGGATTATCATGTAACAATCAGCCAATTAAATTCTTCACATAGCCACAATAAAGGGCAAATATCATATAATTTGCTAAATAGGTCTGGAAAAAGTATTTGATAAAATTAAATATTTATTCATGACTTAAAATATACTGTTTTATTTTCCTGGGTTGTTAAAATAAATACCATACAATGGGTTGTATTAACTACAGGAATTTATTGGCTAACAATTTTAGAGGAGAGAGGACTTGCTGCCTTCCAGGGTTGGTATCTTTTGGTTGGCAGCAATTTTTGGGTTTCTTTACTTTTCTGTCAAATGGCAATGTACATGGTGACATATTTTCCTTTTGATTCTGTATTAGCCAAAGTGGTGCTGATGCAAAACAACAGAAATTGGTTGGTTTTTATAAAGGGTATTTATTTGGAGTAGGAGTTTACAGATACCAGGCCATGAAGCATAAGTTACTTCCCTCACCCAAGTCTATTTTCACGTGTTGGAGCAAGATGTCTGCTGATGTCTGCGATGGTTCAGGTTTCCTCAGTTTCTCTGGGTTAGTCTCCTCTGTTTTCTCTACAGTGTCAGCTGTAGACTATCAGGCAAATGGCTCTGTCTCTCTCCCTGTGGCTCCAGCTTCCGTATCAAACTCCAACATCAAAACTTCAACATCAAAAACCCTCAACTCTGTCCTTTGCTGTGCCTTTTATCTGCAAGTGCCCACCCCCAGGGGGTGGGTACTCAATGCCATACTGACATGCCCTACTGGATCCGATATACTCTCATATGCCCAGAGGAAAAGACCAGTTTACAAACATAATCCAATATTCCTTTTTGGAATTCATCAATAATATCAAACTGCTACACCTTCTGAGTTTCATTAACTTCTGGTTTCTAAGGTCTTCAGTAATAGTATTGTGGCCCATCCTGACTCAGATGGGCTACAGTTTAACTGAGGTAACTTCCTTAAAAGGTCCCATTTACAATGGGTTTACACCCATCTCTGAGAGAAAGCATTCAATATTTTAACATTAAATATAAGATTTCCTATAGGTTTTCTGTAATTACCCATTGTGAGATTAAAAAGATACATCTATTCCTAATTTGTTAGTAGTCCATGATGGCCTGAAGTTATGTATCAGAGGAAAACGTTATATTAATTGATATGACATTTGAAATATCATCAAATATTTGAATACAATTATTTCAAATACATTGGAATAAACTTCATGAAAGATTGCCACAGAAAGCATTACAAAATGTTATGATAAAGAAGACCTAAATAAATAGAAATTCATGCCTTATCCAAGGATAGATTTATTATTTTAAAGATGTTTCTTCTCTCCAAATTTACATATATGTTTAATGTAGTTCCAGTAAAAATATCAAGTTTTTATGCAAATATTGTAAAACAGATATTAATGTTCATATAATATTAATGTTCATATATCATATAATATCATATTGATTTGGAAATGCAAGCCATTTTCTATTTGAAAAAGTAGAAAAGGTGATAGAATTAGTCCTATCAGAAATATAGATAACTGAAAAGCAGCAGCAATTATGAGAGTGAGGTACTGATTAAGATAAATAAATACATCAAAAAAACAAAGCAGGTATATTAAAAACAGCCTCATGGATATATGAAAAATTTATATGTGACATGGGTGGTACTATAGATAAGTAGGGAATAACTGCCATTTCAACAACTGTGGTTGTGGCAACTGAATATTCATATGGGAAAAAGAACTTGGCCCTTCCTAATACCATACATAAAGTAACAATTTCCCATGCATGATAGCTCTAAATGTAGAAGACAAAATATTAAAGGTTTTAGAAGATAACTTTCAAGAACATTTTTCTGACCTTGGGGTAGAAAAATGTTTTTAAACAGTACTCCAAAAAGCATTAACAATAAAAAAGATTGATAAATTGGATGTTAAAATTATGTATCAAAAGTAACCATTAAGCGAGAACAGACAGAACGGAGTGGGGGGGAATTTGCAATCTCTATAATCTAGAAAGGGCTCATACTCAGAATATAGGAAAAATAACTACAAATAATAGGAAAAAAGAAAGAATCCAAAAGAAAATGGACAAAAGACATGAAGGGCACCTCAAAAAACAGGATATCAAAATGGCCAATAAAAATATAAAAGGTGCACAACCTCATTAACTATCAGGAGAATGCAAATTAAAATCATTCTTATATACTGCTGCACATGCACCAATGTAAATCATCAAACTTGGATGGACTGTAAAATGTAATACTAATTAAACGATGCCAGGCACAAAATAGAACATTCTGTGTTAAAAAACAAAAACAGTAAAACAAGAGTAAGTAATTCAAAGGACCAAATATATGTTTATGTTTCCACTAAAACAGTTTTCCAAAATATGAACTTGTGTTAATAGAACATATTTACCTTGAACTTGTAACATCTAGCAAAGTGTACTGCATTCAGCATACACTAGAGAAAGTCTTACTAATTGAATGACTGCATTGATTGAATAAATGTTTAAATGAGTTATTTCTATTATTCAAATGGTTGGGTCTGCTATATAACCCAAATTCACTATTTTAAGCACTTAATACATTTTCAGATAGATGCAGCTAAACCAGAGAGTAGACAAGAAGAAAATATGACAAATAGATTCTGTTACAAAGGGTAAAACATTATTTCTCTTTTGAAAGAGATCATCCTTTGGACCGAGTTTCTACATACCCAGTCAGTTCAAATTCTTGGTTTGGGTAGGGTAGGTAAATTGTTTACCCTAGAAGTGAAATAGTTAAATCAGAGAAGCTAAAGTTTACAAAAGAAGATAAGGATACTGATGATTCGGTTCAAATGAACCTTGTCATTAAGCTTAATTCTCCCTCTAAAGTAGAGGTATTACAATGACAAACCCTGAACCCTGGGATCATTGGTCTATTATCATGGGAAATATCAATATTTAAGAGGCTCTGTCATTTTCTTTCTTCATGACTCTGTTGTAGAATTTGAGAGAGGTTCGATTTTTGCGTTCAGAGAGGCCAGGACTCAGGAATGATTTTGAGAAGGAAAAATAGTTTATTGACGGACGGCAGGACTCGGGAGCTTTCTGTTTCAATCCCGAGCCCAGAAAAAGATTTTTGAGTCCCTTTCATACAGAGAGGAAAGGCTAAATGGTCCTTTTGTTTCAGTTCTTAATAGGCTTGAATTAGCATATATATCTTCCACATCTTAGGTAAGCTTTTAGCATGGACCTTAGGTATTCTAGGTAAGCTTTTAGCATATTTGGTTTGCATTTCTCCTGAATACTTAAAGTTTATAGGCCTTGCATTGTTAAACTGTTTCCTGGGACTGGAGTCTTTGCCATGGGACTGCAGCCTTTTATTATTCCACACCCACAAGTTACAGATAGTTTAGGTTATCTCTGAAGAGACAAAGAGCCTCCCACCCATAGCCCACATCAACTCGAGAGAGGGTTTGTTGAGCCTTTAGAAAGACATTCCAGACTTTTACTATCCAAGTAAAACTTTTTGGCTAGATATTACTCTCTGTAGCATTTTCTCTGTACTACTAAATCATGTTTGGCTCAGGGTAAATCTCCTGGGGCAATGAGTCTATTGTTCTCTTGTTATGGATAAAATTGACTCCAAAATGCTGAAGTAAATCAATATACTGAAATCCAGGCAAAGAACTAATAATTTATTCCTTGGAATAATGAAGTTAAAACAGGACACTGAAACACTCCATGTAAGCCTTCAAAAACATAATACTGTAATAGAGGAAAGCATCTATGCAGATAAGTAAACAAATTTATTTCTTAAAAGAGGAAGTGGAGACTAGCACATAATATAAATTTAATATTTGAACATTAATTTCAACATGAAAGAAATTTCCAGTGAGGCTTCTTGTGATTAGGTGTCATTCCATGAAACTCACTGATAAAATCCTAAATGTACAATGTCATGTTATTCTCTATTTCCACTGCAGAAATAAATTTAAGCTACAGCAGCATAAACCCAGTCACATATATTGAGGACTGTTTTGATAGCAAAGGTCATTGAATTCAAGAATGGGCTTATGTAGAAAAGACTTTGCAGAATCTGCTGCTGTGTAGTTAGTGAATAATAAGACTCACCTGTCTAGCATGACTTTTATGCATTCCCAACTGAAGCCAACAGGATGAATCAGATACGCTTTCAAGGATCTTTGCTGTCATATAATTCTTCAAGATTGATGCAATATATTTTAGAAAGCATAATTCAAACATGAGAAGGCAAAGTTGTTTGGTACATTGTTGTGAATACAAATCACTTCTGCAATATTTACAGTTGTGGCTAGATGATGAACATTGAGCTTTCTGCTCCCTTGTCATTTTTCAGTTTTGATGAAGATATAAAATTCCCAATTTATTAAACTCTCTGATGGTTATATTTTATTATGTGGAACAAGTCTACTGTAATAATGAAAATCTTTGTTACATTCTTATTTGGAGCCAGCACATTTTTGTTTAACAAGAAATACCACTTCCTTTGTAGATAAATGTAGATGTCACACATTGGTGGAACCAAAAAAAAAAATTGATTTCATTTTTTAAATAGTTTCTATATCCTCAAGACCTTATTAAAAGAAAATTCAATGAAAATTGTAGCCTCTAAAAAAGGCTTTCTGGGTTAAGATAAAATTGAATCCCTCCCTCTCCTAGCCCTGGTAGTCTTATTCTAAATGTTACTACCACATAGTTGTAGTTTTATCACCAAATCTTTGTGGACCCAGTTTATTAGCAGCACTATGAAAGGAGTTTTAAGGTCTAAATTTTGTTGCATACTATTACATTCTTCCATAGTTATCTAATATCTGTGCTATTTGTTCTAAATTTTACTTTTTTTTAATATGGCATTTCCTTTTTATTTCATTTGAGTCACCATCTTGAGAATATGCAACCTTTGAATATCAGAGTTTAGAATAACATATGAATATAAAAAATAGTGATAATTTTCCTCATGGAACTCACTCAAACTTGTCTTTATTAATAAAAGTTTGGAGTATTCCTTTATGTCAAAAATAGAATATTTAAAACAACTCCAGTGATGAGGTATTGAATGCACCAACAAAAGCACATCAGACACATTGAACTCAGGATTTCATACAAACTGTTCATTTAGAAATCAAAGCAGTTATCACACTGTGCTTGTTTCTGACACTTTCGTCCACCAGTAATTTCACCATTTTGTTACTACATAGAGAGTTGAATTCTTCAGTAGCATCCTCTGGTCTGGTACGTCTGTAATTTGAAGTGATTTCCAGTAGATGGTGGTATAGGTACCATATTCAAGTGGACAGCTGGCCCTTCACTGTGGTACTTGATATTGTGGAAGATCATGGAAGATAACATTAGTTTAAGGTACTTTTAAGATTACTGTTTGTTTTTAAACTTAAAATGTAACTCTTTACTAACAAAAACAGAGGTTGTAGGCAGATAATGAAACAATTTGGCAGGCAAGAATTTTGACAAAAAGTGAATGCTCTGAAATCTGTTTCTATACCAGGTGCTACAAATGAATTTGAATTTTTTCACTGGGATATAGAATGTATCATGGTTGAAGCCTTTACTAAGTTAGCTAATTCTATAGACTTCGATATTGCTTGTGCAAGTGAATCCTGACCCTTTGCCTTTAATTCAGGCTTTGAAACATAATGCATGTCTTAGCAAGCAAAGAACAGTAAGCCAGGACATGTGAGTCATACTTGCAGCTGTTTAGAGTCAGCTAAACCCATCCAACTATCTTCTCCTCCTCTTTCAGAGATCCTGGCCCAGGCTTTGTCTGCAGTTTTCTGAGGTCCTAACCTTTGTATTCATATACTGATTTTCTGTTTCTAGGTTTAGCACTTGTGTTTTCTAAGTGCCCCTCCAGGTACTCCATTTCTACTCTCCTAACTCTTTGGGTGGGAGACTCAGCTTCAATCTGGCCCTCTGGGAGGATCTACTCCAAAACCCCAGATGAAGACAATGTCCTTAGTTATTAGCTGTCTAAAATATAACTAACAAACACTGACATTTTGATTTTTGACTGAAATCTCAGAAAGGCAATCTAACTACTTAGAGTCGATAGAGCAGTTCTGATGTAAGCATCCTCACGTAAATGACCCTCCAATATTTCAGAGGGCTGATAAAATATGCTAATGTATTGCCTTTACCATTTAAACATTTCTGACTTTGAATTCAAGAAAGTAACTACAGACAGGAAAGCTGAGAAAAAAGATAGCTTTGTTTTTCCAATGAAGCATTCCATTTTCTGGCTTAATTAAGAGAGATGTCTTACATGAAGTTCCTTTTATGTATGTAGAATACACTGCTAAAATGTAGGCGTTCACTTTCTGAAAAGCCTTTGATGACCAGGAAAATGAGGCCAGACTACCCCAACTTCATTTAAGTCCTTTGAAATTTGAAATATTTCAATTTCAAGTGCTCTTCACCTGCTTTTCATGCTAAGCTTTCTGTGTAGGTCTGCACATTGCCAAATGAATTGCCAGGGAAGAAGTATGAATGACAATTGACCCATCCTTGATTTTTACTTTTGAATCTGTCAAGACTACTCATTCGGAAGTGGATTAATGTTCACAGTAACCTCTCAACATTTGACTCAGAGACTATAGGACAACACCCTTCTTGAGAATACTTTGAGGATTTGAGGCAGGCATGCTACACAGGGCAGTCTTTGACTTGGAAAGCAGCCAAAGGTATACTTTTAACTTTGTAGGGTTTTGGAAATTTACTTATTATTGTGAGCTATTTTGTTTGTTTGCTTTTTCCCATCTCCTTATTTGATAGATTGGTGACTTTTCTACTCTGAAGCATGCCTCTGCTTTATCTCTTAAGAATATTATAAGGCAAGGTATCCTTTCCCCTTTCATTTTTAGATTTTTCCTTTTTTTTTTTTTTTTAACAAAGTCTCATTTGTTACATTTTCTATCAGGGATATTCCTTCTCAGTTATTTAAAGGAAACAATTTTGTTCTTTTGGGTTCCAATTATGCCAGGATGCCACCAATTATAGTGCAAAAACTTTGAGAAGTAGGTGTCCCTATTTTATATCTTCTTTAAATCATGTAGTACAATATTTCACATAAAATGTGTGCAAGTTAATTTTTCCCCAAAATTGATTGATTGTCCTACCTTTTCAATAGGAAGTGATATAGCACCCTCATGAAATGTTAGTGTTCATCTCCAATATTGCGTCCCTGACAGAACATGCTTTATACAGGGAATTTCCTATACTTAAATTGGAAACAGATGTTATAGATCATCCTCAGAAGATCGTCGGTGTGCATGAACTCACACATCTTTGGAGAGCATTTGTCCTTGCTTACTAAAGTTGAATAGAAATCATTTCCATTTCATTGGGGAGGAAACAAAAATGCAGGAAAAGCATTGTATTCAACATATTGTATGCTCAATAAATAGTAAATATCAATAAGAATCAATCTGCTTTAAACAAATATTCTCAATTATTGTGATATTAAGAGTAAAATCTTAATATTGGAATTTTCAAAGTATCTTTTACCAAAATATTACTTAGAAAAAACATCTACTCATAAGTATTTTATACACGTAATAAAAAGTTAAGTAGGTCTGGTCAACAAAGATGTTGGTGTAAGATGCTCCAGGTGCTTGTTCCTCCACAGATCTTGGAACAACTAGCAACAACTGGAAGAGCCATCTTCCTTAAAACTCCAGAAAATACTTGAAATAGTGCAGAAACTGGGCAAGTGATAAAGCAAGAAAATGCAGCTTTAAAAGTGGCAAGAGAAGCTCATGGCACGTTTGCTCACATCTCCTCTCCATGCTACCTGGTGCAGTGTGGAACCAGCCTGTGCTTCCATTGTGGGTCCCTGGAACTATTATGGAGGGAGCAGCATAACCCCTATGCTTTAACTGGGGCACCTGTATGTCAGTGCCAATCTATTGGGTTGCAACCTGAAAAGTGAATAAAGAAACTCATCTTAGGCTTGCCCTTTCAGAACTTGACCTGCAGGCAGAAGTAGCTTGTGGAAAGCAAAAGCAATGTAAAAAAAAAAAAAAAAAAAAAGCACAAGTAAGTCAAAATGGACAGGATCACTTGTTTAAGTGGCATAAGAGACCACCTGGGAGGTGAAAATCTATTTTGCAGGTAGTAGAGGCAGCATTCAAATAGCTGTAAATGAGCGCATTCCTGAGGCTGTGAGTGAACTCTAGCCAAAGACAAACAGGCACAGAAAAAACAAGAGAACTCTGAACTTCAAATGCACTTCAGGCTGAACTTCTTGATAGGAAGGCTAAACTCTGAAGGAGAACACAAGTCAACAGAGAACCAATTTACAAAGAAGTGAAAGTTGATTTTTGCATTAATTTGTTTGTTTTTGTCAGCCATTGTCATATCATTAGTTGGATACAAACTTAAGATACAGACAGCTCACTGACTAATTTCCAGGGGTAACAATTTAAAATATTAAAGTGGGGAAGTGGACTTGGCCCAATGAATAAGGCGTCTGTCTACCACATGGGAGGTCCGCAGTTCTATCCCTGGGCCTCCTTGATCCGTGTGGAGCTGGCCCATGGGCAGTGCTGATGCATGCGAGGAGTACCATGCCATGCAGGGGTATCCCCCAGTTAGGGGAGCACCATGCACAAGGAGTGCGTCCCGTAAGGAGAGCCGCCCAGTGAGAAAGAAAAGTGTAGCCTGCCCAGGAATGGCACCACATACATGGAGAGCTGACATAACAAGATGACACAACAAAAAGAAATACAGGTTCCCGTGCCGCTGATAAGTATGGAAACGGTCACAGAAGAACACACAGCGAATGGACACAGAGAGCAGATAACTGGGAATGAGGGAAGGGGAGAGAAATAAATAAAAAAATAAATCTTTAAAAAAAACTGAACTTCAAAAAAATAGAATAAAATATTAAAGTGTACAGTATACAACAAGTCTATGAAACAAAGAGACAGGAAATGATGGCCCATTCAAAGTAACAAGATAAATATCAAGAAAACATCAGTGAAGAAGACCAGACTTTAGACAATGGATAAAGACTTTAAAAAATGATCTTCAATATGCACAAAGGGAATAAAGGAAAATACAGAGAAAGAACTAAAGGATATCGGGAAAACAAGAATGAACAATATGAGGATCTCAAAAATGAGAAATTAAAAAAATGAACCAAACAAATACTGTAGTTGAATACCACAATAATTGAAATAAAAAATTCCCTACAGGGTTTATAGATACAGATTGGAGCAGGTCAGGAACAAGACAAAGATGCCACTGTCACCACTGTAATTCTACATTGTACTGGAATTTCTAGCCAGAGAAACTAGGCAAGAAAAAAAAAAAATAAACATCTAAATTGGAAAGAAAAAAATAAAACTTCCTATTTACAGATGACATGATCCCGTACATGGAAAACCCTGAAAATTCCACAACAAAACTGATAGACTTAGTAATCAGCAAATTGGCAAGTACAAGATCATCATGCACAAATCAGCAGTATTTCTATATCTAAGGAGGAAACCAACCTAAAATTCCATTTACAATAACATCTGATATAAGATAAAATATCTAGAAATAAATTTAACCAAGGACTTATACAAGGAAAGTTACAAAACATTACTAAAACATATAAAAGACTTAAAAAACTAAAATGATATTCTACATTTGTATATTGGGAGACTAAATGTTGCTAATAAGTTAATTTTATCCAAAAAAATTTATAGATTCTGTGCAACCCCAGTCAAAATTCCAATAGCCTTCTTTGCAGAAATAGAAAAGCCAGTCATCAAATTTGTATTTAAAGGTAAGGGGCCATGAAAAGCTAAAACCATTTTGAATGACCCTGTTTATCAAGTGAAAAGACAAGATACAGAATGGGAGAAGGTATTTGCAAACCACATATCTGACAAAGGACCAGTATCTAGACTATAAAAACTCTCAAAACTCAACAATAAATATACAAATAATTCAATCATATTGTGGGCAAGAGACATAAAGAAATATTGCATTGAAGAGGATATACAGAAAATAAATAAGCACAGAAAAGATATTCATCATTAGCCATTAGGAAAATGCAAAGTAAAAACACAAAGAAATATCACTACACATCAAAATGGCTAAAATAAAAAGAGTGACAATATCACATTCTGGGAAGTATCTGAAGAAACTAGATCATTCATACATTGCCAGTGGGAATGTATTATGGTACAGCTACTCTGGGAAAGTTTGTCAGTTTCTTTAAAACTAAACATGCACCTACCAAATGACTCAGTCCTCTTGCAAACCTGGCCATTAAGAAAGAAATGAAAACTCATATCCACCCAAAACTCTTTATGAATATATTTATAACATATTTACTTAAAATAGTAAAAAACTGGAAACAACTCAGATGTACTTCAAGAGTGGAAGATTAAAAAAACTGTGGTTCATTCATACCATAGGATACTGCTCAGCAAAAAAAAAAGGAACAAATTATTGATACAGCAAATTGACTCTTTAGAAAATAATGGTGTGTAAAAAAAAACAACACAAAAAACCAGCCAATCCCTAAAGGTTACACATTATGTAACTCCCTTCATATAACATTCTTGAAATGACAAAATTATTCAAATAGAGAGATTAGGGTTGCCAGGGTTTAGGAGGTGGTGGTGGTCAGAGGAAACTGTGAACGGCTGTAAAAGGGCAACAAGAGGGATCTTTTTGATGGAAATGTTCTCTATAGGACTGCATCAATGGAATATATTTTTTTAAAAGATTTATTTATTTTTTATTTATTTCTCTCCCCTTCCCCCCCCCCCCCCCCCCGCCCCAGTTGTCTGTTCTCTGTGTCTATTTGCTGTGTGTTCTTCTTTGTCCACTTCTGTTGTCAGCGGCACGGGAATCTGTGTTTCTTTTTGTTGCGTCATCTTGTGTCAGCTCTCCGTGTGTGCGGCGCCATTCCTGGGCAGGCTGCACTTTCTTTCGTGCTGGGCAGCTCTCCTTACAGGGCTCACTCCTTGTGCGTGGGGCTCCCCTATACAGGGACACCTCTGCGAGACACAGCACTTCTTGTGCGCATCAGCACTGTGCGTGGGCCAGCTGCACACAGGTCCAGGAGGCCCGGAGTTTGAACCGTGGACCTCCCATGTGGTAGACGGGCTCCCTAACCACTGGGCCAAGTCCGCTTCCCTGGTTATGATATTGTAGTATAAGTTTGTTCTTACACTAATGGGAGAAATCTAGTGGAAAGGAAAATGTTATGATGGTGGGGAGTAATGCTGAATTAATGTCCTGGACTAGGCAAGAGGAGATGGAATATATCAGGGTGTGGTGCTGGCTAAGAGAATGGTAACAGAAGAGCTTTCATTGACAGATATGTAGCTAGATGTTTAGAAATGATGTTAGAAAGAAAACAAAATGAAAATCTTGTAAATATTTTTAAATACCATAACATGTTTTCTTTCTTTATTCCAGTTTATTCCTCAGACATGCAGTTCATCTATGATTTAGAACTTTATTATCTACCTTTAATATCTATATCCCTGTTTTTTATAGCTTTCATTTTTAGGATATTTTCGGTTTAGTTCCCAAATCACTTATTTGATTTTCTGTTTTGTTGCTTCTGTCCTTTCTTAACACTAAGCAAATATTTCTTCTGCTTACACCTTTACTCTTTTAAGAGCATTTGTTGCTTATATATCCTAGTCTCTTTTCATTTCATCTTTACTACCTTATTTCTCAGAGCTTATGGTTACTTAATATTTCTGAAAACTGCAAGTAAATCTAGTCTTACATGTCCTATTGTTTCCAGTAGTAAGTATCTCCCAAGTTTACTTCTATCTTGCTTTTTTAAAAAAATGAAAATGGTTCCATGATTTTATGTCAAAGGATATTTTATAGGCCACCCTCTCTCTCAGGTTTTATTTCTTCTTTTTTTTGTAAGAATTCCCTTTCCCTCTTGCCCACTGTTTATATTGCCCTGAAGCATTGGAGGTCTGTTCTGAACTAGAGGTTGCTAACTGACCTCTTTATTTCCACTGATCTTTTTTTCATAAGTATTTCAATTAAATTATTTGAATATGTTTTGTGCAGGTCCTAATTTGTATTTATGCAATGCAGCTCGGCCATGATGTTGAGAATTTTACTTTTACTGTTTTTATTGCTGGATTCCTGTGATACCTTAAAGCAACTCTAAGCCTTCTTTTGTATGGAAACATTTTCCTCTCTGAAAGGCACAGTTTCCGTGCTCCTCTTGGTTTTACCCTGATATGACTAAGCTCAAAATAAAATGCAATAGCACCGATCCCCTTCTATCTCAGGTTGTGTGACCAAATCTACTACAGAATGAGTACTGATAATGAATAAAGAATAGGAAAATGATTCTACAGCTTTGTACAAGAGGCCCCCTTCAGAAGGAAGGCTGATTGGAGGCTTGGTTTGATTGCACAGCCACAAAGTCTTTAAGGTAGAAGTGAAAAGTGAGAGGAAAGCTTCTCCTATTTTATTCTTTTACACTTTTTTTTAAATTTCAGAAATGTGGATATGAGTTTATCTCTGATAATGTATATATCTGATCCAGTCATTTATTTAAACATTCAATTTTCATGGGTAGAAGTATCAGCCTGGTCAAATGCCTTGTGGTCTGGGAAAGCATGGCAATTCAAGATAGCTGACTACACTGAACCACTAAAGCAAGAACAAGTATGTTGCAAGAGGAGGCTGGAGGACATAACAGTACCGCACATTCTAAAGAACATAAAATGTTAGACCTACTTAAGGAATTTTGCCTTTCTCCTAAGAACAATGGTGAGCCATTAATTTCCAAAGATTTTCCACTGCATTTAGAGATTTGACTCTAAATTTCCCCTTATGGCTTAGAAAGCTCATTCTGATAACTGTCTTTGCCTACATCCCTGTTACAGTGTATACCATTTCTTCTCTTACCCTGTAAGCATTGTCTACACAGCTTTTCTTTCTGTTTCTCAAAGATGCTAACGTTTATTCCCACCTTTAGGACTTGTGTATCAACTCTTCTATTTGGAATTCTTTTTGTGTTGATCTTCATATGGCCAACTCATTCTTGCCATTCATTTAAAAAGACAGTGCCTGACACTTCCCCAACCCCCACCACCCCATCTAAATTATTCTTTTACAGCAACTAGCTATATTTTAGTGCAGAGGTCCTTATCTACCACTATTTGATATGTATTATTTTGGTTTCTTTGAATATTTGTTCTCTATCTCCCACACTAAAAAGTAAACCCCATTACAGTAGACTCCTTTTCTGTTTTGTTTACTGATGTTTCCTCAAACAAATGCAAAATGTATATGTAGCAGGAACTCAGCAATATTTCTCACATATTGATTGATCTCAGGGAGAAAGGTGATAATTTGCACAGTTAGATTTAGGGTTTCAGAAGGAAAGATGAGTAAGTTTTGAGTGTGAGTGTGTTAAGAGGCCAGAAATGATTCAGTGGGATGTGCTTTGCAGTAGCAGAGATAGAGATGATGTAATTTGGCTTAGGGGTTGACAGTAGAGATGGTTTCAAGTGGACAGAAGAATACATAGTTTTGAATTAAAATTAGGATGACTAGGTAATGCATTGAAATCTGGAAGTGAGAGAGAGGGTCGAGTTCAAAATACTTTTACTCTTTCTGACTTACTTAACAGGATGTGTGACGTGGAGTTTCATAATAATAGGAAAAATTCGAAGAGGGCAATGTTTGCAGTTATGAGCTTGGAGGGAAAAATGATGATTTGGATATGAGATGCCATGGAGAAGTACATGAAAAATGACAATTATTTGCCCCTAAGGTTAGAAAAAAATATCTAAGAGATATCATTTTGAATGATTTGTGAATAAATAATACTTAAAGTTTTGAATGAAGTTGGAAATAACTAGAAAAACTATGTGGTCAGAGGCCTGAATATTGTTTGTAAAACTTTTTTCCACATACGTAAAGGCAATGATTTTTGCAATATTGTGATTGTATTCTTTCAATAAAAATATTGTGTGTGTGTATGCGCACATGGACATATGTGTGTGAAATTGGACTTTGGAGACAACTTTTCAAGATTTGAATCTGAATTCTGTATGACTGGATGATTAGTTAATCTTCCTGTCCTTTGGCTTCTTCACCTATAAAATGAGGATAATTATACTTTCCACCTCAGGTTCTACCTTATGAGGATGAACTAAAATAAGATTTCTGACAAAGAGTAAATTTGTGGGAGCAGGGTAATTATAAACATTAAAGATACTTTTATTATTTCAAGAATCATTTCTGTCTTCTCTCCTCTCTTGCTCTCTCTCCCTCACGCTCATATTGATATAAAATTATTTATAGAAGAACAAGCAATTCAAATCGAAATGCATATATACTTCTGTAATCAACACCTTGATCTAGATATAAAACATTTTTATCATCCCAGAAAATTCTCTCAGGCACCAGTTTACTTAATAATCCTTCCTCTTAGGAGTAAAAACTATTTAGATTTCTGTTTTGTCTGCCCATGAACTTCATATTAATGGTAAAATTTAGTATACCCTTCATGTCTGACTTCTGTGATGTTTTAGAGATGCATCTATATTTATGTTTTAGACTAGTTCCTTCCTTTTTAATGCTAAGAACCATAGTATGAAGTTACCAAAATTTGTTTCTATAGTCTTCTGTTGGTGAACGTTGGGTTGTTTCCAGTATTTCTCTATTAAAGCTCAAAAGAATCATCTAACAAGTCTTTTGTTTGAAATATACTTTCTCTTCATTTGATTAAATACATTAACCAAATGTTGCTGTATTACTGAGTATGCGTATGCTTAACTTCATAAGGAACTCTAAACCAACTTCACAAAATTAGTTGGAAACCAGTTTTACAAACCGACAGCAATATGTGAGAATTTCAGTTGATCCACATCTGCTTCTGCATTTGGTATGGTTAATGTTTGTAAATTATAGTGATTTAGTGGATGTAAAATGTTATCTCTTGTTTTATTGTCTTTTCCTAATAACTACTGATGTTGAAGATTTTCCATATCCTTGTCGGTCACTTGTGTTTTTCAGTGTCTGTATAAGATGTTTGTCCATTTTTAAGTTGGTTTTATAATAATAATAAAATGGATGCAGACACTGAGGAAAAAATGGAAAAGATTGCCTTGCCACTGTATGTACAGGGCAACACCTACTATAGTGATGAAAGGCAAAATGTCAAAAAAATTTTATGATATTTTTCATTTTTAATACCCCAATATATTTTTACTTTATTTTAGTTTTTCTAAATTATTATTTATTCTATTTCTAACCTGTAAACCTATTATTACTATTTTATTTTCCTATTAATTGAATTTGGCAATGTATTACACTTCATTTTTGAACAAGTTTTGGGTCACAGAGGGGTTTAACTATGGCAGAGGGGGAGCACTGATGTGGGTTGTCATTGATGGGGGATGCATGGATGGGAGGAAGTTCTCTAGGGCATGCATATAGGATGTATAGATATGTTCGGATGTTCATTGGGTATTGACATAGTGAGTAGAGCACCACATGACAGCTGAGGGTTCTATGTATTTTTATTATGGGTTTGAAGGAGTTTTTAAAAAATACATATTCTGGATATAAGTTCCTTCTTGGATAGATGTATTGTGAATATTTTCTCTCTGTCTGGTTTGCTTTTCATTTTCTTAATGGCATCTTCTCATCTACGGACATTTTAATTTAGATGAAGTATAATTTATCACTATTTTGCTTTTATTGTTAGTGCATTTTGCATTCTAAGTAAGTATTACCTATCCCCAGGTTGCAAATATTATTGCCTGTATTTTCTTCAAGGAGCTTAATAGATAGAGTTTTTATGTTTAGGTCTACATTCTGTCTTCAGTTTATATTTGTGTATGATGTAAAGTATTTGTCAAATTTCATTTCCCCCATTTTTATATCTGTTTCATACTTATTTATTGAAAAGCTCTTTCTTTCCTTATCTAACTGCAATATTTGGATTTTTCCAGCTCTCATTATGTTACTGAGTTCTGGTTACTTCCATTTTGGTCTGAGAAGATAATTTCTGTGACTTAAATTCTTTTAAATTTGTTAGTTTGTTTTATGTCCCATAATATGGTGTATCTTGATGAATGTGCCGTTTGAGTTTGAAAAGGTCTTTTCTGCTCTTGTTCAATGGAATACACCATAAAAGTCACTTAAATCAAGTTAATTGATAGTGATGGCAGGCAGATCAGTCTGATCTATCAAGTACTGTAAG
Source organism: Dasypus novemcinctus (assembly GCF_030445035.2). NCBI lineage: Eukaryota > Metazoa > Chordata > Mammalia > Cingulata > Dasypodidae > Dasypus > Dasypus novemcinctus. The sequence continues at coordinate 84,667,320 of NC_080677.1, forward strand.
AGGAGTATTGATATCTCCAACTGTAATAGTGAATTTGTCTTTTTCCTTGTAATTCAGCTTTTTTATTTTTGATATTCTGTTTTTAGATACATACATGATAAGGATTGTTAAGTCTCTTGGCAAATTGACCCTTTTATCATTGGGTAAGCTATTTTTATTCATGGTAATTTTCCTTGTTCTGACATCTGCTTTGTCTGAGATTAATATAACAACTACAGCTTTCTTTCGACTTATGGCATACCTATCTCTATTCCCTTACTTTTAGCCTATCTTTGGCTACATATTTAAAGTGGCTGTCTTGTAAACAACATTGGTTTTGTTTTTAATCCTACCTAATTGTATTTCATTTGTTGTATTTAGACCATTCAGATTCAAAGCTATTATTGAATAATTGAATTAATAACTATTATGTTTGCAACTTTTCTGTTCATTACATTTGCCTTTTATTTTCTTATCCCCCAGCCCATTTTTATACCTTCAATATTTTTGAGTATTTTGTATGATTCCTTATATCTTCTTTTAGCATATTAATTATACTTATTTAAATAAGATTACTTATACTAATTTTCTTTATTGGTTGCCCTAAAGTTTCCAAAATACATTTTTAACTAATTTTTATACACCTTCAAATAATACTGTACTGCTTTATGTGTAGTGCAGGTTCCTCATACCAGTGTATTCCTAAGTCTACTTTTCCATACCTTATGATGCTTCTGTCATTCCTTTCACTTATCCATATGCTATAATAAGTTAACACCTTTTTACTATTATTACCTTGGGCAGAAAATTATCTTATAGCTCTTATAAATCAATTAAGAATAGGAAAAGTTAAGTATATTATATTTTACTTTCCTTTATTCCTTCTTTGATCTTCCTTTTTTATGTCTGAGTTTCTGTTCTATATAATTCTCTTTCTCTCTAAAGAACTACTTTTAATATTTTTGCAGGGTATAACTGATGACAATGAATTCCCTCAGTTTTTGAGAACATCTTTATTTCTTCTTTACTGAGTTTAGAATTTCAGGTTGATGGTTTGTTTCTGTCAAAACTTTGTATGCTTAACTGCACTAATCTCTTATTTGAATGGCTTTCTGATGATAAGTTTACCATCATTTTTTTTTAAGATTTATTTTATTTATTTCTCTCCCCTTCCACCCGCCCCCCCCCCCACTCCAGTTGTCCATTCTCTGTGTCCATTTGCTATGTGTTCTTCTTTGTCTGCTTCTGTTATTGTCAGTGGCACAGGAATCTGTGTTTCTTTTTGTTGCGTTATCTTGTTGTGTCAGTTCTCCATGTGTGCGGCACCATTCCTGGGCAGGCTGAACTTTTGCACTGGGTGGCTCTCCTTACGGGGCGCACTACTTGCGCGTGGGGCTCCTCTATGAAGGGGACACCCCTGCGTGGCAGGGCACTCCTTGCACTCATCAGCACTGCGCATGGGCCAGCTCCACGTGGGCCAAGGAGGCCCAGGGTTTGAACTGAGGACCTCCTGTGTGGTAGACGGACGCCCTATCCACTGGGCCAAGTCTGCTTCCCAGTTTACCATCATTTTTAACACTGTTTCTCCATAGGTAATTTTTTTAGGGGATGGTACAGTGAAGCTTCTTTCAAGATTTTCTAGTTGTCTTTGGCTTTCTGAGATTTGAGTATGAGATATCATATATATAGTTTTAGAATTTTTGGTATTAATCCCTCTTTGTGTTTGTATAGCTTTTAGATCTAATTTGGTCCCTGTCATTAATTTTGTAAATTTTCTGGCCACTATTCCTCTAAATATTCTTCTGTTCTCTTGTACTTCTCTTTCTGGTATTCAAATTATATATGTTATACCACTGAAATTGACTGAGATTTCTGGGATGTTTGATTCTATTTACTATTAATAATAGTAATAATAGTTGTAGTAGTATTTTTCTCTTTTTATGTCAGTTTTTGAAATTTTGTTGATATATTTTCAAGCTTACTGATTCTTTCCTCTTTTGTGTTCATTCTGTCAATGAGCCCGTCAAGGATATTCTTCATTTCTGTTACAGGATTTTTATGTGTAGCATTTCCTTTTGATAATTTGAGTTTCCACCTCACTGCTTGCATTATCCATCTGTTCCTTGCATGTTGTCTACGTTTGCAATTAGACCTCAACATAATAATCATAGTAATTTTAAACTCTCTGTTTGATAATTCCAACATCTGTGTCATATCTGAGTCTGATTCTAATAGTTACATTGTCTCTTTAGACTGTCTCTTATTGCTTTCTGGCATGCCTTGCAATTTTTTTGTTGAAAGCTGGAAATGTTTTATTGGGTAATAGGGACTGAAGTAAAAGGCCTTTACTGTGAGACTATATGTTAATCTGACTAGGAGTTAGGTTGTGTTTTAAGTTTGCTATTGTTGTAATTGCCAGAGTTTCAAAACACTTGCCTTGTTTATTTTCCCTCCTCTTGCTTTTCGACTTCCTTACACACAACTCTGCAGAAAGAATTGGCATCTTACAGTTCTTTCAGATGTAATTCATTGTTATTATGCCAAAGCCCCTATAGGGCCTGTAATCTTAAAAGTTAAGACTCAGTCTTTTGTATCTCTGGTCTGTGACCTTCACTGGTGTTTCTCCATCAGTATAGCTCTTTCTCACCTGTCCCATCCCTCCTTAGTTGAGAATGGAGTTAAAGAAGTCTGTAATGGAGATGAATGAAACAGATTATAGAAACACACTTGAGAGAATCAATGAAACCAAATATTTCTTCTTTGAGAGGATCTGGTAAAGGCTTCTCCTGAAGAGTATGCCTTTGTTATGAAGATTTCCATTGTTATGTATTTCACATAGATTAATCTTCCCTTCCCCCTGCCATAATTAGGAAGGACTTCCATGAATGTTTGGTGGAGTTCCTGGAGGTAAATCCATGAAAGTGCGGGGACCTCCTTAAGATTACAGACCCCAAATTTTTTTCACCCTCATGATATTCCTTGTTCAACCTCCAGTAATTTGTCAAAATTACCAATTAAGTGTTCCTTCCAGTTTATGGCTCCAGCAGCCTCTGCTCCAGGTAAGCAGATCTTGGCTGTTATTCTTTAGATTCTAGGGCCCCTCCAGATTTTAGGATGCAGTTTGCCCTGCAAATTTCAATTTTGTGATAGATCCAATAAAGATTATTGATTTTCACTTTTTTTAGCTCTATTTTATTATATGTTTGAGATTGATGACTTCCAAAATCTATGTATATAGGAGTTCAAGATGGAAATCCATGGCTCATTTTTTCCTTGTCTGTTTTCTCTCTATTGTTCTGATTGGGTAATTTCAATTTTTCTGTCTTCCTGTTCACTATTCTTTCTTCTACCCCACATCCCCCATTCTGTTGTTGAACCCATCCATTGAGTTTTTTATTTTGATAATTGCAATTTTTGATTCTATAATTCTGTTTGGTTCTTTTTTCTTCTATTTCCTGGCAGGGAATTTCTATTTATTTACTGAGATATTCTATTTTATTTTCATTCGTTTCAAGTGAGATCATAATTGCTTACTGAAACATTTTTATGATGGCTGTTTTAAAATATTTGTCATAAAATTAGAAAGTCCTTGTCATCTTGGTATTGATATTTATTGATTGACTTTTTTCTTTCAGTTTATCATCTTCCTGGTTCTTGTATGTTGAGCGTGTATGTGTTTTTTTAATTAGTACCTGAATACTTTTGGTATTATGTTGTTGAATTATGAATCTTACTTAAATTTTCTGTTGAAGCTGGGATCCCCTGACATTACTTTTGCTGGGTGAGAGGGATTGACAAGCTTTTTACTGCCAGTTAGTGGTTGAAGTTAAGGTTCTCCCATTGCTTCCATTGATAATAAAGTGGGAGACTCCTTTTGATTGTTGGACGGTGTAGACCAGCTCCCCACTCAGCCTCCACTGATACCTGCCTGATTGGCAGGAGTTGGATGCCTTGTTAATTGCTACTCACATGGACTCAGTTTATACCACACAGGGAGGGGGAACAGTGGCCTTATTACCTGATCTGTGATGAAAGTACCAGTTCTTTACTAGGCTTCCTCTTATACCACCCAGGGGCAGGGAAAGAGACGTGTCATTACTGTCAGTTTAGGTTGGAGGTACAGATTCCCCATGTAGTTTCACTGATGCTCCAATAATGGAATGGTCTTTGCTACTGCCCATCCGTGATGAAAGTTTCAGTTTCTTACCTGAACTTTTCTAACACCACTTTGGCCTGGTGATTGGGGCATCTGACTACAAACTGGCAATTGTGGAAGTCTAACTCACTACGTGGCCATGGCGGGTATGGGTAAGAGTGGGGGCTTGGTCACTTTCTGAGGTGTTTGGCTGAACTGGTATTGTGTAAAAGTTTTCCATCTTGCTAGGCTGTCCTTTTTCTATTGATTTCTTTTCTAGACCACAGATCCTATTTCCTTTCTTTTCCTCAGATTTGAAAATGTTTAAGTTTATACCAGTCTTTGTGTAGAGAAGAAGAGTGGTATTTAGAGTGTACTTTGTTTTTGTTGTTTTCCTAGAGAACATGAGAACTTTCTCTTGTCTGGCTGCTAAGATATTAAAGTGATCATTCAAATTTCATCAGGAGTCAAGTTGATATGGACCTGGGTCCCAGCTTTATTAAGAACAAGCTCACTTCTTAACCTGATCAGCAGCATCCTGCACAGCAACAGTTGCTTCCAAAGGACTAACCTCTTTGACTTTATCTGTATTTGAACATAGATATGTTGGGCTATGGTTTCACCTTTGAATTCAGTGGCAGCAGATACTCTAGTTTTAGGTACCAGCGAATAAGTAAGACTACACAAATTCTTTCTTCTTTTCAGCAAAATTTGGGATGTGTAAAGGAATATTCAACATAAGCAAATTATTGTTGTTTGCTTACCATTTAGACTCCAGTCCAGGACCCATGCCCCCAGCATTGCCAATAACTTGGTTGACCTCTTGATCTGACAGAGTTTAGGGGATACCTTCTCCACAGACTCAAACCCAGACATGGTGTTTTCCCCAATGAATTGCATTGGCTTGCTGTTCAACTATGAAGTGCTACTTTTTATGGAAATCAAAATATCTAGGCTTCCTTGGGTCTCTCACTCATTGATAGTCTCAGAGGTATGACTTTTAATTTATTCTGGTAATTTCTGATCTAATTACATGGATGTAGCTCTTTTGTGTTAGCATCTGAATCATTTAAGAATTCCTAATAGTTTAAGAATTTTGCTATTTAACTTTATTCTCATCACAGTATTATGGGAAGGGTAGGGTGTTATCAAAGGATTTTAATGCAGCTATCACAAATATTGAAATGCATTTCACTCAAGGTAAGAAGACTTACATGCATTGAGCTCATATTATGTGCTAGCCCATTTTAAAAGTGTTTATATATATTAACTTATCTAATTTTTACCAAAAAACCATTTAAGAGAGGAAATAATATATTATCCATACTAAGGAAACCAAGACTCCATGGTTGAGAAAACCAGGACAGCATGAGGTAGAACTGGATTTAAACCCTACTCTTCTGTATCATATTATGACTCAGATAAATCCAAGTAACTGTTCTGACTTAGTAGACTAGCAACAAAACAAAATTAAATTAAATTAGAAGACAAATAGCAGGACAACAATGTAAGTAAGGTAATCTTTATTCATCACCACTTATTCAGTATCAGTTATACTTGATGATATGTTACCTCTGAGAACAGTAGAATTCCAAAGTTATTGCATTTTCTATATAGAAATGGTATTAAGATTATGTAGTTAATGCCCTAATAATGTTATACAAATATAAATTAAGTCTCACAAAATTAACATGACTATCCAAAATTTCCACAGATAAGTGGGGAAATTACAAAGAAATTCAATATGGTAAGTGATACAGAATTTAAAAAGTAGAATATATTATGCATTTACTGCAGAGAAAGTTTAGCAGTACATAATAAACTTTGATTTCTTGGATATAGTTAATAATTATTTTAATGGGAGACATTCTAGGCAAAGATTGATTTACTCTGGTAATATTCACTGGACCATAAATTCCTGGAAGGAAGAAATAAATCTTATTCATCTTGACTTATCAAAGTGTCCAGAATGAAGGAAGATCTCACCAAATGAAGACTTCATTGAAAGCATTAAATTGAATTGAACTGAGGAGGAATGTTTATACATCAGAAAAATGAATATTAATATATATATTTTAAAATTTAATTTAAGTGGATGCCCTGGTCTGTCCTGAAAGTCAAATAGATATATGTGTGTTTAGGGTGAGGAAGGGTTAGGGACCATGCTAAGAGATTCTTTTACCCATTCAGGTTATACTTGAAAGAAACAGAGTTTGACATCTAATTCCCTGGATAGACGTTTACTGAACTATAGATACATACAAGTCCAAGAGTAGTTAGAAGCTCTTTGGGAAAAATTGGTATATATCCCTTAAAGTTTAGGGACACATGTTTTATTTTTTTCACTTATTGTGAAGCATGCTTTTAAATTTTTGTTTATTTTACTAATCATACCATCAGAATACATTCCTAGCAGTAAAATTTTATCTAAAACTCATGCCTTTCTTTAAGTATGCATGAAAGAATTATTACAGCAGGCCTAAGTCTGTTATCCTTAAAATGCCAGTTTACAAGCTTGGCTTGTGGTTGGCATCTAGGAAGATGGATTTCAGGAGGGCTCTCACCTCCCTGAATGCTAACAGTGGTTTACTGTTCGTAAACTGCATGTCAATGTGGTTTATACTGGACACCTATTTTCCTTCTGGGAGTCAGGGATTATGCTGTGTGTTCAGATGTGCCTATGTGACCAGTCCCTTATAAAAACCCTGACTCCTTAGTTTCTAATGAGCTTCTTTATAGGTGACAATATATGAGTTGTCACAACATTGCTGGGAAATTAAGCATGTCCGGTGTAAATCCATTGGGAGCAGATCTTGGGAATCTTATGCCTGGTTTCCTCTAGACTTCTCCCCATGAGCCTTTTCCCTGTGCTGATTTTGCTGTTTATCCTTTTGCTGTAATAAATCATAGCCATGGGTACATTATATGTTGAGTCCTGGGAGTCCTTCTAATAAATTATTGTAACTGGGAGTGGTTTAGGGGATTCCCAATACAAGTGCCAATTTCCAATTTCTTATCATATTATGAAACATCATTTTGCTTAAAATTTTTCAACTCTTGATATGAGAAATGATATTTCATGGTTGTTTTAATTCTCATATCCATGATTTATGTGTAATTAAATATCTTCATATTTTAATGATGTATGTATTTGCTTATTTTCAAATTACCTATTCATTGTGTCTCTATGGATACTCATCCCAAACTATTGAATTACTCACAGTTTCCACTGTCTTGAAATTCCAAGATTGCCATATGGTAAACAATAAATCCATTTGAGTTTATTTAATAACTAAAAATTCATTTTCCTTGATTTTATTTGTCTAGCATGGTGCCAGTAACACTATTTTTTTTCATTTATGTCTCCTTCCCCACACCACCCCCCCAGCCTAGTTGTCTGTTCTCTGTGTCTATTTGCTTTGTGTTTTTCTTTGTCCACTTCTGTTGTTGTCAGTGGCATGGGAATCTGTGTTTCTTTTTTTTGTTGTGTCATCTTGTTGTGTCACCCATGTTTGTGGCACCATTCCTGGGCAGGCTGCACTTTCTTTCATGCTGGGTGGCTTTCCTTATGGGGCACACTCCTTACGTGTGGGGCTCCCCTATGCAGGGACACCCCTGCGTGGCACCCCGTGTGGAGCTGGCCCACGTGCAGTGAGTGGGCCAGCTCCACACAGGTCAAGGAAACACAGGGTTTGAATCCTGGACTTCCCATGTGGTAGACGGGCACCCTAACCACTGGGCCAAGTCCACCGCCCAAACCATAGGCCTTTGAGACAGATGTTATAGCCAACAACATTATATGTAGAGAAAATAGTCATTTTGAATAAAAGATGAATGTATTTCCTGTGTAGTAAGAAGACATTATCTGATGTGCACAGGGACAATAGTTCATTTGAAACTGATAATAACATTTTAAAAATATTAGGCGAAGTTGAGAATTGTAAAAATTACACATATAGCTTAATACTTCATATAACCTAAGCATATAAATGTACACTTACTATAAATGGTATAATGTATATCAATCTCTTTGAAATTTTTCATTGTTTTGTTTTCATAAACCACAGCCATAATACACTATCTGTGATTTCCAGTTTCGTTTTACTTTTAAAATGAAGCTAGAAATTAAGGTTTGTGTGAAGCAAACTGTGCAAAATCTCTCTAAATTATTATTATTTTTCTTACATTTCTTTCAGCTCTACCCCATTCAGCAGCAAGTCCTTTTGGCAAAAATCAAAATAAGGGTTTAATTAGAGAAAAAACTCCCCCTTTTACATTCATGGTTAGTGTAATATACAATTTTATTAGATAATTATAGTAACAAAAATATGACCTAATCTTGTTTGTCTACAAATATTGTTTGTTGGTGGAGGCAGAAATGTGCTGGAGAACTGGCCATGGATACATGTCAGTACCTTTCATGGAGGGAAGAAGACTCAAGGAGATTGATTTAATGAAGGATGATTTAAAAATTTCTACTACTATCTTATCAATAGGCATGGACATTAAAAAAATAAGTTGTTAAAATAATCAGGGTTGAGAATAGAGTATCATCAGAACAGATCAACAAATGGGGATAAAAGTAGAGAGTTGAGGGAGATAAATTAATTTCATGTATGGATGGGAATAAAAGCATGTAAAAATAAGAGTAAAGACAAAAACAGATTTATTACTCAACAAATATTTATTGAACACAAAGCACATATTGGCAATGAAGGATAGTAGAAAGGATGAGGGGAGCAGGAGTGTCAAGGCCTCTGCCTTTTTGGATAAACATAGGTGAATGGAAACAAAATGGTAAGCTGGGCTGGGTAAAAATAATACATTTTAAAATATGCACTGTATTACAGAGAGATAGCATATGTAAAGAGTATAATACTCAATTTGTTGACTTAAAAATGAAAGTAATTAAATATTTTAGCATGTTAATTTATATTCTTTTATTTTAGTTGAAAATAAAGTATTTGTATAAGATTAGCTTAATTTATCAATCATTTCTAACCGTTATCAATTTGATAAACATTTCGAAGAGATGATGATATCTTAGTCTATTATATGTCTGTGTCATTAATTTTAACCTTTGTTAATTTTCAATTTTCAGGTTTCAAAAGCTTTTATGAAATTACTCTGACATCTTTGAATTTTACATTGCTTTCTGGCAACAAAATACTGCACAATACTAAACAATTAATATTCTCTTCCTTCACAAAGATCTTATTATATTAGGTTTCATAAATTATATCAATGCTTATTAATATATTTAAAGTGATAGTCTCTGTTCTAGCTTTAATTTGTTCAAAAGCCATTTTTATATGTAGTAAAATTATCTTACTCATTGGATGTTCATAAACACCCACAAGTTAGTAATACACATATTTACTAGGGGGATAAAAATCATAAAATTATTTTTCATTAAGAACCTTAAAATTTTTTACTTAAATGTGTAATAATATTCAGTGTATAACAGGAAGTTGTTATTTTACATTTCTGATCCACTGGTGCTGTGAAATAAATCCCCGATACATACTGATATAGTGCAATTGAATAATTCATCTATTGATCAGCCATCATCAGGGAAATGAGTGATTAAAACATAAAAGAGCATATATTTTTTACAAGATCTTGTAAAATTAGTATTTATAAAACTTGCTTGCTAGTTCATTGGTATTTCTTTTGAAACTCTAGTTTACCTTGACCCCTTAAAAACACAAAAGCAATTAGCTTTTTTTGCCATTTGTATTTCCTCTTTGGAAAAAAGTCTATTAAGTCTTTTGTTCATTTTTAAAATTGTATTGCTTGACCTTTTATCTTGAGTTGTATGAGTTCTTTATATAGTATGGTAGTCAAACCCTTATTGGATATATTATCTCACACGTCATAGAATGCCCATTATTAAAAAAAACAGAAAACTGCAAGTGCTGGAGAGGGTGTAGAAAAATAGCAACACTCCTTTGCTATGGATGGGAATGTTCAATGGTGCAGCCTCTGTGGAAAACAGAAGTTTGGAGGTTCCACAGGAAGCTAAATATAGAGCTGCTTTATGATAGAAATATCCCTCTATTAGGAATATTACAGAAGAACTGAAAACAGCGACACAAACAGACCAATGTTCAGAGTGTCATTATTCACAATTGCAAAAAGGTAAAAACAGCTCAAGTGTCCCTCAACCAATGAACGGATAAACAAAATGTAATATATACATCCAATGGAATACTATGCTGCTGTAAGAAGAAATGAGATTGGGACACATATGACAACATGGATGAACCTAGGACATTATGCTGAGTGAAATAAGTCTGACACAAAAGGACAAATATTGTATGGGCTCTCTAATATAAACTATATATAAAGAACAAATACACAGAGTTAAAATCTAGAGTATAGGTAAATAGAAGATAGGCTGAGGGCTGAGAAAGTAATGACAATGTATGTAGAATTTTTAATTAGCTTGACTGTGTAAGTATGACAGTAGATATAGTTGATGGTGATATATTAGAGTGAGTATAACTAACACAGCTGGTTTATAAATGTATCTGTAGCTGGAAGGGGTAGTCTAGGGCCATAAATATCAATTGAAAGAAAGCTAGAGAATAATCTAGGGATTGAATAATATAGTTAACCCAGTGGTGAATGAGGACTGTGGGTAATAGTACATAAACAAGAATGTTTTTCTATGATCTAGAACAAATGTACAACACTATTTCAAGGTGGTAAGAATATGGTAATGCATAGGAAAAATACAATTAATGTAACTTATGGACTATAGTTAACAGCAATATTGTAATATCCTTGCATCAGTGTCAAAGAAGGTACTATATCAATGCTAAGAGTCAGTAATGGGGGATACAGGATTTTTTTTCTCTTGGACTAAGGAAAATGTCCAAAAATTTGCTAAAGCAATGACCGCACAACTCTGTGGTGAAAGTCAGAGTCACTGAATGTACACTTTGGATAGATTGTACAAGGCATGGCACTTTCTAATATAGTGAACCATGTGGTAGAAGATGGACTGTGGTTAATAGTACAAATATGAGACCATTCTCCTATGAACTAAAATAAATGTACAATAATAATATATGGTGTTAATAATAGGGGCTGTATGGAAAAAATATACCAAATGGAAGCTATGGACCATAGCTAGTATTAATATTTTGATCATATTCTTTCATAATCTGTAACAAATGTTGCACACAAATACAAGGTGTTGGTGGAGGGGTGACGTATGGTAATTCTGCACATTATGCGGATTGTTTTGTAAGGTTACAACTTCTCTTACACAAAAATATATTATAAAAATACAATTAGCCAGCAATTTTCTTAATATGACTTTTCAAACATTTTGTAAAATTATGAAACTTCTTTTTCATGAAAAATGACCCTAATGGTTAAGTTCTGTAGACTGGAAAAATGATAGGTTCACCAGCATTTATTTAGTATATTAAATGAGCTTGAGCTGGACTTTGAAGCCTCATATATAAAGTGATTTTGAAGAGGAATTAATTATCCACCTTAATGCATACAGGAGTCATTACAGTATATTAAAAACCCCAATGCTTGACAGTCAAATCATATTTCATGAAAAAGACTGCACAAAATTAAAAAATGGTATGCTAACAAAAACAAACTTCCTGCAGCAGGAAACTTCATTTTATTTATTTCTTGTTATTTTTATATGATTTGTTTTTCTTCCTTGATTAAATAATCTAAAAAAATTACACAATATTTTATTATATTACTTAAAAAATGAAAACCAAAGAATATAAATTACAGAAATGAAACACTTGAAGTCTCCTTAATGCTACCTTTTAATCTGGTACCTCTTTCAGAGATAATCAATTTTAATAGTTTGATTCTTTAAATCTTCTTTTGCCCTGTGGGACCTTTTCCTTGGTGCAAGAATTTTGGTCGATGTCCACAGTTAAAACTAGAAGTTCCTCAGTACTTTGTTTATTTTAAAGTAAGCCATTAAGGAAACATCCACATTTAGGCTAAATATTAGTACTTCCCTTCAAAGCTTAGGGATTAAAATTGTAGGCAAGGAAAGTTAAAGTGACTCACTCATGACAATGCTGTAAGTATTAAATGTGAGATTCAAACCTAGATAGTCTGGTTTCATACTACCAGAATAAGCTGCTTCCAAAGGAGCTGTGTGCCAATACTTTGTTTTCTTTTAGTGGACTCACTTGACAATATTACTTAGTGGCGTGTCCATGTCTGTAAATATACATCTACTTTATTTTTAATTACCACACAGCAGTCCATGGTACTTAAGTGGCATCATTTATTTAGTAGTTCCTTTATTGATTGACTGTGACATTTTTCTGTTCTGTTGCAGTGAATGTCATTGCACACATATCTTTGTACCTATATGCAAGCATCATTTTTGCCTAAGAAATTCTGAGAATTGCTACATCAGAAGTTTAAGTAGATTAAATTTCAATAAAATCTGCTGTATTGATCCCAGGGTATACTCATCATATTGTACCTCTGTAATAGTGTATGAAATACATTTCTTCACCCTTAACAGTATTGTTCATGATCATTTACTTTTCTGTATAATCTTATCAGTTTAAACTTGTATATTTAAAATTTTTATTCTCCAGCTCACTTGTAATATTTTTTTAAGATTTTATTTATTTATTTATTTATCGATCTATCTATTTATTTATTTCTCTCCTCTCCCCACCCCACCCCAGTTGTCTGTTCTCTGTGTCTATTTGCTGTGTGTTCTTCTTTTGTCTGCTTCTGTTTTTGTCAGCGGCACCGGGAATCTGTGTTTCTTTTTGTTGCGTCATCTTGCTGTGTCAGCTCTCCATGTATGTGGTGCCATTCCTGGGCAGGCTGAACTTTCTTTTGTGTTGGGCGGCTCTCCTTATGGTATGCACTCCTTGTGCGTGGGGCTCCCCTATGCAGGGGACACCCCTGCGTGGCACAGCACTCCTTGTGCGTGTCAGCACTGCACATGGGCCAGCTCCACACAGGTCAAGGAGGCCAGGGTTTGAACCGCGGAACTCCCATGTGGTAGATGGACGCCCTAACCACTGGGCCAAGTCCGCTTCCCTCACTTGTAATATTAAGGATAGATATTAAAGATATTTTTGTATTGACAATTTAGGTTTATGCTTCTACATAGTGTTTCTTCATAATTGAAACATTTTCCTTTAAAAGTTTGATTTTTCCCTTTTTAGTTAAAAGGAATTTCTTACATATTAAGCATATCAATCCTCCATTATATGTTGTAAATATTTACTCTAGCTGTGTCACTTATGACCTTTATTTATGGTACTTTGAACTCTATAGAAACTTTACATTTTGTGTAGTTGTGTCTATTTTTCAATTACAGTTTTCACAGAAGCTTTGTGTAAAATTAAGATTTACTACTTGAAGACTGTCTGCGTTTTTAATGGCATTTTTTTTAAAGGGAGACTATAACTATCTAGTATTAGCAGAATTGAGATAGGGATGCAAAACTTCCTTAAGTTTATAAGATTCCGCCTTTAACAAGTTGGTAGCATAGATGGAAAGCCTTTTCAGGATTTCATTCTACTGTTGTATTCCCACATTTCTTAGATGAAAAAAACCTTTTAGCATTCAAACGACAGGCAATATGGGAAGAACTCCACAAAATAAAGTCAACAGATTTCTAATGGAGAGCTCTGATATGGAGGAATTAATGAATAAGGGAGCAGAACAGACAAGTAGTAAAAAGAAATGCTCATATTTTGAGCCAAGTCGAAGTGTCTACCTGAATTTGTTGGCATGGAAACCGAGAAAGGCTTAAACATGAAAATAAGAGCTTTAAAACATTACTCATGTGCTGGAGACTTCTCCAATGCAATAACAAAACATACAATAAATAGTAATTAATGCAGAAGTCATATTATCAAAGGTATGTGCAGGATAAAGGAAGTTAAGGCCACACATACCTTTGATAATATGACTTTTGGGATAATTGCTACTTATTGTATATTTTGTTATTGCATAGAAGTCTCCTTGCACTATACTCCTCTTCAAAATGTACTTGGTTATTATTTCACATGTTCACTTCCAGGTACATTTTAAGACTGTTTAACAAATTTCTAAAAGTCCCGTAGGGATTTATAGAGTAATTGAAGGAGAAATGGCATTTTTACAATAGTGAGGTCTTCCTTACAGGAATATGTTCTCTCTCAGTACTCTGAGGTCTTTTTTTATGTCTTTCAGAAAAGTTTTATAGTCTTTCTTTCTCATTAGATGACAATTTTTTTCTATGTTAGTTCTAACGTGATTTGTGTGTGTGCCTGCATAGCCATGTTTTACAATTATTTCCATTATATCTTTTTCTAATTAATAAAAAATGGTACATAGATAGGAAAGTATTTGCAGATGTTTATATTTATTTAATTTTGCCAATTAGTCACTTTATTAGTTCTAAAATATGGAAAATTAATTCTCTTGTATTTTCACTGTGATGATTACTATATTTGAAAATAATTGTAATTTTGAAGTCTTCATACCAATATTTGTGCCTCAGCTCATAAAGTTGCCTTTTGACTCTAGGCTGCTAATTTTTAAATTATATACAAGTCAAATTGTAATTGTTGATATATTATATTACATGAACATATTTCCCTTTTTTTCTTGTATTTTTCATGTTTGACTCACGTGGCTGGCAAGTTGATGAGAGGTTCAGAACACCTCAGCTTTAATGTGCCAAAGGTAAGACTGCATGAGCCTACATCTTGATCACTCACTGTTTCTACCACTTTCTCCCACACCATCTGTGGCAGTTCAGTAATTGTGAATTCCAAAAAAGTATAGATTGTATTTGTGAATTCCAAAAAAGGTGTAAATTGTTTTTGTAAACTGACCTTTTCCTCTGGGTGTGATAACCCTTTGATTGTATTAGATTCAGCCGAGACATCTGATTAAATTATGTTAGGATTAGGGCTTTGCTTTAATCCCTACGTCATTACGTCATTACAGTGTGACTCAGCATTAAGTCCAAGTCCCCTTGGTGGGCTGGTAAAACAGACTCTCACTGGGAAGTAGATACACAGAGAAGAAGAACAGAGAGGAAGAGAGACCACTCATTAGACATGGCAGAGGCCCGGGGAAGAGACATGAGCATGAGAGTCTACAGCTAACCTTGTGAAGAGAACAGAGTAGCTGAGCCCAGAAAGAAATGAGCCCTGGGGAGAGAGACGAGCCTTGTGCCAATCTACAGCTGAAATGGGAAGAAGCCAGGATCATGGAGCCTTAAAAGGAAAGAAGAAGGCTGAACCCTTGCAGACATTGCCCGGCATCTTGCCCAACACACTGGCAACAGACTTTGGGTAAGGAATTACCTCTTATGGTACCTTGGGTTGGACTCTTCAGGGCCTTGTGACTGTAAGCTTCCACCCCTAATAAATACCCTTTATAAAAATCAACAAATTTCTGGTACTTTGCATCATCACCCCTTTTGACTGACTAATGGATCATCTCAATGAACAGCTAAACTCTGAATAATGAAACAGAGCTGCAAATCTAATCAATGACACCAATAAATCATGGAAATAGATCCCTAGAACATCTCAGTTCAGATCATAGACTCCCAGAACCAATTACTAATAATCTCTTCCTGCTTGCTAGTGGTCTTGCCAGGGCTAGTGCAGATTTCCCGTTTGGTAAGCAGTGTAATGACATTGGAGAGGAGGTAGCCCAGGATAGGATCAGTGCTCACCAAGGGCCCAATGCAAGAGCAAGAGCACTCCTTTACGTGGTCAGGAACCTCATTCCACAGATCCTCCTCCTTGGCCTGGCTCCAGGCGGAAGCCATCCACAGTTGTCCATGGCCTGTCAGTGCTTGGCTGCCATCTGTCCCTCTGGCAGTCTGTTCAGGCTCTGAAGAATTTGATTGGTGCATGTGTGTTCATAAGAGAAATTTGCCTGTGAATTTATTTTTTATAACTTCTAAGATTTTGCATCCGACAGTATGTTGGCCTCATCAAACATGCTGGAAATTATCTTTCTTCCTTTTTTATCCCATTCTTTGGAAGAGTTTATATATGTTTGGTGTTATTTCTTCCTTAAATGCTTGGAAAAATTTACCTATGAAACCAGATGTTCTTAATAGGAAGCTTTATTTTTTAACAGATATTTAATACTTCTAATTTTCTACTTCTTTTTATAAACACTTTAGTAGTATATGTCTTTTTTCTAATAATTTGTCTAATTCATCTACATGTTTAATATGTTGGCACAAAGTTTTTAAAATATCCTTTAATAAAACTTTAATAGCTCTAAGTTATGCAGCATTGCTTAGATTTTTAGTTCTCATATTGCAAATTCTTGTCATTACGCTTCTCAATTACTCTTGACATGCATTCATAGAAAATTCATTAGCCTTTTTATAGAACAAATCTTTGACTTTTGAGTATTTTTATTTCATTGAATTAAAATACTTTTCATCTGATTTTATTATAAAATAATTCCTATCTCCAACTTTTTGTGAGATTGGTACTGCTGACATTTTTATTCATGTTGAAATGAATATTTTTTGTGTTGTCTTTTTTCCCCTAATATATGTAATTAAGACTATAGCTTTCTTTATACTATGAGTTTACTACTTCTCACAAAATTTTACTATGCCTATTTTTATTTGTTTTTTTTAAGATTTATATAATTTATTTCTCCATACCACCCTCCTCATTGTTTGTACTCACTGCCTGCTCTCTGTGTCTGTTCATTGTGTGCTCTCTATGTCTGCTGTCTTCTGTTTATTTCTTTTAGGAGGTACCAGAATCAAACCTGGAACCTATCATGTGGGAGGGAGGCAACAAATCACTTGAGCCACACCTGCTCTCTGCTTGTTGTGTCTGTCATTGTGTTTCCTCTTTTGTCTCCTTGTTGTGTCCTATTACATCATCTCTCTGTGCCTGCCCATCTCATCAGCTTGCTATGTAGCTTGTCTTCTTTAGGAGGTCTGGGAACCAAACCCGGGACCTCCCGTGTGGTAGGCAGGTCCAACTGCTTGTGCCACATCCCATTCCACCTATTTTTATTTTTATTCAAATAAAATATTTTCTTATTCACACAATTTAAGTTTTTAATCTACAAGTTATTTAGATTTGTATGTCTTTATTTCTAAACACTTTAGAGATTATTTAATTACCTTTATTTCTTCTAGCTTGCTTGTAGTATGGTTAGAGAATAAACTCTGTGTGAGTCAATTCTTGGAAATTTTGGGGGTATACTTTATGGTTCAGAATATTATAAATATACTGCCTAATTGGAAAAACTATGTATATACAGTGTTTGTGGTTGAATTATTTTAAATATGTCATTGGGTCAGCTTTATAATCATGTTATTGACATTTTTCTTGTTTTTCATATCAGTTACAGAGAGAAATTTGTTAAAATATCTCATTATTCTTTTTGGATGGGACTATTTCTATTTCAGTTTGCCACTTTATATATTGAATCTATGTTATTAGGTTTAAACTATTTAGAATTGTAATATCCTCCTGGTAGAAATGCTTACCCTAAATGATTTCAACATGTTTCATTTATTTTCCAAAATCTAATATAGTTTTGTCCTTTTGCAGTTTCCTGCACACCGTAAGGAAAGTCAAACATCTTAACTGTGTTTGTTGGCATTCACCATAGTTGCTACTGTTTCATATATTTTAATCCTCCTTAAAAAAAATTGTTTTTAAAGACATACTTATTGTTCTATACTGATGATTTTAATTAATATTTAGCATTTAGTGTGATTTGGTTGGTGACAAATTGTCTTAATTTGCATTTGTTTTTATTTATATTTAACTTGCATTTATTTGTTTAGTTGATTTTGTTAAAAAACTGATGTTTTTACTGGAAAAATAATTCGTATGTGAAGGGTGATGTTAGGAATATGGCAGAGTAAGAAGTCCCTGGTGAATTACCCTTCTTGGAAACAGCAAAAAACTGGTAGACAGTGTAAGCATCACATTTCCTCAAACTCTGAACAAACAATTGAGGATAGAAAAAACTCATTGAATGCTGAATCAGGAAAAAGAAAACCTAAAATAGTAAGAAAGCTGGTAGGAAAGACAAGTAGAGCTGTCCAGGCCATGCCCTATGTTGCTTAACACAGCAATCTGAGAACCAGGATAGCTTGGGAACTTGGTGGCCCATGCACATTCAAGTGCATGTCCTTGATACCTGATTATTAGCTTACTTACATGAAAAAAAATTGGGTCATTGTATATCAGTCCTAACCCATTCTTTGGAAAACTGATTCAGTGTGTGTGTGTGGATGCCGGTGTCTGGAATTTACCGGAAGTGGAGAAGCAGAGCAAAAGGCAGGTGGACTCAAGCTGACTGCAACTTCATTGGGGGATCTGATGGAGACTAAGAGCACAGTCAGGGCCCCAAGAATAAAAACTGGGAAAAGTTTTTGTGAGGTGAAAATAGTCCATATACTGGAGAATTTTCAGGTACTACTACAGAAGCCCAGGGCAATATATATGCTCAAAAATACCTGAAAAGAACCTGTTACCCACAAACACACCTAGAGGTTCAGCAAAAAGTAGATGATGTATTCAAGGGTCTCAACACAGAGCCAGTCTACACTAAAACTCTGGGAGAGAAGGAGAATCTGACTTGTAGAATTAGCTCATCAAAATGCTCAAATGCCCAGACTTCAACAAAAGATTACAAGGGATACAAATTATAAATTTTCCAATTTTCTTTCTGTAATTGACTTCTATCATCAGAGAAGATGCTTTGTGGGATTTAAATCTTTTTAAAATTATTGAGTCTTATTTTGTAATCTAACATATGGCCTATCCTGTAGAATGATCCATGTACACCTGAAACAGGGGGAGGTGACCCATTGTAAGGAACATAATAATAGAGCAAGCCCCAACATTGGAACAATTAACAAAAAAATTTAAGACAACTCTCCTAAACAAGTAAAAAAAGTTAAAGAAAAATATGGACATAGAACTGAAGGAATTCAGGAAGATGATGCATGAACAAAAATAGAAATTTGAAAATTTAAAAACAAATAGATTTTGGGGAGATTAAAAGTATAGTAATGAAAATTTAAAATACACTAGATATATTCAACACAAGATGTGAAGAGGCAGAAGAAAGAATCAGTGAATTTGAACCTAGGATAATTGCAACTGTTCAGTCTGAAGAGCAAACAAAAAAAGGAAGCATGGTTAAATGGGCAGTGCCTAAGGGACCTGTGAAGTTGAAGAAAGACATGAATACACACATCCACGAAATCCAGTAATCCTAAAATTAGCAAGAGAAAATCAACTCATCACACATAAGAGATCCTCAATAAGATTAGGTGCTGACTGATTTCTCATCAGAAACCTTGGAAGTGAGAAGGTAGTTTTTCAACATATTTAACATGTAGAAAGAAAAAAAAAAGTTGCCAGCCAAGAATTTTGTATCAGCAACACTATATGGATATGTGGTAAGATTAAGAAATTCTCAGATAAATAAATGTTGAGGGAGTCTATTACTCACAGACTTTCTCTATAAAAAATGCTGGAAGTAGTTCTTTTGATTCAAAGGCAACAATGTTAGACAGTAGCTGGTAGCTGTATGATGAAATAAAGATCTCCAGGAAAAGAGATGGGTAAATATAAATGTTAGTATTATATTCTTTGTATGTAACTGTACTTTGTTTATCTTGTATGTTCTAAAATAATCATATTTCTATTTTACTGGACACACAGAATAGAAAAAGGTTGTTTGTGATAAGAGCTACAAAAATTGGGATGGAGGAGTATAGAACAGAGAAGGTGCATAAAATTGAAGTTAATTTGATAGATCCTTTCAAACTAGAATGCTATAGGGTTAGGTTGTTAAATATAAACCCTAAGGTAATCACAAAATAAAATACCTAAAATGTATACAGAAAGGGAAATGCAAAGAGGATCATATTCTTTCACTATAAAAGATAAAAAAATATGCAAAAAAGGGCAGCAATGGAGAAAATGAGGGACATAAATGGTATAAAATGTACAAGAAACAAATTACAAAATGGTTGAAGTATGTCCTCCCTTGTTAGAAATTACAGTGAAAGTAAATATATTAAAGTTTCCAATCAAAAGACAGATTTGCAGAATGGATTAAAAAGAGCATGATCCAATTATATGTTGTCTACAAGAGACTAACCTTAGACCCAAAGTAAATAAATACTTTGAAAGTAAAAGAATGGAAAACATTTTACCTGCAATTAATAACAAGAACAGAATGGGGAAGTACGGGAATTTCAGACAAAATATAATTAAGTCAAAATTGATTATGAGAAAAAAAGGACACTATAAATCAATAAAAGGGTCAATCCAAGGAGAAGATTTAACATTTATAATAACAAAGACCCAAAATATGAGAAGCAAACACTGACAAAACTGAAGGGAGAAATAAACAGTTCTACAATAATGGATGGAAACTTCAATACACCACATTCTATATTTGAACAAAATTTCTAGTCCGAAGATTAATAAGGAAGCAGAAGAATTGAACAATCCTATAAACTAAGTAGACCCAACAGAATACGTAGAACATTTAACCCAACAACAGGACACACATTCATCTCAAGTGTACATGGATAATTCTCCTGGATAGGCCATATGTTAGATTACAAAACAAGTCTTAATAATTTTAAAAAGATTGGAATCCTACAAAGCATCTTCTCTGACTACAATAGAATGAAGCAAGAAGTGAATTATAGAAAGAAAAATTGGAAAATTTACAAATATATGAAAATTAAACAACATACTCTTAACCAATGGGTCAAATAAAAAATTACATTTTTAGAGGTGAATGTAAAGGAAAGTATACATTCCAAACATACCAAAACCTATGGAATGCAGCCAAGGCAGTACTGAGAGGGAAATTTATAAGAGTTAATGCCTTCATTAAAAAAGAAGAAAGATCTCAAATCAATAACTTAACATCTTGAGGAACTAGAAAAAGAACAACAAACTAAACCTAAAATGAAGAGATGGTAGGTAATAATAAAGATTAGAATGGTGATAAAGGAAATAGAAAAACAATCAAGAGAATCTATGGAACTATTTCAAATGGTTCTTTCAAATGATCAATAAAATTTACAAACCTTTAGTTAGACTAACAATGAAAAACAAAGAGAAGGTGCAAATAATGAAAATCAGAAATGAAAGGGAGCACATTTCTATCCACCTCTCAGAAATAAAGCAGATTATAAGAGGAGACTATGAACAATTATATGCCAGCAAATCAAATCACCTAAATGTAATGGACAAATCCTAGAAACACACAACTAAACTAACTTAAGAAGAAATGGAAGAGCTCAACAGACCAATAACAATTAAAGAGACAGAATCAATAGTCAAAAGCCTACCAACAGACTTCTATTATGTTTTTAGTTAGAGGGACAAGAATCACTTGAGAACATAGGCAAAAACTAATGAAAGAAAACAGATCAATATGTCAAGCCCTCAATATTGCAAGTAATTATAAATCTTATTCTTCAAAAATTGCGACTTAGTAGTTACCCTAGGTTCTGAGGGGAGGGGAAGGGAAGGATAGAATAGATGGAATATAGGGCATTTTTAGGGCATTAGGATTGTACTGCATAATCATGCAATAACAGATACAGGCCATTTTAAATTTCATCAAAACCTATAAATTTGTATGGTGTGAAATGTAAACCATAATGTAAACCATTGACCATGGTTAGTAGCAATGCTTTATATTTTGTATATCAATTGTAACCAAATATACCATTCACATGTAAAATGTTATTAATAGGGGAGAGTGGAAGAGGGAGAAGGAATTGGGTATATGGGACTCCTATATAATTTCTGTGTGACTTTTTTGTAAACTAAAGCTTCTTGGAAGATAAAATGAAAAAAAAAATAAGACACTGGGAGAACATATAGAAGAAATTGTCACTGTACATCCAAGATTATAATTTTTTTATTTTTCTATTTTTTATTTTTATGTTTCACTTGTTAATTTTTAAATTATTATTTCATTTTCTCATTAATATTATTGGGTTATTTTGTTGACTTCAGTTTTGGAGAAGTTTTGGATCACAGAAGGATCACAACTGTGTTATGGAAGGATCACTATTGTGGGTGTCAGTGATGGGGGGATGTTGGGAAAGGGAGCAACTGGGGCATGCCTCTAAGGCATATTAATATATGCAAGTGTTCATGCGGCATTGTCTCAGTGGGTGGAGACCCACACAGTAACTGAAAGAATATTGAATTCCTATCCTGGGGAGTCCTGCTACATTCTCTAATAGGACGGTAAAAATCCCCCATGTACATGGACAGTGCCTAGTAAAGGAAGAGAGATCATTATGCTAGAACCTTGCTATTGATGATTATAATTAAGAACCTTTTCTTGTGAAATTGAAACTTAACCTAGTATTATATATTACCTAAGAATTACCTCCTGAAAGCCACCTTGTTGCTCACATGTGGTCCTTCCTAAGCCAAACTCAGCATATAAGTGTACTACCTTTCCCCTGGCATGGGACATGACTCCTGGGGATAAGCCTCTCTGGCACTGAGAGATTACCAAGCACCAATACCAATGCACATGGAAAAAGACCTTGACCAAAAGGGGGAAATATTAAATACAAATTAATTTTTATGGCTAAGAGATTTCAAAGTGAGTCAGGAAGTCATTCTAGATGTTATCTTATGCAAGTCTCAGCAGGATCTCATTGATTGCCACAGTAAACAGTACCTCAAACAACTGGGCTTCTGAGGTTTCTAGAGACATCTAGTTACTATAAGTAGGACAGACAGGCTCAGAAATATGGCACACTGTCAGTGGGCCTTATTTAGAATTTATGCTCCCCTGTGTAACAGAGTTATACTCCTTTATAGTTTCCCTATACGTGGCTCTTCTGCCTCTTTTATTTGAACCTATAATTAGCATTATAGTTGTTAAATATCTCCCAGAACTACTCAAAACTTTGGTCTGTCAAGTGCCAGTTGAGCTTTGAATCTCAGCAGAGTTGCAATACTTACTCTCCAGTTTATTGGGCTCACCCAGGATAACTAACAGGAAGATGATGATGAACAGTGCCCATCCCAAGGAAAAGAGAGTATCTGCAAATGCAAGCAAAATGATTTTATCCATCTACCCCATGGGATCTAAGTCCCCTCTCAATTAGAAACAGAGTGAGCATCACCATCCCCAAATTCTCAAGTTTGAGGAATCAACAATGGACTAAAGTATACTGATTATTATTCTAGTATAGACTTACTATTATGTTAGCAATGGAAGAATTTGTATCATTGATATAACGGCACTGGCCACCAGAGATTCTGAGGGGAGGGAGATGGAAGAATAGATGGAACATGGAGACACTTTGGGACATTGGAATTGTCCTGCATGACATTGCAATGACAGATACAGGCCATTATACATTTTGTCAAAACCTATAAAATCATGCAGGGCAGAGTATAAACTATAATGTAAACTATATTCCATGGTTAGTAGCAATGCTTGAAAATGTGCTCATCAATTATAACAAATTTATGATACTAAAGAAAGATGTTAATGTGGGAAAGTGTGGGAGTGGGAGTGGGTGGGTCATATGAGAATCCTCTATATTTTTGATGTAACATTTATGTAATCTAAAGCTTTTTTAAAAATTAAAAAAAAAGTTTAATCTTAAAAAAGCCTTCCAACAAAGAAAAATTCAGGACGAGATGATCTTACTAGTGAATATTACCAAACATTCTAAGAAGAATTAATACCAGTCCTTCTTAAACTCTTCCAAAAAATCAAAAGAGGGATCACTTCCTAACACATTATGTGATGCCATCATTTATCTAATACCAAAGCCAGAAAAAGGCATCACAGGAAAATTACAGACCAATTACTTGTGCATGTAGATGCAACAATCCTCAAAATTACCAACAAATTGAATCTACTGGCACATTTAAATATTATATGCTGTGACCAAGTAGGATTTATCCCAGGAATACAAGGGTGGTTTAATAAAGGAAAATAGAACAATATAATTTTACAGATTAACAGAAGGAAGAGACAAATAATGATCATCTTAATTGGTGCAGAAAGGCATTTGATAAAATCCAGCACTCTTTTTGATAAAAACACTCAGAAAACTGTGAATAAAAGAAAACTTTCTCAGCATGATAAAGGACTTATAGATAAATATCCACAGCTGCATGATTGTTCTGTAAACCCATAACTTCTCTAGTAATAATAATAATACAGAGTTATCATCATACTCAACAATGAAAAACATAAAATTTTCCATCTTATCTCAGGAACAAGGCGAGACTGCCTTCTGCCATTATTACTATTCATTCAACACTGTACTAAAAGTTTTTGTCAGAGTGATTAAGCAAGAAAAATAAATAAAAGGCATCCTAATTGGAAAGGAAGAAGTACAAGTATTTCTACTTGTAGATAACTTTATCCTTTATAGAGAAAATCTCAAATAATCCTAAAGAAAACTCATAGAGTGAATAAACTAATTCAGCGAAATTGTGAGCTACAAGATTAACACACAAATATCAGCTGTGTTTGTTACACCAGTAAAGAAAAACCCAAAATGTAAAGCAAGAAACAATTCTATTCAAAATAGCAGCTAAAAGCATAAAATATCTTGGAATATATTTTATCAAGGGCGTGGAGGACTTTCATACTCAAAACTACAATAAACTAAAAAAAAAGACATATAACAAAACATCCCTTGTTTATGAATAGAAGGCTTAATATGGTTAAGATGTCAATACATCTTAAATGACCTGCTGATTCAATGCAATTCCTTTTAAGATCCCAATAACCATTTTGTAGAACTGGAAAAGCTGATCCTTGAATTCATATGGAATCAAAATGTCCCTAAATAACCAAACCAATATTGAAAAAGATCAAATTGAAGGAGACTCACTTTTTTATTTCAAAACTTACTTCAGGGTCACAACCTCAAAACAGTGTGTGTGATACCAGCAAAGAGATAGACTTTGGTCAGTGGGATAGATTTGCAAGTCTAGAAATATGTCCATGCATTATGGCTGATTTTAACAAGGGTTCTAATTTTATTAATTTGGTAAAAAGTGGTCTCTGTAACAAATGGTGCTGGGAACAACTAGATATTCACATTCAAAAGAATGAAGAATTTGGACACCTACCTCACACCCTATACAAAATTTAACTTTATATGGATCAGTGACCTGAACATAAGTGCTAAATACAAAATTTTAGAAGAAAACAGAGGAGAAATGTTATAATGTTGGCTTTGATGGTGAGTTCTTAGTTTTTATTGAATGTCTTATTTCTATTAGAAAATCCCATCCAGAATACCATATTTCATTTAGTAATTATGTATCTTTTAACTCCTCTTGATTGTGACAAATTTTAAGACTTTATGTGCTTTGATGATCTTCACATTAAGAAGAATTCTAATCAGGTATTTTGCAGAATATCACTCAATTGGCATTTGTTGGATACTTTTCTAATGATTTGACTGGGGTATTTCATTTTTGGAAGATTAACGCCAGAGGTAAAATACAATTCTCATCACATAATATCACAGGTATAAGGGTATTCTGAGTTATGCAGGTCTCTTGCTGTAAAATCAATGTAAATGTTCATAGTTCATAGTCTATATTATACCCATTGAAGAAGAGGACACCGGGCTATAGTTCAGAAATCTAAATATTTACCATGATCACTGGGTGATGTTTAATATGCACTTCAAAGTTTGAGATCCATTGCCACAATTCAGAATAAGGTTTCTGGAATCAGTCAGATATGAGTTTTAATACACATCTGCTATTTAGTAGGTATAAGATTCTTGAAATTGACTTTACATGTGTAAGTTCATTTTGCACATCTGTAAAGTTGCCATATTAGTAGTTATACTAGGTATAAGGTAAGATAATATTTATAAATCCTTCGGTACAGTTTGTGGAACATATTATATTTCTTCAAATCTAAGAGGCCATTTATTTTAAGATTATTTGACATATAGTGGGAAGAAGGGGGAAATGTTGGCAATTACACTATGACAATATTTTCCAATCATTTAGACTTTTTATTTTATACTTATGAAAGAGCTCTTTTAGACATATCTTTTCATACAGCATTAATAGCGTGAATTAAAAGAAAATAGAGCAAAACAAGTAGATTAAGTTATTTTTAAAACTTCTAAATCTTCTAAAATTGACTTCATATTTTTGTAACTCAGAATTTCATTTTTTGTTCTGTTTGCATTATGACATTAACATTAATAAAAGGAGTGTTCAACTGTTGGCTCTTCATGTTAATTTTTCAAGCCAATGACTTTTATTTTTCCAGCTCGGGTGTTTTCAAATTATTATTCTGTCAAAAGGTGCAAAAGAAGTTTTCAGATTATAATTAGTACTAAAGTTCTTTCTTTGCATTGGTCCTTAGTTCTTTTGATTGAATTGTTGAGTAATTGCAATTCTTCGGTCAAAACCCCAGAATTAACCAAGTTGTCTTATATACAATTGATGACTGCCTCAGTTGCCACCTGGCTGAGAGTGATTGAAAGGTGCCATTTATTTTAAGAGCTGAGATCTAGAGATATTAAAATGTAGTGAAAATATGTATGCATATAAAAAAAGAATCACTGAAATGTGGTGGTACATATCCAAGATAAATGGTTAAAATTGTAACTGGTCATTTTATATTAAGACCTCTCATACCGTAAGCTTGACTCATTTCTGTTGCCTTGTCTTGATTATTAACCTTGCAAAAGTGCTGAGTCTCCAGTGCTCCTCCCAAATCTCTTGGCAGATGTCACCTACTTTCACAGACATCACCAAATTACCAAATTACTGAAGTTTTGTATCTAAGCTTAGGACTTTGCCCATGATAATCCCTCATTAATTGTTATGTTCTACTCCTTTGCCCATATGCTGCTGAAACTGTCTCTTTGCTTTGTCTTGAAGTCACAGTGTTCCCTAACCTGATCTGTCCTGGTTTCCATAACCAACTTTTAATGTCTATCTAGGTTTCTGTACTCCACCGCAAGATATCAGGCTTTCTATATGTGCATTAAAGACTATGAACTACTATATGAAAATATTAACAATGTATTTCTTTATTTTTTTTTCCTTTGCTTATAAGTTTTATCCTTTACTGCTGCAAGATACAAGAAAGATCTGAGTCTTTGAAAGCTTTGTTTTGGGTTGCAAATTTAGCCAAAGGGCTTTAATATACAGTGATGTTTATGTTCAAAGGTTATTTTTTTCAATTTTGTTGATACATATTGATAAAGAATAAATACATCCAAAAAGTACAATCAATGGTATTTGGTGTAATCACATGTTTGTGCCTTCACCACCCAATCACTCACAGAGCACTTTCATTATTCCAATCATAATAATAAACAAAAAACAAATAAAACTCATTACCCCTCAATCTTGCTATACCTTGTCTGGCATACATAGCTGCTATTCTTTTTCCTTCTCTCTAGTGTATTTGTCTTTCTGTTTTGAAAAAGTCTTATTTTTGCAATATTACCCATATTCGTGTTTTACATGAGGTTTTACTACCTTATACAGTCTCATGTTAAAGTTTTTAGCTTTCCTTCTAGCAATATACATGACCTTAGACTTTCCTTTTCAACCACTGTTATACCCATGCAATAACACTTCATCATGTTGTCATATGCTTCATGACTTTTTTCTTCTTAATGAATAATGCTGCTATGAACATTGGTGTGCTAATGTCTGTTCATGTCTCAGCTCTCAGTTCCTCTGGGTATATACCTAGTAATGTTATTGCTGGGTCCCATAGCAAGTCTATATTCAACTTCCTTAAGAAATGAAAACAGCCTTCTGCAGTGACTGTGCCACTGTACTTTCCCACCAAGAGTAAGGAAGCATCCTTATCTCTCTAGATCTTTTCCAACATTTACAGTTTTCTGACTTTTTAATAGTGGACAGTCTAATAGGTATGAAATGATAATTTATTGTAGTTTTTATTTGCATTCCCTAATTGCTAGTGATGTTGAGCATTTTTTTATGTTTCTTCACCATTTGTATTTCTTCTTTGAATGATTGCCTTTTCAAGTCTTTTTCCCATTTTTTAATTATGTAGTTTGTCTTTTTATTGTTGAGTTGTGGAATCTCTTTGTATATTATGGATATTAAATCCTTATCAGATATGTGACTGCCAAATATTTTCTCCCATTGAGTTGGCTGCCTTTTCACCCTTTTGACAAAATCCATTGAGGTGCAAAAGTGTTGAATTTTGAGGAGGTCCCATTTATCTATTTCTTCTTTTGTTGTTAGTGCTTTAGGTGTAAGGTTGTAACTACCACTTACCATAGATCTTAAAGATGTTTTCCTCCATTTTCTTCTAGGAGATTTATGGTTGTCACTTTTATATTTAGGTCCTTGATCCATTTTGAGTTAATTTGTGTATACGGTGTAGGAAAGGGGTCTTTTTTCTTTCTTTTGGATATGGATTTCCAGTTCTCCCAGCAGTATTTGTTGAATAGACTGTTCAAGTCCAGCTGGGAGGATTTGATTGCCTTGTCAAAAATCACTTGACTGTAGATGGGAGGGTTTATATCTGAGTTCTTGAATCAGTTCCATTGGTCAATATGTTTGTCTTTATGCCAATACCATGCTGTTTTTACCACTGTAGCTAGTAATACATTTTAAAGTCTGGAAATGAGAGTCCTCTAACTTCATTTTTCTTTTCTAAGATCTTTTTTGGCTATTTGGGGCACTTTAATCTTCCAAATAGAGTTGCTAATTGGTTTTTCCACATCTGCAAAAAAAAGTTGGGATTTTTTTATTGGGATTGCATTAAATATGTAAATCATTTTTGGTAGAATTGATATCTTAACAATATTTAGTCTTTCAATCCATGAGCATGAAATGTTCTTCCATTTATTTAAGTCTTCTTCAGTTTCTTTTAGCAATGTTTTGTAGTTTTCTTTATGTCAGTTAAGTTTATTCCTAAATATTTGATTGTTTTAGTTGTTTCCATAAATGGGATATTTTTTCTGATTTCTTCCTTAGGTTGCACATCAGTAGAAACCCTATTGATTTTTGCATGTTAATCTTGTATTCTGCCACTCTGCTGGATTCATTTATTAATTCCAGTAGCTTTGTTGTGGATTTTTTCAGGATATTCTAGATATGGGGTCATATTATCAGCAAATAGTGAAGGTTTTACTTCTTTCTTTCCTACTTGGATGACTTTTATTTCTTTATCTAGCATAATTGTTCTAGCTTGAACCTCCAGCACAACATTGAGTAACAATGATGACAGTGGGCATCCTTTTCTTGTTACTGATTTCAGTGGGAAATCCTTCGGTCTTTCACCATTGAATATAATGCTAGGTAGGTTTTCATATGCACTTTACCATATTGAGAAAGATTCTTTCTATTCCTATCTTTGGGAGTGTTTTTTTTAATCAAGAAAGTGTGCTGTATTTTACCAAACGCCTTTTCTGCATCAATTGAGAGGATCATGTGATTTTTCTTCTTCAATTTATCAGTGTGGTTGATTATACAAATTGATTTTCTTGTGTTGAACCACCCTTGCATACCTGGAATAAAACTCGTTTGATCGTGGTATATAATTTTTAATATAATTTGACTTCTGTTTGCAAGTATTTTGTTGAGGAATTTTGCATCTATATTCATTAGAGATATCAGTCTGTAATTTTTTTTTTTTTTGTAGTATCTTTATTTGGTTTTGGTATTAGGGTGATGCTGACTTCAAAGAATGAGTTCGGTAGTATTCTTTTCTGCTCAATTTTTTGTAAGAACTTGAGCAAGATCAGTATTAGTTCATCTTTGAATGATTGGTAGAATTCACCTGTGAAGTCATCTTGTCCCTGGGTTTTCATCTTTGAGAGGTTTTAATGACTTTTTCAATCTTTTCACTCATGATTGGTTTATTGAGGTTTTCAATCTCTTCTAGGGTCAGTGTAGGTGGTCTGTGTGTTTCTAAGAATTTGTCCATCTTGTCTACATATTCTGGTTTTTTGTCATACAGTTGTTCATAGAATCCTCTTATGATGTTTCTTATTTCTGTGGGGTCAGTGGTAATGTCCCCCCTCTCATTTATGATTTTATTTATTTGGAACCACCTCTTTTTTCCTTCATCAATCTAGCTAGGGTTTGTCAATATTGATCTCTCAAAGAGCCAACTTTTGGTTTTGTTGATTCTACTTTGTTGTTATTCTTGACTTAATTTATTTCTGCTCAGATTTTTACTATTTCTTTTCTTCAGCTTGGTTTGGGATTAGTTAGCTTTTCTTTTACTAGTTCCTCCTGATGTGCAGTTAGATCTTCAATTTTAGTTCTTCTTTTTTAAGGTAAGCATTGATGGCTATCAATTTCCTACTCAGTACTGCCTTTGCAAGATGTTTGCTGAATTATCTTGCAATCTCTTCTTTGATCCACTGATTATTTAAAAGTATGTTTTTTAATCTCCATATATGTGCTAGTCAGCCAAGTGCTGATGCAAAATACTAGAAGTCGGTTGGTTTTTATAAAGGGAATTTATTTGGGGTAGAAGCTTATATTACCAGATGATAGGGTGTAAGTTATTTTCCTCACCAAAGTTTTTGCCATGCATTGGAGCAAGATGGCTGCTTATGTCTGCCAGGGTTCAGGCTTCCTAGGTTCCTCTCTTCCTGGGGTTTATTTCTTTCTAGGCTCAGCTCCTCTATTTTCTCCGCGAGGTCAGCTGTAGACTCTCAGGCATCTGGCTCTGTCTCTTTCCCCGGGGCTTGATTCTCTGCAGGCTTAGCTGCTCAGCTCCTTTGTGTGCTTACTTCCTGGACTCTGGCTCAAAACTCCTGCATCAAAACTCCAATTCTCTTCTCTGCTAGGTAGTTCTCTCTGTTAGTCCCAAGGGGACGGACACTCAACATCCTGCTAATGTGGCCCAATCAAAAGTCTTAATCATAATTTAATCATGGCCGGGTACAGACAAGTTTACAAACATGATTCAAGATCTGTTTCTGTAATTCATAAGTAATATCAACCTGCTATGATGCATTTATGAATTTTCCCTTTTTCTGCCCATTATTAATTTCCAGCTTCATCCTGTTAGGATCAGAGAAAGTATTTTGTATAATCTTAATCTTTTAAAATTTACTGAGACTTGTTTTGTGACCCAAAATAGGTCTATCTTTGAGAAGGATCAACGAGTGCATGAAAAGAAATTATATCTTGCTATTTGGGGTTACAATGCTCTATAGATGTCTGTTAGGTCTAGTTCATTTATTAAATTATTCAAGCTTTGTGTTTCTTTATATATCCTCTGTTCAGATGTTCTTTCCAATACTGGGAGTGGTGTATTGAAGTCTACAATTCTTATTGTAGAAACATCTATTTCTTCCTTCAGTTTTGACAGTGTGTGCCTCATATATCTTGTGGCATTCACGTTAGGAGAATAAATATTTAGTATAATCATTTCTTCTTGGTCAATTGTCTCTTTTATTAATATATAATGACTTTCTTTATCCCTTATAACAGATTTGCATTGAAAGTCTATTTTGTCCGGTATTAGTATCACTACACCAGCTCTTTTTTATTACTATTTGCATGAAATACCTTTTCCACCTTTTCATTTTTAACCTGGTGTGTTCTTACATCTGAGGTGGGTCTCTTTTAGACAATATATAGACAGCTCATATTTTTTTAATCCATTCTATCAGTCTATGTCTTTTGATTGGGGAGTTCAAACTATTAACATTCAATGTTATTACTGTAAATGTATTACTTACTTCATTCATTTTGTCCTTTGGATCAATGTTGTCATATTGTTCTATTGTCTGTCTTATCCTTTAGTTTACCCTTCTAATAATCTTCATTCTAAACTGTTCTTTAAATATCTCACCCTTGTTTTTTCCTTTCAGGCTGCAGCACCCCCTTTAGTATCTCTTACAAGTCTGGTCTTTTGGTAATGCATTCTATCATATTTTGTTTGTCTGTGAAGACATAGAACTCACCCTCATTTTTGAAGGACAGCTTTGCCAGGTACATAATTCTTGGCTGGCAGTTTTTTTCTTTTAGTACCTTAAATACTTCATATCCCTTTCTTCTTTCCTCCACAATTTCTGATGAGAGGTTGGCACTTAACCTTGTAGACTTTCTCTTGTATGTGATGCTTTGCTTTTCTCTTGCTGTTTTCATAATCCTCTCTTTATCTCTAATATTTGTCATTCTGAATAGTAAGTTTCTCAGGGTAGGTCTATTCAGATTTATTCTGCTTGGGGTGTGTTGTTCTGCTTGGATATTGATATTTATGTCCTTCATAAGAGTTGGGAAGTTTTCAGTCATTATTTCCTCAAATATTCTTTCTGCCCCTTTTCCATTCTCTTCTCCTTCTGAGACACCAGTAATGTGAATGTTTGTGCATTTCATATTGTCATTCAATTTCCTGAGACTCTGTTCCATTTTTTCTATTCTCTTTCCTTTCAGTTCTATCTTTTCCAGTTCAGATGTTCTGCCTTTGAAATCATTAATTCTGTCTTTATACAATTCAAATCTGCTCTTATGTGCCTCTAACATATTTCTTCACAATTATGCTAATATTTTATTACTTCAAAAGCACTTTACTAGAAAATATAGTTATGCCTTACAATAGGAATATTATATTGGCCTTGGTACCAATCTCACAGATTGAGTTTTGCAAGGAAAAACAGGCTTTCAATTTAAACAACAATTTGTAACCAAAACTTTAATCCCAAGGATTCTCATACAGCATATTACAAATGACAGCATGAAAAAAAAGTCTTGCACAGTAACTCAGAGGTCAGCTTTACAATGTATCCTTAAAATGTCAGGAAATTGGTTATCTCCAATAGTCTTGCATTTCCAAATAAATATGTTATTAAATAGCTATGCATTCATACAAAGCAATTACAAAAGGAATTTATGAACTAAAGCAAATGTAACCAACTTTCTTGAAATAGATTCTATACCAACTGTGAAACTGCCCAGTGTGAAGGCTTGTTGATTTTTAAAAACCTTTAATCTAATTTAATGGTGCAGCTTTTATTTTTTACCTGCTGGCTTGTGTTCATAGCAGCTTTTAAAGACTGCTTGTTCAACTACAATTGCATAGTATATCCCAGCTACGGATAAAACTAATGACCTTAATTTTTGCCAGTTTCTTTACTGTAACATTAAAACATCACACTTTAGCTGGGCAGGATTTAAGTTTATTATCAGTCTATGGAAGACTAAAAATTCAAAGCGATTCAATTTTGTTTAAAGGAACATTGTAAGGTAACAAATTCTGTATTACATAAGGAATGTATTACAACATTCCTTATGTGATCAATTTCAAACCATAGCGAATTACTTCTTCATGTGTGTCACTGTTACAAGAGATAATAAATTCAAACAGCTAAAACATCTTAAAAATGTACCAAGCTTATGAAGTCTCCAAGAAAACTTGAATTTTCTGTACATGCTCCAATCAAATGAAGTTATTTCCTGTACACCACTCCTCTTGCAAACTGATCTTCTATTTTCTTTCATTTTACCTAGAACAGCTTCAAGACCTTGAGAAAGAATGGACTGCTTGTGATTTCTTTCTCAAAATAGTGTTCTTTCTCTTCTTCTATTTCTAGAAAGAGACCTGCTCCAGCTGCAGGAGAAACTTCTCTTTCTTGGAGATATGCAGCAAGGTGGAGAATGTCTTCTATGATATTCATCTTGAGGGTGATGACCCCAACTGGAAGGAGGGCAATTACGACTTTTTTTTTCACCATTTGACAGTTCCACTTTTATACGGTAGCCACAGAGTTCTTCCATCTAGTTCTTGGACAGCATCAGTTGCAACTCAGGGATCTTCAAATTCAAGAAAACAAAAGAGGGAGGGTTTCTAGCAACCCGTACATTAGGTATGGTCCATAATAGCCAAAAGCCCTGTTCCAATTCAGTCTTGTTGACATTGTTTCCAAGATTACCTATGTAAACCTTAGAGTCCAATGGACAAGAATCACAATGCATTTTGAGATCTTGGGTCAAAATGTGGCAGCTAAAAACCACACACTCAAATGGATCTTCTTGCTCTTCTTTGGTCTATCTGTCATGGATGCTCACTTTTACCTGGCATCCATGAAATGGCCTCTAGTGCATTTTTAATCTCATCCATCATATCTTTCATTCCCATAAGGTCTCTTACTTTTCTTTATACATTTTCAAACTGTTCTTTATGCTCTCCAGTGTCTTCATAATATCCTTTGTTTCTTTAGTTACATTTTCTTTAAATTTTTTGAAATGATTTAGGAGAGTTGTTTGATTATCAATGATTAATTTTCTTAAGTCCTGTATCTCTTCAGGATATTTGGTTTGTTCTGTTGGTTGGCCATCTCTTCCTGTTTGCTAGCATGGCTTGTAATTTTTTTCTGATGTCGGTCATCTGAATATATTGGTGAATTTACTCTGATGGCCGATTTCTCTCTCTTGCCTATTGGATTTTTTTTTTTTCTTCACAGCTTTTCTTTGATATTTGGTTCAACTTATTCTCAGTCTTTAAAACTGCCCAGCTTAAGGTTTCACAATTGAGCCAGGGACTTACTAGTGGGGCACAGATTTTCTCCGAGGGGTTGGATACAGAAGCCTGAACAATTTTTGTCCATGCAACTTCCAGACTGGCTAGCAGATGGCAGTCATTGGTGCACCTTTCCATGGGGGTATTTAGTCTTGGCTTTCCTGTGTTACTGCATTGAATTCCCAGAGCTCATATTGAAAGAATTTTCTGCTGGCCAAATTCACTGAAGAAAAGCCCCCTGACTCCCTCTCCATTTTCCCTTGAAACAGCTGACAGGAAGGGAGATGTCTGATCCCCTCAGTAAGCTGCAGTGAACCAGATGTTTTACCACAACTTAATATCTTGGTGGTCAGGGAAGGGAGCCCTTCCCAGCTATGGCAGGTCTTGGCAACTCATGTTTGTTCCTTCACCTTCATTGTCGTTCTGTCCTTCACCCTCCTGGGAGGTGCGTGGCATTGTCATGGTCTGCTGACCTTCAAAGCAGGTCCCTCAGATAGCATTTGGCTCTTTATTCATTGTTTTTGTAAGAGCACTCAGTTCTGCCTGTTAGTCCACTGCTGTCTTCCCACAATTCTCCACAAAGGTTATTTTTTTACCTTCTACTTTATGAGTGATATATTTAATAATCATTTTACCAAAAATGGGAGATAAGTTACACAAATAAATTTCTGCTGACCTTTTCTTATTTCTACTCTTAGATTTAGGGAATACAACCAGAATTATTTAAATTGACTTTCTGGCTCTGCACTAATTCTTCTAAACTTTCTCCTGATTCTTCCTACTGAAAACCTCTGTTCAAATCAGGTCAATTTCATTATGGTCTTCTTAAACACTGTGAAAATTCCTGTCTTTCTACTTTTCCTCTTAAAAAACTCTTCCAGATTTTTTTAAAAAAATAATTTTCTCCCTTTCTTCCTCAAGAATTTCATTAATTATAACATTCTCTTTTGTTATTCTGGAGTATTCCAGAATACTATTTCCATTCTTTCAATCATTTGACAAATATTTCTTGAGTACATATTATTACCAAACATGTGAATAAGATAGTCTAAGCCTACGTCATCATGGAAGAATATAGAGGGATAGAAAATAATCAAATATTACACATAACTATATAATATATCTTAAGATATTGATAATCATGATAAAGACTAACTAAAAGGGATAGGAATGGTGGAATGAGCTTTATTAAAACTGTCAATTCCAATTTGTGACAAATTTCAATATTATGCATCACAGTGTTACTTTATTCATGTGGATTTAACTTGGCTCCCTGGTTAAAGCATAAAATCAAAGAAATTGTTGATTCTTCATCTGCAGCAGATTTATTTAGCTGTGCATTGAGAAGAAGCACAAAAGCTTTTCAGACTTTGCTCCTTCTCCCCACCAGATGGCTTTCAATGACCATGTATGTAAACATAGTAAAATGTGTATTACTTACATTGGTTCTTGTGTTTTCCCTGCCCCTGTTTTCAGACAGGGGAGGCTAATATTCTCATGTTTTGCTTGGAGATGAGTGAGAGAGGAATGATATAGAGAGGAAGTGAGGCTTGACTCTTGCCAGATAATTGGTCAGCATCTCAGTTTCAGGAAGTAGAGAGGCAGATGGTAGGTTCTTATGTCCTAATATCCTCCAGGGCCAAAGGGACCCACTAATCAAGAGATTCTTAGAATTGCAGTCCCAGTCAAGAAAGTCTCAATCAGCCACAGAAACCAAAAATCTTTTCCTAATACTTAAGATGGAGTGGACAAATTCCATCAAGTGATGCCAAACTACATCAAGACCTGACAGGAGATGAAACAGGGAAAATGGGCTCTCACATCAATGACAATCAGCACAAATAAGTTCTTGTAGAATTGTATTGAATATTGAGATTAGAATGCAAGTGGTTTCAACTCTCACTGTTAAAACCAAAACACTGATAACATTTGCCACATGTGTAATAAGCCTGTCATATATCCTTGTCATGTATATCACTGAGAATTCAGTAGGTATCAAAGCTTTTAGCACAATATTTGTATAGTTTTATAAAACATTGCAACTTTTCTTCCATGCTTACAGAAATAGGAATTTGGCAGCAAATTCAGCACATGGGATATTAAAATTATCTTTTACCATTGCACTTTAAACAATATCTCTGAATTACGTTTCATAAAATCTATGTGATAGTTTCCAGGTTTCTTTTTCTTGTCTATTGGCACCTGCAGTGTTCTCATCTGAATTTTGAAATTTGTAGTAACTAGAGTTGTGTGGCTCCACGGAACACGATTCTGGCATTGGAGATAAATTGTCTTTTGCAACTGTTTTCTCTGTTATAAAGAGCCCACACTTGTCTGTCTATAAACATCTGAAAGCCTCAACTCTTTTCCCACTCTCTGGTGCAAAATCAGATGTCCTTCTGGCAAATGACTTTCTTCTTTCTCTTTTATTCATGAAGTCACCATTTTCCCCTTTTAATTTTTTTAAAGATCCATCAGATGGGTGTTTCTTTGATAATACTTTATCATGACTTATGCCCATCAATAAAAACAGATGTGTGAACAAAATAAAGAAACCAAAAGTCCATACTAAAACTCATGAAATGGGTATTTTTTAAAATTTTATTTTAAAAGAAGTTTTAGATTACATAAATAATAAATTGAAAATATAGAGGGATTCCCATATACCCCATCCCCCACTCCCACACCTTCTCCCATTAACAACATCTTTCATTAGTGTGGTACATTTGTTACAATTGATGAACACATATTGAAGCACTGCTACTAAACATGGGCAGTAGTTTACATGATAGCTTACACTTTGTACTGAATATTTTTATAGGTTTTTACAAAGTGTATAATGGCCTGTATCTGTTATTGCAGTGTCATTCAGAAC
The DNA here is from genome assembly GCF_030445035.2 of Dasypus novemcinctus. Taxonomy (NCBI): domain Eukaryota; kingdom Metazoa; phylum Chordata; class Mammalia; order Cingulata; family Dasypodidae; genus Dasypus; species Dasypus novemcinctus. The sequence continues at coordinate 84,704,822 of NC_080677.1, forward strand.
ATTTCCAGGGTCCCAAAAATGGCCCATGTTATACCTATTCTTCCCTCTCCTTTCCCTCAGACCTTCTGGTAGCCACTTCCTTTGTATCAGTGTTATAAATTTTTTCATTGTTAGAATAGTAATGTCTATTTTAGTCCATAGTTGATTTCCCACCTTATGTTTGTTCATTCCTCAATCTTGAGGATTTTAGGATGGTAATGCCCACTCTGTTTCTAATTGAGAGGGGACTTAGATCCCATTCGGCAGGTGAATGAAACTGTCTTGCTTGCAGTTGTAGATGCGTGAAATGAGTGTTTAATAGTGCCAATCACCTGGAAGAAAATCAAAGGGGTTTTATTAATTAGATAGCCTATTTTTCTTCTCTCTTCTGCTTTTTTGTCTGTGGTATTTCTATCAATTCAGAGCCAGGATTTTTAACCCTGGGTGCCAGCCCATTTTTTTTCCCCCATTTGAAGTTTTTCAGAAATCCTATGGGTAAGAAAGCATCTGGATTACAATATTTTTAAGTGGCTGAGCTACCTAATATGCATGCATAGTTACTGTGAAGACTAAAAGCACATGGGAACCTGAGCTGGAAACAAACTGACAGGTTAAGCTGAAATTATAGATCTTATATGGGAAACACAGTGTTACTTTGGAGTCCTTACAAACTGAAGTTCTGAATGGGTTTTCAGAGAGGCCAACCTAAAAATATATGATAATATTTATCCCAACTGAACATAGACATCAGATAACCCCATATAGCCTAGTACAGTGGAGGTTATTTATACATCTATTGTTACTCACTGATCACTCACTACTATTTTAAAATAGGAATTTATTCTTTCTGGATAAGCTTTTATTTCAGTTTGCTCATTATAACAAAATAATGCCTCATACCTCATACCACATTTTTGGTATGTTTTCTTCTTTTATCCTAGACTAATTTTCTGTTTTTGAAAAACGAAGATGTTTGACCAGCTACTCTGTTTAGCACACTTCTTTCTTTTGTATTTTGCTTTTCTAGCTTTGCCAGTGCTTACTATTTCCTTTTTTATGTTTATTTTTGAAACAGCTGATATGCTTTACTCTAGTACTTGATGTCTAAGATTACTCCCATCTTTAATATCTTTGATTGTATTGGTGTATTTTGTGATTAATGAGAAAGAATATAAGCTGAAATTTATCTATGCACTATCTCTTAAAAAGAGTGCTATGTGATACAAATGAATAAAGTAATGAGCATTATATTTCAGTTAAAAGTAATTTTCCAAGATTTAATAATTACTTCACATATAAAAATTTATCTATGTCATAAGCAAAGACTATAATTCTTCACACTGTTGATTTATTTTATCCCAAATACAAAGCTACTTTTTAAAATACTACAAACAACTTCTTAAAAATGATTTTGGCTTAGAGATGAGAGGATGATGTTAAAGGCAAGTCCTAAAACAGTAAAGTGGAAGTGTAAACACTTGACATATCAACTTTTTTAGGTCTTAATTTCTTCATCTATAAAATTTGTACTTTATGGATGAAAACCAAATAGTCATTAGTAAGAAGCTACAGCACAGTGGGAAAAGATGCAATCATGAATCAGAACATCTGAGTGCTTATCTTAGCTACACCACTTATTAGCTTGATGTACTTTCAAAAAGAAACACTGTTATTTTCCCAGCCACCCTGACAAGGTCATTGTAAGGATTAAATATGTATGAAAGTACTTCATAAATTATGAAGTACTATCAAATCTAATCAATTAATATTTATTGCCAGATCCCTGATTTGCAAAGCAGGCCTTATTTATAGGAAATGTGCAATGAATTATTTTTAATTATTTTTAAACTGCAAATTGAAGCATGCTCCTTGGAACAGGAGAAAGAAACAATGCAAGAATATGTAAAGACAAATCTAAATTACTATAACATAAGCTCCTTTCTTAATTCTTAGAGTTAAACAAATGTTAAAAGCCCCATCAGGGGAGCAGATGTGGCTCAAATGGTTGAGTACATGCTTTCCACCTGGGGAGTCCTGGGTTCTGTTCCCAGTACCTCCTAAAAACAAACAAAAACAAACAACAAGCAAACAAATTAAAAAAAAACACCTCAGTGGAGCCTATCGGGCTCAGTTGTTGGGCGCCATCTTCCCATATTCCAGGTCCTGGGTTCAATCCCTGGCTCCCGTACCTCAAAACAAACAAACAAACAAACAAACAAAAAAAACCCCGTCAGTAATCTTTCACAACTTTTTCATGATCACATAAATTATGTAAATATAAAACTAGTTCACTTTTATTTTCCTATTTGGTAAGTATTTATGGTTTTCCTCATTATTCTTCTACTTATCCATATACTTGTTTGTCCTGATTTATTCTTCTATTTGTTTTTTTTACTTTATTGATGGGCATTCATGCTGTTTTTAAATTTTTGCCCCTATAGGTTATTCTGAATAAATTACTTTCTCTAACAAAGATTTTATTTCTATTGGATAGATTAAAAAAGATGGGTCAAAAATGTGTAATTTTAAACTTTAAAGGGCAATATTAGATCACTTGCTGAACTCACATTCATACCAACCATGAATGAAGAGGGCCAACTTTTAATGTTTCACCAATCTTATGGATGAAAAAAAAGTCATCGTTAGTTCATTAATTTTATTTTATTTGACTATGAATTAGATTGGGCTTATATTAATATAGATAGTTGACCATTTAGTCTTCTGCCAATTTTTATTCTTGACAAATTTAAGAAAAAATATTGTTTATCTTATTCTTTTCTTTAATGTTTTCTGTTTATTTTTACTTTTTTAAAAGCAGCATGAGAGTTTTACACAACATTTTCAATGTTATAAACAGAATGGTAAACAAGATTGCACAAAATAAGATCTGATACATCAGGATCACCAATAACATATTACACTTTAGTAAAGATCATTTCCTTTACCCTCAGTATCTCACAAAACTTTTTTTCCTTCTCTTTCTCTTCTCAATATTTGTTTTGTTTTTTTATTGCGTGTATTTTTTTTAAATTAAAGTTAATAGAATACAAGGAATGTTATATTAAAAACATAAGAAAAAAACAAAAAACATAAGAGGTTCCCATACAATCCATTCCCCACCTTCCTACAACATCATTGTTGTAAATAATAGTTTTTTGAAGATATATACAGCACATTGAAAAATATAAGAGGTTCCTGTATATCCCCCCATCCCCCCACCCCACTCCTCCCACACCAACAACCTCCCCCATCATTGTGGTCCACTCATCGCACTTGGTGAACACATTTTGGGGCACTGCTGCACCACATAGATAATAGTTTACCCTGTAGTTTGCACTCTCCCCCAGTATATTCAGTGGGTTATGGCAGGATATATATAAAGTCCAGCATCTGGCCCTGCAATATCATTTAGGACAATTCAAAATCCCAAAAATGCCCCCACATCACATCTCTTCTACCATCTCCCTGCCCTCAGCAACTATCGTGGCCACTTTCTCCACCTCAGTGTTAAAATTTCTTCTATTACTTGCCACAATAGTTTTATAATAGATATAAGTAAGTCCACTCTAGTCCATATTTTTATTCCTCCATTCTGTGGACCCTGGATAGTGATGTCCTTTCCACCTCTAGATCAAGAGGGGGCTTAGATTCCACATTGATGATGGATGCAATTCCTCTGCTTGCAGTTGTAGGCACTCTTGATTCCCTGGTGTGGTGGCTGACCATCTTCATCTCCCTGTTAGCTGACCTGGATAGGACCAATGAACCAGAGAGTAGGAGTAGCCACTCTACTAAGGCTCACACCCTTAGCTGGCACATGGGCAGTCCAGAGAGTCAAGTCTCCTGACTATGGACCATCCCTAGCCCCAACCACAGGTTTAATAAAAGTGACTGAAGAGGCATGTGTATGAAAGTCCAGCTCCATCACATTCAGGAGCAAAAATTCCAAAGTAGGGCCCTCTGACATGGCACAGAGCTCCAAATCCATCTGCCATGACTATATACCCTGTGGATCTCCATAACCTTCAGGGGAATCAGTACCTAGGGTTGTATCTACTTTGGCTTTTTCTGGGGTCCTACTGAGGTTTGCGTAAGTGCTACCCCTCTGATGACTTACTGACTCTTTTTGGAAGACTCTTAGCTATATCAACTCATTTGTCTTTGTCATTTCCCCCTTTTATTCAAGGTCAGAGAGCAGTTTTTAACACTTGATCCAACATGTAGGTTGAGATATTCTGCTGGTCTGAGTTGACCCTTTTATTCGAGGTCTCTTTCTAGTTGCTTCTCCAGTTAGTGATTGGTAGTAATCCCTCGGCAACAGGGAGGCTCATCCCCAGGAATCATGTCCTATTTTGGGGGAAGGTAATGCATTTACATACTGAGTTTGGCTTAGAGAGTGGCCACATTTGAGCAACATGGAGACTCTCAGAAGGTAACTCTTAGGCACCCTACAGCTCTAGGCCTACTTCATATTTCAGGCACACAGACTCCTAAGCACAGTCATCAATATCAAGGGCTCATTATTGGACAATCCTTCCTTGTTGATCTTTGCCGTTGCCCTTTGGGGATTATTGTTGTTCCATTGAGGAATGTGACAGAGCTCCCCTGGGAGGGAAATCAGCACTTCCTCAGTTGACGTTTGTAACTGTAACTACTATAAAAATACCCAACATATATCATAACATATTTATTTCCCAATATACATGCCCTGGAGAACTTCCCTCCACCCATGTGCTCCCGATCAATAACACCCTCCCCTGCCATAATTGAACCTCTCTGTGGTCTAAAACTTCTTCAAGAATGAATCCTAATATATTGCCAAATTCAATTAATAGGAAATTGAAATACAGTGATGCATTTAAAGTTTAGAAATAGAACACATAGTAATTTAGAAATACTAAAATAAAGTAAAAATAAATTGGTGTATTAATAAAATGAAAAATATCATAAAGCTTTGTTTCTTATATTTTGCCTTTCTTCACTGTAATAGGTATTGCCCTGTATGTACAGTGGAAAGGCACTTTCATTTCTTCCTCAGTGTCTACATCCTTTTTTTTTTTTTTCTGATTTTTAATTTTGTCTTCAAAAAAGTTTTAGATCACGGTAATTCACATACACAGTATAGGGGACTCCCAGATATCCAACATCAAACCCTTTTCCCCTTTCCCCAGCAATGATCTTTTTACATGTTCATGTTATATTTGCTGCAGCTGATGTACAGATTTTGAAACATAGCTATCAAACATGGTTCCATTTGGTTTACATTATTGTTTATATTTTAGACTGTACAAATTTCTAAATTTTTAGTTTCCTTATGTTTTACATTATGGTTTACATTTTAGTTTATAGACTTATACACTTTAGATGTAAGTTGGCATGTCCATTATTGCATGATCTTGTGGAGCACTTCCATTGCCCCCCAGTTACCCTGCTTCCATCCATGCTATACCTCTTTCCCACTCCCTTCAGGGCACATTGTGACAATCAATCTTCACTACTTGAGGGACCAGATTTACAGGTACTGCAACAATGCTGAGGGCTTGACATACTAGACTACCCTAACTAATTGGGAGCCAGGGATTCTCTCAAGAGACACAATTCCCTGTATTTGGGAACATCAGATCTCCCCAGGATGTGGGTACACCCTAACACTCATTGTATGGGTCTCCACCGAAAAGATTCAACATACTATGACAAAATGAGCACTCATATTCTCCCTAGAAACTTGCTCTTCTACCAGATGCCACCCACTAAGCACCTTAAACACGTGATCCTTCCTAATTATATTTTCTAAAGAGTTTTCTCAACAGTATAGTTTCAACCATATACCTGATATTCTACCATATTCAATGGTTCCCCTCAGCTCTCCCCCCAATTCCTTGGGTCAGCTGATCCATTCTCCCAACCCTAGCCCCCCTCAAGTCCACAAAGCCCCACCCAAAGGTATCCCTATGATCCCATCTTATCCTTTCCCTGTACAAATACGTACCTCCAGCTTATCATAGACTTCACCCAGGTAGGTATCAGCTCACAACTTTTCTTTTCACCCCTCCCAAATTCCTTTAAATCTATCTTCTAGTCTTTAGCTCTCTGAGACAATTCTGTTTGCTACAGAAAGGTCATGTAGTATTTGTCCTTCAATGCCTGGCTTGCTTCAATCAACATAAGGTCCTCAAGATTCATCCATATTATCACATGTGTTCATACTGTATTCCTTGTTATAGCTGAGTAGTATTCCATACTACATTTTATTTATCCATTCATCTGTTGATGGCATTTGGGTTGATTGCAATTTTTGGCTACAGTGTACAATGCTGCAATGAACATTGGTGTTCATATATTGGTTTGTGTCCTTGTTTTCAATTGTCCTGGGTATATACCCAGCAGTGGAATTGCTTGGGTCATATGGCAAATCTATAGCTAGTTTTTTGAGAAACTGCCAAACTGTCCTCCAGAATGGTGGATCCTTCTGCATTCCCACCAGCAGCGGATGAGTATTCCCATTCCTCCACATCCTCTCCAGTTTGATAGCTGCCAGTCTTATGGGAGTAAGATGGTATCTCACTGTAGTTTTGATTTGCATTTCCCTAATAGCTAGAGATTTTGAGCATTATTTTCATGTGCTTTTTAGCCATTTGTATTTGTTCTTGGGAGAAGGTTCTGTTCAAATCTTTTCCCCATTTTTCAAATGGGTTGTTTGTCTTTTTATTTTCAAGATATAGGAGTTCTTTATATATGCAGGATATAAGTCTCCTATCGGATATATGGTTACCAAATATTTCCTCCCATTGGGTAAGCTCTCTTTTTACTTTCATGACAAACTCCTTTGAGGTGCAAAAGGCTTTAATTTTGAGGAAGTTCCATTTATCTATTTGTTTTTTTGCTGCTCATGATTTGGGTATGAAGTTCATGAGGACTTTTCCTATTACAAGTTCCTGTAGATGCTTCCCTACATTGTTTTCCAAGATCTTTATGGTCTTGGCTCTTACATTTAGGTCTATTGATCCATCTTGAGTTGATTTTTATATAAGGTGTGAGATCGTAATCCTCTTTCCTTCTTTTGCATATGGATATCCCATTATCTAGGCAACATTTGTTGAAGAGGCCATTCTCTCCCTGTTGAGTGGGCTTGGTGGCCTTGTTGAATATAGATAACTGTATATATGAGGATCTATATCACAGCTCTCAATTTGGTTCCTTTGGTCAGTGTGTCTATCCTTGTGCCAATACCATGCCATTTTCACTACTGTAGCTTTGCAGTATGTTTTGAAGTCCAGTAGTATGATTCCTCCAGTTTGGTTTTACTTTTTCAATATGTCTTTGTCTATTCGGGCCTCTTTCCTTTCCAAATAAATTTCTTTGTTAGTTTTTTCTAGTTCATTAAAAAATGCTGTGCTGATTTTTATTGGGATTGCACTGAATGTGTAGATCAGCTTTGATAGGATAGACATCTTAATAATATTTAGTCTTCCTAACCATGAACAGGGAGTATTATTCCATTTATTGAGGTCTTCTTTGATATCCTTCAACAGTGTTGTGTAGTTTTCTGTGTATAAGTCTTTTACATCTTTGGTTAAATTTATTCCTAGGTATTTGATTTTTTTATTTACTATTGTGAATGGTATTTGTTTCTTGATTTCCTCCTCAGATTGCTCATCATTGGTGTATAGAAATGCTACTGATTTTTGTGCATTCATCTTATACCCTGCAACTTTACTGAACTCATTTATAAGTCCTAGAAGCTTTGTTGCAGACTTCAGGGATTTTTATGTATAGGATCATGTCATCTGCAAATAGTGAAATTTGACTGTTTCCTTTCCTATTTGGATCCCTTTTATATCTGGGTCTTGCCTCAGTGCTCAAACAAGTACTTCTAACACAGTGTTAAACAGAAGGGGTGATAGTGGGCATCCTTGTCTTGTTCCTGATCTTACAGGGAAAGATTTTAGGATTTCACCATTGTAAATGATGCTAGCTGTGGGTTTTTCATATATATACTTTATCATGTTCAGGAAGTTTCCTTGTAGTCCTATCTTTTGCAGTGTTTTTATCAACAAAGAGTGCTGTATTTTGTCAAATGCTTTTTCTGCATTTATAGATATGATCATGTGATTTTTTTTCCCTTCAATCTGTTTATGTGGTGTATTACATTAATTGATTTTCTTATGATGAGCCATCCTTGCATACCAGGAATGAAGCCCACTTGGTCGTGGTGTATAATTTGTTTACTATGTTGTTGAATACAATTAGCAAGCATTTTGTTGAGGATTTTTGCATCTAGGTTGATTAGAGAGATTGGTCTGTAATTTTCCTTTCTTGTGGTGTCTTTGTTTGGCTTTGGCATTAGGGTAATGTTGGCATCATAAAATGAATTAGGCAATGTTCCTTCCATTTCAATTTTTTGGAAGAGTTTAAGCAAAATTGGTGTTTGGTAGTATTCACCTGTGAAGCCATCTGGCCCAGGGCTCTTCTTAATTGGGAAGTTTTTAATGACTATTCTATCTCTTTACTTGTGATTGGTTTGTTGAGATCATTGATTTCTTCTTTTGTCAATGTAGACTGCTTATGTGTTTCCAGGAATTTGTCCATTCTTCTAAATTGTCTTTCTTATTGGAATCCATTTATTCAAAGTATCCTCTTATGATAATCTTTATTTCAGTGGGGTCAGTGGTGACATCACCCTTCTCATTTCTTATTCTATGTATTTGCATCTTCTCTCTCTTTTTCTTTGTTAGTCTAGATAAGGGTTTGTCAATGTTATTGATCTTCTCAAAGAACCATCTCTTTGTTTTGTTTATTTTTCTGAGTGCTTTCCTATTTTCTATTTCATTTAGTTCTGCTCTTCTTTCTTTCTTCTTTCCTTGGGGTGAGTTTTTTTTTTTTACTAATTCCTCCAATTGTTCAGTTCTTCAATTTTAGCTCTTTCTTCTTTCTTGATGTAGGAATTTATGGCTGTCAATCTCCCTCTCAGTACAGCTTTTGCTGCATCCCATAAGTTTGGATATATTGTGTTCTTGTTTTCATTAGTTTCAAGGTAGTTATTGATTTCTCTTGAGATTTCCTCCTTGACCCACTGTTTTTCTAAGAGTGTGTTGTTTAATTTCCATATCTTGGTGCCAAATCTGGGCCTTAGGCCCTTGCAGATTTCCACTGTGGTCAAAGAAATTCTTTTGTATGATTTCAGTCTTTCTGAATTCATTAAGACCTTCTTTGTGGCCCAACATGTGGTCTATCTTGGAGAATCATCCACGTGTACTTGAGAAAAATGTATATCTTGTTTGTATTTGGGTGTAATGTTCTGTATATGTCTATTAGGCCCAGATCCTCTAAAATATTGTTCAAAGTCTTAGATTCTTTATTGATTCTCTTTTGAGATGTTCTAATGGTAATAGTGGTGTGTTAAAGTCTCCCACTATAATTGTAGAGGCATCTATTCCTTCACTTAGTTTCTCCAGCATTTGCCTCATGTATTTGGAGGCACCCTTGTTAGGGGCATAAATGTTTATGATTGTTCTTTCTTCTTGAAAGATTATCCCTTTCACTAATATGTAGTGTCCATCTTTGTCTCTCACAACAGTTTTGCATTTAAAGTATATTTTGTCTGATATTAATATAGCTACACCTGCCCTTTTTTGATTATCATTTGCCTGTAAGATTGTTTTCCAGCCATTCACTTTCAACCTCCTTGAATCCCTGGGTCTAAGATGAGTTTCTTGTAGACAACTTATAGATGGGTCATATTTCCTTATCCAATCTTCCAATCTGTGTGAGTTTAACCCATTGACATTTAGTGTTATTACCATCAAGGAATTACTTATATTAGCCATTTTTTCTTTAGATTTGTGTTTGTCATATATTCTTTGATTTTTTTCCCTCTTTTTGTAGTTTTAGCTGTTCTTACACTCTCCTCCAACTCTTTCTCTCCTGTTTTTCTTTCCTCCTCCAGAACTCCCTTTAGTATTTCTCGAAGGGCAGGTTTCTTTTTGGCATACTCTCTTAGTTTCCAGTTTATCTGTGAATATTTTGAACTCTCTATCATTTTTGAACGCTGGCTTTGCTGGATAGAGTATTCTTGGGGGGAAATTCTTTTCTTTTAGTACCTTGACTATGTCATACAACTGCCTTCTTGCCTCCATGGTTTCAGATGAGAAATGAGCACTTAATCTTATGGATCCTCCCTTGTATGTGACAGTTCTCTTTTCTTTTGCTGATTTTAGTGTTTTCTCTTAGACCTGTTGGGATTTATGCTGTTCGGGGTATGTTGTGCTTCCTCGACATGTATGTGCATCTTCCTCAATAGGTTTGGGAAGTTTTCAGCCATTATTTCCTCCAACACTCCTTCTGTCCCCTTTCCCTTCTCTTCTCCTTCTGGGATGCCTATAATGCATATGTTTGTGCATTTTGTGTTGTCATTCAGGTCCCTAAGTCCCTGCTGGATTTTTTCTATCTTTTTATCAATTAATTCCACTATCTGTTTGATTTCAGATGTACTGTCTTCCACATCACTAATTCTTTCCTCTGCCTCTTCAAATCTGCTGTTATCTGCTGAGAGTGTATTTTTGATTTCTTGGATTGTGCTATTGATCCCCATCATATCTGCCTCAGAGGACTTTTGTCCGTACTGGAATTTTTTTTTTTTAAGTTTCTATTGCTCTTCCTGAATTCTAAATTTACAACAGTCAGCACTTGAAATGATGTCCCTCTTTCTCTCTCTAATTTGATATCTGAGTCCCATCTAATCATAAAGTTTCAAAGCAACTATGTATAAGAAGGCTTATTCTTTCTTCTTATTTTGATTTGCAGAAAGGAAACTCAAGAAAAGTCCTGGTAGTTTTCATCCCAAATCTGGACTTATTGAAGCCATGTCCATTCCCTACCAGTTTAATAAGTAAATATTGATACTTTGAGTAGTACAGAGTATAAACCTGCTATATTCTCAAATTTACCAGAGTCCTTAGAAATCCTAATTAACCTATCACGAGGCTACTTTCTTGGATATTATTTATATCTCTGGTGGCTTCTCATCCTTCCATGTCAGAAAATAAAATTTGGCTACAACTGGTGCCAGGTTTCTCTTCTATCAACAACTATTACAACATAATCTCTTTTTCTTCAATCTGAAGTTAGAGGTTTTGTGATGAAATATCTGAATAAATATTTCACTGAACATCCATAAAATTAAAAATTGTCAATTTTAAAAGTGAATTTACAATTTACATAGAAAATTGACCTTATCATCCAGTCATATAAAATAAGCATAAATAGGTTCCTGTTTTAATCCCAGCTTTACACATAGGTTATTAAATCATGTGAACTTTACAAGTATGCTTAAGTTCACTAAACATTTTTTATGTGAACTGGGGACTGGAACATAACATTAAAGCCCAACCAAGATTGTTCCCAAATGTCATAAAGTATTTTAAAAATGTGGGTTTGAAGACATATCTTTCTGGGCTTGGCTATCATTGCCCCAAAGTAGGCTCCATTTTTAATCTGTAAAAATCCAACTAATTGTTTTTTACCTCTGTGCTGTAGTAACAAATCATATGCTAGCTACCAGTGATCACTACATGTCTAACAATGTACCCAGTATGGGGTAGTTGCTTACAAAGAAAATCTCTTTTATTCTCCCTTCCCTGTTGGTTTCATTCTGCCAAGGTTTAGTAGTACTACCCACAGTTTATACACAAAACCACACACACACAAATTCAGTCAATCCAGGTAGTGAAAATTAGGTTTTCCAGATCAAATTTAATCTAAATTTGATTTGTAATGATATTAAAACCCTACAGTGCAACCACAGAAAATTTGCTTAATTTCTTAAGCATCAGTTTCCAAATCTTTCAAATGTGTCTTTCTATTATATCTTTAGATTTCTAACAACTCACTGGGCTAGTTATTTAAATGAGATGGTCTACATACATACAGTAGGAGGCTGGCACCTACTGCTGTGCTCTAGGTGTTGTTTCCATTTTTTATGCAAGGTGATGATTATTGTGCCTTCAGGGAATAATACAAGGTATTATTTGAATGAGAAAAATGTAAAATCAAAACTGAATTTTTTTTTAATGCAAGACATTAGTTTTGATTAAAGAAAAATGATGGGAGCAAAAAGCACTTTCTTTGTTCAGACTCTATGTGCTTCTCTTTGTTGAGCTTTGCAAATCCGTGATAAACAACAACAACAAATGCCTGATTACTATGCATACTGATGCAAGCTCACAAACATGAGTACACAGTTAATTTTACTTTACCATAGAAGGCAGATTGCCTGTGTTAGGTTTCCTGTCTTTCATTCAGTGCAGAAAAATGAACTCTGCTGTCAAATATTTTACTACTTTTCTAAAATATAAATCTTTTAGAATGTTAAACACTGCGTTACATGTTTCTATAACTTTGATATCATGAAGCATGGCCAGTGTAAGATATAGTGATAGCCTTATAAATTGTTCTTATAGACATTATACACTTTAAATACATTTTAAATTCAAATAAAATTTCCAAAGACTTCTATCAAAAGCTAAGACTCTTGATCTTCAAAAGAAATCAAAGGTAAGAATAGTTTCTGAATTTTTAAATGGCTGCCATGATTTTCTATCTCCCTTGGTAAAAGCTTAAATAAAATTAAAATATGTCTGGTAGCTTATAAACTTAAAGCAAAATGGGCAGTTTTGGTAATATTTTGACATGGCCTACTTAGAATGTCTTAAGATGGATGTAATTTCCTATTCAGCATTTATTAAGAAAGCTTAGACATTCTAAATCAGAAGGATAAAGGAAAGGGTGCAACTAATAAAGATATTCAAATATACTATTTTTTGCATGTAACGTATTGTGGAAAGTTGAGGAAGACTGCAAATGTTTTGACACTCCACCTATCAAGAATTAGTGTTTACTTCCCCTCCTACCTTGATAAATAGAGTATGGTAGAAGTGACACTGTTCTAGTTCTGGGTTTAACCTTCAAGGACAGGCAACTTCTACGTTGGTTACTTGGAGCGTTGGGCCATTGTGTAAGAATTCCAATACATAGAGAAAGTGGCACAGCTGAGCCCAGCTTCTCAGCCACTCATGCCAAGGATAGTGCACATCTTCCAGCCGAATACCAAGGAATGACTGCAGACAATGCCGTGTAGAGCAGAACTGCCCATCTTAATGCTGCTCGAATTCCTGATCCACAAAATCATGAATTAGAATAGCATGGCTTTTGTTTTAGGGCGCTACGCTTTAGGGTAGCTAGTTACATAATAATAGAAAAACAAAACCTTGTAGAAGTGAAGGAACAAGTTTCCTTTCCATTTGCAGCTATATATACACCTATTTCATTGTTAGTACATGTATTAACTGTTAAAATAGTAATCACAGAAATAATTTACCCTAAGGTGAGGGCTTGAGCAGATTAAAAGGCCCAGGGTTTTATTTATATGTGTGCATAATCTTAATAATAATTATTCTTTTTTGTTTTCATTTATAGAACTAGCCTGCAGTAAAGATCATGAAGGACATAAAAAAATAGAAATTTTAGGAAGGAAGCATATTGTATTTATAAACAAGAATACTAGGCTATCAAAAAATTGAGAGAAAAATATTTATGCCACCACTTATTAGCTTGGATACTTTAACAAGTCACTACATTTGTGGGTCTTTATTCCTTCATCTATAAAATTAAAGGATCAGATTAACTATCCATAAGGTAGCTTCCAACACTATTTGAAATATCTCTAAGCTTCTCCTGAAGCATTAGGTTATGAATGCTTGTTACATTTTTAAATAAAATTGGTATTAAATATAGAAGGATTTAAAGCAAATAACTTCCTTCCCTACCACTAAGTAGTATGGTGCTTTAAAATTCTTGCCTCTCCTAAATATTTCATTCTCCTAAACTAACCCTTGATAATTTCCCAGTGAGAACCATTATCATAAAGGAAGGAATCAATACATGCTGCCGTTCCTCAGGTGCTGGATTGTCAGGTAACAGTTATATAGCTCTTGGAGAATCCTTCCTCATATATATATATATTTTATCACAAAAGCTGTATTTTCTTATGCCTAATGTGAGCAATTTGGTGTATAAATAATTTGTATTTGTTGGTTAATTTGATGCCCTCTGTGCTCTTCCCATGATTTTGTGGTAGGTTCAATCTTAAAAATAATAGTAGAGATAATTTTAAATATATTGCTAGCTATAAAATTTTCTAACTTAATTGGGCTCCCTCAGCATGTGAGTTTTGGAGGAAGCATTATAATGGTATGTGGGCTTTATCGTCAGATTCAAGTGAGTCTGCTACATTGTGGATTTCACAGCAGGATTTTCTGTCTCCTTGCCTTCATTTAAGGTGACACTTTGATCAAAGGTGGCAATGCATGAAATTATGGCCAGCTGTAAAAGTGTCACATGCTATTTCAAAGTCTTCCTGCAGTTGGAGAATTTCCTGATTATCTGAAGTCAACATGGGAATTAAAATTCAGTGTGCCTGACATTACAGCATGTTTTAACAAGCGCACAATTATATTCCTACCCTGTTCCAATATAAAGTTACCTAGTCAGAATTGTTAGACAAGTCCATGGAGGATAGCAACTGTCACCAAGCATCAACTCACACAGGAGAGTAAAAGGAAGGCAATGGCTTTTCCTTTATCACAATCACTAATTGTATTGTATTTAAAAATTTTTGTCTTGTGCCTGGAGCAAGCCCAGAGAATGTAAGAAAATCAGTCTACTTTCAAATTATATGGCAGAACCCATTACTTTATATAATAAGAACTGCTAGCTATTTCTTCCTTTTCTGTCAAAAAAAAAAAAATCCTAGGACATATGCAGCAACTGTCACAGTCAAAAAAAATAAGACATTTTGCAAATGTCTCCAAAATTACCAGGTTTATTTTTATAAAGAAAGGAAAGATGTCCTTTGCAAACTTCATTTTTATTGAAAAATATTGATTGAGCACCTATTTCATACTAGGCAATTTTTCTAGACTCTGAGGTGCAAGAGGTACATAAATACAGTTCCTGTCCCAATAGACTAACAGGTTAGCAAGGGAGACAGAACTGCAAATAAAAGTAATCCTGTTGTGGAATTTAAGAGAAGTTCAATTATTCGAGTATAGAGAGGCCAGGACTCAGGAATGATTTTGAGAAGGAAAAATGGTTTATTGACGGCCGGCCGGACTCGGGAGCTTTCTGTTTGAATCCCGAGCCCGGAACAAGATTTTCAAACGTCTTTTATACAGAGAGGAAAGGCCAAATGGTCCCTTTGTTTCAGTTCTCAATAGGCTTCAATTAGCATATATCTCTTTCACATCTTAGGTAAGCTTTTAGCAAGGACTCCAGACATTTTAGATAAGCCTTGGTTTTTGCATTTCCCCTAAATACTTAAAGTTTATAGCCCTTGCTTTGTTAAACATTTCCTGGGACTGGAGCCTGCTGTCACCGTCCCTAAGGGCAGGACTGCAGCCTCTTACCGTTCCACACCCACAAGTCAAACAACTTAGTTATTTCTGAAGAGACACAAGTCAAACAGCTTAGTTATTTCTGAAGAGACAAAGAGCCTTCCACCCATAGCCCACATCAATCCCCTATTAAGAAGGGAAAAAGTGTAACTTTCATGTTGTACAAGGAAGATAAGAATGTCTCATGGTGATGTGGGCTATGGGTGGAAGGCTCTTTGTCTCTTCAGAGATAACTTAAGTTGTTTGACTTGTGGGTGTGAAACGGTAAGAGGCTGCAGTCCTGCTCTTAGGGACCAGCAGGCTCCAGTCCCAGGAAATGTTTAACAAAGCAAGGGCTATAAACTTTAAGTATTTAGGGGAAATGCAAAAACCAAGGCTTATCTAAAATGTCTGGAGTCCTTGCTAAAAGCTTACCTAAGATGTGGAAGAGATATATGCTAATTGAAGCCTATTGAGAACTGAAACAAAGGGACGATTTGGCCTTTCCTCTCTGTATAAAAGACGTTTGAAAATCTTGTTCCGGGCTCGGGATTCAAACAGAAAACTCCCGAGTCCGGCCGGCCGTCAATAAACCATTTTTCCTTCTCAAAATCATTCCTGAGTCCTGGCCTCTCTATTCTCAAATAATTGAACTTCTCTTAAATTCCACAACAATGGCACATGTACAAAATGCCTAACTCTAATCCCAACTGAGGAAAATTTAAATCCACAAAAAAATTAGTTGTAATTTCTACAAATTTCATAGTTATAACAAGATGAAAAAAAAACAGCTCACCTATTTATAATAGTTCCTATTTAATGTATATCTTTCTTCTAAATTACGGAATCACTTAATTTCACTAAATGTGTTTAACATTGTCAACAAAAAATTTTTTTTTCTTACTCTGGTTTTTATGTTTGGTGTTTGCACCTAAAGGAGAAAATAAATAAATGTATAACCACAATTAAAATATAATGTCAAGACATAAAGAAATGGGAAAGCTCAGGAGGTGAAGAAAAGTTGTGTTGCGGTATCTTAGTAGCTGCACTGTAGAATGACAAATGTGTAGAGAGGACGGTACCTGAACTTTTGTTCCACTGAAGGGAGAGCAACTTTACATGCATGCATTAAATGTTGAGCATCAACAAAAGACTTATTTGAAGAAAGGGTTCTGCCCCTGAAAATATTTTGTATATTTTATTTTTCTCCTCACAAAAATTGCAATGTGTTGAGGAAGGTGTCATGGTTAGGCTAATGTATCAACTCGACCAGGTAATTGTGCCCAGTTGTTTGGTCAAACAAGAACTGGGCTAGTTGTAATACAAGGACATTCATGGGCTTTAGTCAACAGTGAATTTACTGCATATATGACTGATTACATCTACATCAACCAGGGAGATTTACCATCAGCAATGAGTGACACTTTAGTCAATCAGTTGAATGCCTTTAAAGAAGAAGTGATTTCAGCATTCAGAAAGACTTTCCCAGCTCGTCTTTGGATAGCCAATATCTCCTGTCTCCCGGAAACTCTTCAAGGACCTTCGTTATACTTTCATTGAAGCCCCTGTTTTGCAGCCTCACTGAGGAACCAGGACTTGTGCATCCCCGTGGTCACATGAGAGACTCTTATAAAACCTCATACTATTTACAGTTAACTCCTGTTGATTCTGTTTCCCTTGAGAATCCTGTCTAATACAGAGGGGTTTCCATTTGTATGGTAACCAGGATATGTTTAAGCCTGTTTGTGGATTTGAAAAAATCCATAATTTGTTTTGAGCCTTCAAGGCTCGTGGTTCCTCATTTATGTTGGTACAAGGATACAAACTATTCCAGAATACAGCCTGTTCTCACTTCTTTGGTTTCTCTCTCTCCATAATCTGGCTGACCTGAAAATTTTCTCCTGAATTTATAAATTGAGTTCATATTCCTGTTAAACTTGAAGGGTCACTCATTTTTTTTATGTAAAAAATGCACCCTCTTAATTCACTTTCTTTTTTAAAAATTTTTATTATTAATTCACTTTCTAATGAATATTTCTTTTTTTGTCAAGATTTGTTTATTTATTTATTTCTCTCCTCTCCCCCGCACCCCGATTGTCTGTTCTCTGTGTCTATTTGCTGCGTCTTCTTTGTCCGCTTCTGTTGTTGTCAGCAGCAGAGGAATCTGTATTTTTTTTGTTGTTGTTGCGTCATCTTGTGTCAGCTCTCCATGTGCGCAGCACCATTCCTGGGTAGGCTGCACTTACTTTCACGCTGGGCAGCTCTCCTTACGGGGTACACTCCTTGTGCGTGGGGCTCCCCTACACGGGGGACACCCCTGCGTGGCATGGCACTTCTTGCCCGCATCAGCACTGCGCATGGGCCAGCTCCACACGGGTCAAGGAGGCCCAGGGTTTGAACCATGGACCTCCCATGTGGTAGACAGACGCCCTAACCCATGGGCCAAGTCCGCTGCCCAAATAGTTCTTAATCAATAAATGCTACTAAGGAAATAACAACACCAAGAAAATAAGAAAATTCAGTGGTAAGGGTACTATTTTGTGATAGCTGGATAATAATGTTCCATGTTCTGAGAAAATGAATAGTCTGATAAAGGAAAGGAAATACACATGAGTTGATGATTATAAGGAATCTTCTGAAAGAAGTTTATTTTCACAGTCTTGCCTGGTGAAAAAGAAAAGTGAAAAAGAGAAGAGAGCTAAAATGTTTGGAATGTACTACTAGAGTGAGGTTAAGTAAAACCCTGTACTCAGCAGTTACCTGGTTTTGTTTTTTTTCCTTCTTTCCTGTTTGTAAAATTTGCTCTACTAAGCAAGATAAAACAATTTAACCAAAAGAAATAATCTTTCACTTCTAAGAATGCAGTCCTAGGGATAAATAAGCCAATTATGAGTGAATTTTCAATTCCTTCATAGCAAACCTCTTCTGAAATCACAAAGGGAGAAATGGTTGAGTGCTAGTCACATCCTGGGGTGCTTCTAAAGCATACTCGTATTTTGAGATGTTGCTTTCGAGACTGACACAACTTACTGGATTCCCCCTTTTCCAATCCCACCATACTCCACTTCCTGACCAAAAAAGTTGGAGGCTTAGAGAGTAAAGACATAATTCATTTACAAGAGGAGACATCAACTTTGCCAGATCCATCCTGAGGAACAATGTCTGGAATGTGGAAATATTCTGTATTACCACTAAGTGTGAGAGATTAAATGGATAGTTTGTAAATACCAGTACTTTATTCATACCCATTAAAATAGGTGTCTGCTTCAAGACTTGAGATGTTAATTGCCATTTCTTTCTTCATTTTGGGTACAGCCGGCATGCTGAAATATCATGGCCTTGAAATATTGAGTTAGATGAAAGAAAATATAGTGGAGTCATTATATCAGCTGATTTTAGGGTAGATACTTGGAGCTATCTCTACCATTACATAAACTAAAGTATCAGTTGGCTAAGGTAGACTAAATTATTGGCTGTACATTTGTTTCACAGCTACAATATAATAGCAAAGCAGGTGGTCTTTTTTATTCATTCAGAAAATGGGATAATACATACCTAAACACATAGTGTTACACCCAGTAATACATTTTTATTGCTTCTTGTGTGAACCAGATGATGAGATAATAGTATTCTAAACTGCATTGCTTTATAAAGTAATCCATTCATATTAACAAATAGAATTAATACAGAAAATAAAATACCACCTCCCTAACAGTTTAATACAGTACTAAACAATAACATAAAAAAACTAAAATTTTAGAAATAAGGCTATAATTGTCATATGAGTATTAATCCCATTAGAAATCACCCTTATTTTCTCTTTCTCTCATTTGAGAGATGTACATGTGGCACATCTTTATACAAAGCTAAAGAAAATATTCCTGACCACAGCAAAACTTTGATTATATAGATAAAAGTTGATACAATTTTCACAGGTCTCTCCAGTGAAGACAGAAGGTAGAATATTACATTGATTAAACTTATAATAGGTGAATTTTATAAATGTAAATTATACCTTCATAAAGATGTAAAAGTTCTTTAGCTACTCCAGAACTTTTCCCTTCATGGAAATTTCAAAATCATTTTCTGTACAATTCCAAAGATGTATTCTTTTTTAATCTGAATGATGGTTGGTGAAAACCGAATGAAGTTATACAGAGATTTAACTAGTTTTCTGTTTTCTATTTTATTGATTTCCATCTGATTTTTTATTAATTCCTTCTGCATACTTTTGTTTTGTTTTTTTTAAATTATTTATTTATTTTTAAAAATTACATTAAAAAAATATGAGGTCCCATTCAACCCCACCGCCCCCACCCCCACTCCCCCCACAGCAACACTCTCTCCCATCATCGTGACACATCCATTGCACCTGGTAAGTACATCTCTGAGCATCACTGCACCCCATAGTCAATGGTCCACATCATAGCCCACACTCTCCCACGTTCCATCCAGTGGGCCCTGGGGGGATCTACAGTGTCCCGTAATTGTCCGTGAAGCACCACCCAGGACAACTCCATGTCCCGAAAATGCCTCCACATCTCATCTCTTCCTCCCATTCCCCAAACCCAGCAGCCACCATGGCTACCCTTCCCACACCCATTCCACATTTTCTCTGTGGACATTGGATTGTTTGTGTCCATTGCACATCTATGTCAAGTGGGGGCTTAGATTCCACATGGATACTGGATGCACCCCTCCTGCTTTCAGTTGTAGACACTCTAGGCTCCCTGGTGTGGTGGTTGACCTTCTTCAACTCCATGTTAGCTGAGTGGGGTAAGTTCAATAAATCAAAGTGTAGGAGCTGAAGTCTGTTGAGGCTCTGGGCCTGGGTGTCATATTATCAGTCCAGAGATTCAAATCCCCTGAATATATCTTAAACCCCAGCACCAACTACAATTCCAATAAAGTAGCATGTGAGTCTTGTGAAAAGAGATCCCCTCTGAGTCCAATTCCATCACACAGAAACACCAGCTCCAAAGAAGGGCCATCTGCCATGGCAGTGAACCCCATCTGCCATGACCATAGAACTCGTGGGTCTCTTTAGCCCTCAAAAGAACCAATACCTAGGGTTGTATCTACTTTATCTGTCTCTTAGCCTCTGCTTAGTTGTGCATAAGGGCATTCCTTCTGACAACCTCCAGACTCTTTTTTAGAGACTCATAGCCTTATAATCTCATTTCTCCTTTCCATTTCCCCCTTCCATTAGGTCAAACAGCATTTTGAAGTCATGTTATTATATGTAGACAGGGATATTCTGCTGATCCGTATTGAACCTTTAATTCAAGGTCATTTTCTAGTTGCATCTTCAGCTGGTATGTGGTAGTGATCCCTCGGTGCCAGGGAGGCTCATCCCCGGGTGTCATGTCCCACGCTGGGGGGAATGCACTGCATCTACATACTGAGTTTGGCTGTGAGAGTGGTCACATTTGAGTAACATGAAGGCTGTCAGGAGGAAACTCCCAAGCACAGTGCTACTCTAGGCCTTGTTCTTATTGCAGGTGTATAGGCTCAAAAGCATAGCCATTAGTATCAGGAGCCCACTGTTGGGCCCTCCTTCCTTCCTGGTTCTTGCCGTTGCACCTGGGGGACTGCTGCTGCTCCCCCAGGGTCCACGACAGTGACCCCCTGGCCAGGAGCCCAGTACCCCCCCAACTGTTGTTTTTAATTGTTTCCACTATATCTAGACATTACTATATACCCTGGGCATATGCCCTGTATAACTCTCTGTCAACCATATATATCCTGTCAATAACATCCTATATCAGTATTCCTCCGCTGCCATTGTTGAACCACTTTGTGATCCAAAACTTCCTGTAAAGTGAATCCCAACATAATGTCAGCTTCACAAGTGTCTTAGATCACCAAAATTCATATATACAATATACAGTACTTCCCCAGATCCACCATAAAACCTTTTCCCTTCCAGAGCGATAATCTTTTAACTTATTGATATCATATTTCCTGAAACTGATGCACAGATTCCGGAACAATAGCTTTCAAACAAGGTGACATCTGTGCTTACTATGTGGTCCATACTTTAGGTTGTACAGTTTTCTAAATTTTTTAGTTATCCTATGTTTTGCCTTATGGTTTACATTATTAGTCTGTCATCCCCGATATGTTTTTGGTGTAATATTACATGTTTTATATTCATCCTCGTGTATTCTCACAAAACTCCACTCTTGCCCCCATATTTACCTTAGTTCCATCCATTCCACATCCATTTTCCCCTCCCCTTGGGGCCCACAACGCCAGCCACTCTCCATTTCCCAAGAAGCCGTGTCCAGAGATACTTGCAGCAGTATTCAGGGCCTGACTTTCTCAACTGCCCTAATGCCCTGGGAGCCATCCTTTCTCACGAGAGATACAGTTCTCTCTATTTGATGGCCTTAGTCCTCCCCAGGATGTGGGTCCATCCCAACTCTCACTTCTTGGGTCTCTTCCCAATGGTACAACCCACCTTGGCAAAATGAGCCTTCAGCTATTCCCCTGGAGTCCGTCCCGCATCAGACCATACCCCCTGAGCATCCTAAACAGGTAACCCTCCTACTTATACTTTGATACAATTTTCTCAACATTTTGTTCTCAACGAACACCTGACACTCTCCCATGTTTGTATGTTGCCCCTCCCTCCCCCCAATTTTTGGACAATATTACCCCTCTGCCCATCCCCAGCCCTGCTCAAACCCACAAAGCCCCACCCGAAGGCAACCCCTTGCCCCCATTTTGTCCCTTCTTTGTGCTCATACTTACCGCCAGCTCATCACAGATTCCACCCCAGCAGATGTTAACTCACATCCTTCCTCCACCCCCCCCCCCCTGATTTCCTGTAAGCCTCTTTTCCAGACTCTAGCTCTCTGAGGCAGTTTGCTTATTTCATATCATTGAGGTCATGTAGTATTTGTCTTTCAATGCCTGGGTTGCTTCACTCAACATAAAATTCTCAAGGTTCATCCATGTTATCACGTGTGACTGTAGTGTATTTGTTCTTACAGCCGAGTAGTATTCCATTGTGTGTATATACCACGTTTTATTGATCCACTCGTCTGTTGATGGACATTTGGATTGATTCCAACTTTTGGCGATAGTGAACAACTTCTGCATACTTTTGGTTTAATTTGCTCTTCTTTCTCTAGATTTTTAAGGTGAATTTTAGGTTATTTGTTTGAGACCTTTCTTCTTTTCTAAAATAGGTATTTCAAACAATGCATTTCCCGCTTGAGGACTGATTTAATTGTACCCTGTCAATTTTGATATGATGTGTTTTTTATTTTCAATCATTCAAGTATTTTCTATTATAATTTCTTCTTTGTCACATGCATTATTTAGAAGTGTGATCTTTAATTAAAAATATTTTGGAATTTACCAGTTTTTTTCTGTTTTCAATTTCTAATTTAATACTTTGAATGATTTCAATTCTCTTATATATACTGACTCCTCATTTAGGGGCTAGCATATATGGTCTATCCTGAAGAATGCTCTATGTGTACATGGAAACAATATGCACTGCTCTTCTCATTTGGAATTGTCTATAAATAATCTGTTAGGTACATTTGGCTGATTGGGTTGGTCAGGTCTTCTATAGTCTTCTGCCATCTAAAATCTGCTATTGAGGCAATCTGCCCAAATTTTTCTGTTTGGTTATAGTACTTTCAACTTTAGAATTTCCATTTTACTCTTTTTAAATAGTTTCTATTTCTACATTAAGATCCCTATTTAATGAGTCATTGACTACATATATTTCTTTAATTCTTTAAACACTGTTTCTTATCATTCTTTAAACATTTTTATAATCACTGCTTTGACATCTTTGTTATATCCAATGTCTATGCCTACTCAGAGACAGAGTCTTTTGAATATGGGTCATGCTTTGTTTCTTTGCATGTCTAACAATCTTTTGTTGAAATCTGTACATGTTAGCCAATATATTGTACTTACTCTGGATTGTGCAACAGCTCATATCTCCGCACAGGTTTTCTAAATACTGCTTTTTAGCCTGGTTTTCTAGGGGTTGCCCTTATATCTACTTTCTTTAATGGTCAGTCAGTGGTTGGTTAGAGGTTGCACACAAATACTCTGAGTCCATAAGATTTCCACCCTCTGCAGATAGATTTGAATTTAGTTGGGGAGCAATATTTGCATTATACCTTCCCACTGGGCTGGTAGAGACTTAGAGCTGCTGTTCCCACAAAATCCTCCTTCCTCTCACCTTTACTTTACAAATTTCACACTAATGTCTTAGTCTGGAGACTCCTGCCAGTTCCCATTCTCTCTCCCCTTTAACTTTCATAGGAATTAATCCCTAATAAATGTGATTTTGCTTCCAATTCTACATCATATTCCCTGTCTTTGGTCAATTAGTTTCCAAGGACTTTGAGCTTCAGAACTGAGAATCATGAAACAAAACACTTTAAAAAGTTGCTTCAAAGATCCTTTCAACACAATGAGTTATTATTGTTTCAGAGTGAGTCTACCATTGTCAGAGACCTGGGAAAATAAGCTGTAGGTTGTACCATAGTGCACAATCAAACAACCAATCACGTGAATTAAGGTTTGGAAAACATTCTGCCCCTCATAGTTACCCTAATCTAGAAAAGTAAAAGATTAAGAATAAATAATACATTACAAATGCATCATAATAGTAAAAGAATGATGAATCAGGATGGCTTCACCTAATAGTTCTGTCACTAAGCTAGGTGTCTTCGCACCACAGAATGCTGACATATTTTGTTCCCTCTGCTTTGATACACTCTGTTCTTCTCTTTGCTTTTTAATGTCAGGTCACATGCCACTCCTGGAGTAGGTCAGGGCCACTGTCAAGGGCTTTGATATTCTTTCTCTTATTATAGCCTATCTAGTTCACAATGAATTATTTTTGTAATCTCCTAAATCTTGATTCCCTGCTGGAATAGAAATTCCATAAAGAGAAAAAGCATATCTCATTTGTTCATTTGTTCACTGACATAAATTCACCAACTAACACTAGACATTACACTGGTAGTTCTCTATAACGTGTGTCAAATGATTGCATGGATACTTAAGTAGAATTCAAATACTATAATACCTTACATTTATGTAAAAGTTTACAGTTTCTAGAACACTTTCAGTCAAAATGTTTTTCAAACTTTACAACAATGAACAAAGTTAATATCCTTCTTCCCATTTCAGAGTTGAGCAAATGGTGTCCCATGAAAATAGTCTAGCAAAAAAATAAAAACCTGTTATTTTTAAGGGAGAAAGTTTTATGGTGATTAATAATCATCCTCAGTCTTCTAAACCTTGCTATTCAAAGGGTGGTACCCGGACCATTTAGTGTCAGTGTTAACTGGGTAGAAAAGGAGAATTTCAGGCAGATTCCTTTTCCAAACACACTAAATGAGAAACTGCATTTTAACAAGATGCCCAAGTGATTTATATGCACATTAAACTTGGAGAAGCACTGTTTTAAGGCATGTTGATCCTTGTGATGATTGGGGTGAACAATCTAGGTTTAGTGAAAATTGAGCTGAATTGTTCTGTATAAATAAGAAAGAGAGAAGAGACAAATATGTGAGACAAGAATTAGGGAAAGCAAGCCCTGTAAATGGAGAAGGAGAAAGAGGAGACTTTATAGTTTCAAAATAAATAATTGAAAATTGAGAAAAGTTCTACAGTGGACTTTTCTTAATCAAAAATATCAGTGTTGTACAATATAAGTTTTCTCTCTATGTCCATTATTAAATCTTCAGTAAAATATGCATTGCTAACTAGTGCTTTGGCATGAGTGTATTCTTTATGGTAAACACAAATAAATACCAAATCTTGCTTTAAGTGGGGTGTGGATCACAAACCAGTGTCCCATTGGGAAAACTGATCAATGGTTATCCTAGCAGAGTATACCGTAGCATGATTTTTTCTCTCTGTGCTGAAAACTTCACTGTTCTTTCATGCATAGCTTCCACTTCTAAATATATTAGTGCTATTTAAAATATTTGTTTTAATTTTTACTTCTGAGAAATACAGTGAAACAAGCAAAATAACAACAGTTGTGAGGGTAGTTTTTATCTGAATGGTGTGTGTTTGTTGGTGACTTTGTAGCCCAGTTGTGTTCTACCAAGTACTTTATTCACAGTGTTTCACAAAGAAGGTACAGAGGGCAAATGAAATAGTACCCAAAAAGGGCTTCAGGCAGTACAAAAGGTGCGAAGTGAGAGCATAATGTTAAAATGATTATGTGCAGAATAACTTATCACAATTATGAATGAAATTGCTCATTTTCGTTTTATGGAATATTTTCTAGAAGAGTGCAAATGAAAGCATTTATTTTGTGGACACTCCCTTGCTGAATTTCTACTTATTATTTTTCAACTATTGTGTAGTCAAACAAGAATGCAAAAGCTTAAAAAAATATATTAAAAAAAAACTGCAGTGAGGATGAGAAATAGTACTCTCAAGAGTATATTTGTACCTAGTATATACTCTCAAGAGTATATACTAGGTACAAACAGATAGTGTTCCTTGATGATTCAGCATATAACATATTATAGGCAAGGAAACCAATGTTCGATAATATTCAAAAAGCTTTATGAGTCCCCACTTTGCAGGGAAGGAAATTTGCATACGATATAGTCTCTTCCCTTAAACATCTTAGACACTCTGGACCATGTACCTACAATTGTGGATGTTGCTCTTCTAGAGATTTTGTTCCAGATAAACATTGTTTTCCCTACAGGAGACATAGGTGGCTCACCTGCTAAACACAGATTCCTAGTGTATTAGGGCACTTCTCATTTGAAATGAAAGAAGCCTGATAATTAAAGAAAAAAATCTTAATGGCTTATATAAATGAAGAGTATAGGTTGCAGGTGCTTTTTTAAGCAAGGTAGGATCCAGGTATGGAAACAATGTCATCCGGACTTTGTCTTGCTCTTCCTCCCACTTTTCTCTCTGCTTTCCTGGGTTTTCCTTATCCTCAGGCAGACGTTCACTATGTGGCAACAATGCGCTCGCATGCTTGTTAGTACTGAGGAGCCCGGGAAGCAGAGACACCCTCTCCCAGCATCCACACTAGTTCTGCACATGGATGCTGACTGCTCTGATTGAGTCACATGACTACCTTTGGCCCAAGCACAGAACCCAAATACATGGGTATTGTGGTTAGCTCTCGAAAGGTAGGTGAATTGGAAACTACATAACTGACAACTTCCTTCAGTGAGAGAAATGTGGTTTTGAATGCAAAATAGTGATCTGTTACCAGAAGAAAAGACATGAAAGATGGACAGGGTAACAGGTTTTTTAGAGAACATGCTTACATTTTGATACAAGTCTGACAGCCCCTCTCATTGCTAACCCAGATAAGGGATATAAAATCCTATGTCACCTTGAAATAGCAGAGTCTGCAAATGAACACGTGCATTATGTTTTACTTGAAAATTAAAATGTGTTTTTTGGGGAGTGTGTTTGGCGTGAATATTTCAAAAAATTAGTACTGGAAAAATGTTCTATTCAGCTGAAACTGTTGTTCTTGGTTAAGATTAATTTTGTGTTCTTCCTTATTGAAAGCAATGGTAGAAAAACAATGAAACTGCAACATAATCTTAAATCTTAACCATGTCAAAACCCTGCCTAGTACCTGAATATCCTCCTTTATACTTTTCAACAAGAAGTTACTAAGCTGCACTTTGCTGAATTTGAAGTCATCATATGATGGTTTAATCAACCTCTTCCTTTTCCTTTGCCAAGAAGCCATCTGGTAGTATGTCTTTTTCATTGAAAATGTGTTCCTGATCCAATTTTCATTTGTTACCCTGTCGGGAAAGCATTCATTCCAATAGTAGACCAAATTTGAGCACTGTTCTTTTCTGCAAGCACTAAGAATAAATTTTCATTTTTTTTTCAATGAGTAAATTTGCTTAAGGTTTTGGAGTGATTGGCAATTCTTTTTCGCTACTTTTGTATGTTCTGCTGATGTTGCTTTCTTGTTACTTTTGTTTTGTCAGGAACATTCAAAGGCAGTCTTTTTAGTTCTTGTATACTGGCATCCCTTTCTCTTATTATGATGTGTGAACAAGTCAGTTAAGTAGATTCAGCTTCACAGACATAATCCATCCACAAAGAAATAAATACATTAAAAAATGTGTACCTCAGCATAAACTTTCAAGAGAAGAATCTACTTCTTTGGAGATATTTCCTTCAGAAAGATAGCCAATATACTCTACATAACATCTTTCCATTATCCTGTCCAAAAATGTGATCAAACTAAAATTGGTTCTTTCCTGTAAACCAAATTAAACATCTTTACATGAGTACTTTTGGATATGACAGGTATTTTATGATACTGTAATATGAATTTGGTGATGTGAACTACAGTGAATGAATTCAACAAAATATATAAAATTTCTGATTATTTGTTTATAAGAAGATAGGTAACTGGGAAAATGGGAAATGGGCCAGAACCAGTATGGTAATATAGGAAGGAAGAAAGCAAGATCTTTAGAAAATTATTTTAAAAGTTAGGGTAGAGTTTGCTAAGACTTAGCTAAGACTTAGCAAATACGGCTAAGTCAAAAAAGGCTAAGACTTAGCAAAAATGTCAATTATTCAGCTTGCCTGGATAATTGTTCTTTCTTCCTTTGTCTGATGACAAACTCCTTATTTTTCACAGGTAAGCCTCTCTTCTGCTGAGATGCCTTTGATGACTCTTTTGTCTGTATATCTCTCTGTTGTAATGCTAGCCACACTGTTTCACTATATGTTTAAGTTCCCACATCTTGTGCCTTATTAAGACGTGAGCTTCTTTAGTGTTAAGGCTGAGTATCACTCTTTTGTGCCAGTGTCTAGCATTGTAGTTTGTACATAATATTCAATGAATGAATGGAAAGATGGTTAAATTAACAAAAGACAGCTTTCCCAGAAGCTTCCAAAGAAATAAAAACCCCATTGTCAACAAATATAGGCATTTAGAGGCAGAAGAGGAAAAAATGAATTAATCTAAAAATTTCAGAAAATATGCACCCAATATGAACAGTCTGCAGGATCTGTGGTGTCTGTTAGTAAACAAGCAAAAGTGTCATAAATATAAGCCATCAATTTTCTACAGAAAAATGTGAAAGAATGTGAGAAATGGCACTTTGCATTTGGCTTATTAGAGAAAATGAAAAGTTAATAAGATGGACAAAACAAACAAAATCTGGAGTTTAAAATGTCTAGAGGAGTTTTTAGGGAATCAAAGATTCCATCAAGATGAACAAGGTAGCACAAAGGAGAATGAAGAGAATGAAACATTGAAATTAAAACAACTGTGAGGTTCCCTATATAGAATACTAAATCAAAACTTCAGAAGTAATAGTAGCTAGATCATTTGTAACCTAGAACAAAAAGAATGTTTATGGTGTAGCAGTTTGGCATTATTTATGAATTCCAAAAATAGACATTGGATTATGTTTGTAAAAATAGACATTGGATTATATTGTATTATGTTCCCCTGGGTGTATTAGATTGTGTTAACTTCAGAGGTTTCACTTTTACTTGATTAAGTAATGACTAGGGCTTTGATTGGGCCACTTTAGTAGGACTCACAGAGAAAAAGAGAAGGCAAAGGAGAGAGTTGGAGTTTTCATACTGGAAGTAAACACACAGGGAAAGAACACAGAGGAATAGAGATGGCTCCATAGACATGGCAGAGATCCTGGGAGAGAGAAAAAGAGCCTGATAGTCTATAGCTGACCTGATGAAGAGAACAGAGCAGCTGAGCCAAGAGAAATGAGTCCTGGGAGAGACTTATCCCAGCCTACAGCTAATATTGGAATAAGCTGGGACCAGGGAGCCTTAAAAAGAAGAGGAAGGCTGAACTCTTGCAGATGTTGGCAATCATCTTGTTCCAACAAATGGCAAATGACTTTGGGTGAGAAAGTACCTCTCACGGTACCTTGAGTTGGACTCTTTAGGGCTTCTACCCAAACAAATACCCTCTGTAAAAGCCAGCAGATTTCTGGTATTTTGTATCAGCACCCCTTTGGCTGACTAATACAACTGGTATTAATGTGTAAGAAGAAACCTCTTACTGGGTTATGGAGAAAAACAATTCTCTTTTACGTGAAAAATTATAGAATAATTGTAGTTGACCTAAAGCTAACCCTGGCAGTTTCACTTAGGCATGAAATAAAAATCTGGAGTATACACTTAAGAAAGTGGCAGGAGTAGATCAAAAGAAAACATCATGTAGAGAACAGATGATTTAATATCATTGTAAGAGTTCAATCTCTAAATATTAAAATCACCTGTTACTAGAATGCAATATTAAAGAAGGAAATTGTCTTGTCATTGGAAAACTTGAAAACACATAGCAGAAAGATGACACTATGCTTTATGTTTGACACTATGGAATGAATTTCTGCATTAGTGAGATACTCAGTTGGTAAGCCTTAGATATTTGGTGTAGCAAATCTCTTTTTCTTTTCTTTTTTTTTTTTTTTTTTTGAGGTACCAGAGCCAGGGATTGAACCCTTGACCTTGTAAGCTGACACTACTCAACCATTGAGCTACACTGATTCCCCTGAGTTGGTTTTTTGTTTGGTTGTTTTATTTTTAGGAGGTACTAGGGATTGAAGCTGGGACCTCATACATGGGAAACAGGTGCTCAACCACTTGGGCTACATCTGCTTCCCTGGCATAACAAATCTTAAAGGACCTTTGCAAAATAGTTTACTGCTAAAAATATAAAAGAGTTAATCTTTCACCTGGTCATCCACATTAAAAATCTTGGACCCTTCAAATCTCACTAATTCAGCCATATTATAAACACTATTGTTTTAAAAATACCTCCTTTTTTCCCCTATCCACTACTCTTCCTACTTTAGATCATGTTCTCTTTCCCTCTTTATGATCTCCTTATGTCTGGTTCTCCACTTTCCACACTGTTCCATACTTGTTATTGTAAATAATAAACAGAAATCAGTTCATGCCTCTCCTGTACTTAAAAAGAATTCAAGTAAAGGATGAGTTTTGTTTTTCAGAAGATAATTATATAGCTAGAAAACACAGGAATAACTAAATCTGATTTTAACACATTCATCTTTTTCCTCAAGTTCCTTGAAGGAAATGTGCACAGGAGGAAAAGTAGTAAGCAGTACTGAGATACTGCTTTAGAGCCTCACTGGTACCGGAGATATTAGTATTGGATTCTCTGGAATGGATATAGCTTCTGCTAGTGGAGGGAAGAGCTCTTTCTCCTCTAGGATCAAATTTTTAAATCTTCCCATTAGCCAGCTGTTGAGCCCCATTCACGGGCATGTTCAGTGAATTAAAAGGAGAGCATGAATGACATGACATACCCTGCTATCGAGTAAGCTCTTCCTGGGTCGTTGGACCATGGGGACAGGAAGTAGGAAGAGCCTCAGAGAAAATAAGGTTGCCTGGCTGGAGTGGGTAGGGCATGGTAAGCGAAGGAGCCATACCAAATGTTTGCCAAAACACAGCAATAAATGCAACTTAATTGGTATCTATGGAATGGGCACTAATTATTATTCCTTTGAGTCATTTAAAAGAGAAGCCAAGGCAGGAGAGGTGGTTTGGGAAAAAGAAAGGCAAGGACCTTCAGAGGTTTCTTATTTGCTTATACAATGAAGTCCAACTTCAGACTGGCAGTTAACTTAAGAGTTTCATTTCCTATTACAGTGCTGTGATAGATTGGGTTATTATTTGGTAGGTATTTGCTACTTTCTCTCTCTTTTTTGAGGTTCATATATTCTCATGTCCCCCTGTGACATGCCCTGGACAGCAGAACATGAACTGGTTTGACTCAAGCAGAGACATTTAATGTTCCTGTTTATTTTGGCTTGTTCTGTTGCAGTAATGTCTCTTTCTCCGTAAGAAGAACACGTCCCAGGTGAAAGGAAGATGGGACACATGGAGAACAGATTTCATGCCAAATCAAGGTTTGGAGACAGGTTTAAAGGCTTCAAAGTCTGCTGCAATGCCAACAAACCCAACCCAGACTAGACATGCAAGAAATAATTGCTTATTTTTTAAGTCTCCAAGATTCTGCCACATAACGTTGTATTGTAATGATCGTTGTATTATTCCTAAATATATCGCTTGGCTTTTGGTTTTGAAATAAACAATATAGTTAGATATGAACGTGATGAATCTGACTATGGTGTCTATCAAGTCTTTTATTCCTTTGATAACTATTACTGTTTCTGAAATAAATATCACAGACTTATGAAATTAAATGGTAAAGTAGTTCTTTGCCCTCAACATTCTTCAACACATTGCACAACTGGAATTTAAATAGGATAGAATTAAAGTTGTGTATCAGAGAGTGAATGGGCTCAAATGTAAGAGCTCTTTCCTGATAGCACCCAGCTGTGTAATAAGTACTTCAATTGAATGAAGTACATTAAATATATAATTATCCTTGTTTTCAATTCTTCAATGATATTAATTTTATGAAGACTTTCCTTCATAATTTCTATAGAGTTCTTCTGCAGAGAGGTTCTTCAAAACCAAGAAACCCATTAATCTTTAACTATTGATGGATTTGTAAGGAGAAAACTGATAATTACTAAGAAACCATTATCTCTAATGACTCTGGGTCCAAATATTTATTTTAAACATGCTAAACCTCATAAACAGTGAAATATTTAAACTGATCTTCATTTATTGCATGGAAATAAAATCCCAGATACCTTTGATCCAAATAAAATATGTGCAGCTTTCTACAACAAAGCTCATTTTTATTTTTATAATCCATTAATTTACTATAATTATATTATAATGAGCTTAGGATTTAGTTAATTCATCATCAAACCAATTAATTCATTACTCAAATAAATTGTATGTGCCTGCTAAGAGTAACCTTTGAGTTAGTATGATGGCGAACCAAACATCCAGCAGCCTTTCCATGCGGCCTCTCTGCCCTGTTACCTTGCCTGGTGGCATAGCATGACCATCAAAAGCTTTGGCTCTAGCATTCAGAATGCCTCAGTCTGTATTCAGGTGCAGTCTATCCACTAATTATTCTGACTATCTGAAAATTACTTGCCCTCTTTAGTCTCAGTTTTCCTTTCTGATAAACGGAGACAACAATATCACAACTCATGGGCATTGGTGAAGATTTAATAAAATTCTAGGCAAAATATTTAAGAGTGCATTGATACACAGTAGGCTTCTCAATAAATGCAGACTACTACTACCTATCTTTATAGATGTCTTCTAAAAGATTTGAGTGTTAGTTCGCTAAACAAGATGGAGAAAAAGCAATGAATTAGGGGAAAAAATAGGATATAGAAAATAAGGAAACTCCATAAGACATTGAAGAAAACCTGATAACCATGTTTGGGCAATTAATTTTACTTTAACTTTCTTGGCACATCAAGTAATGTTCTGAGAAAAATCTGTGAATAAATTGTAAGTAAAGACTGTATTTTATATATTTTCTAAAATATTATTGGGTTAGTAATATTGTGTAATCTTGACTAATTGCTGAGATATAATCACAATAACAGCTTGATACTCCTTGATACTAAAGAGATCAATAATGCACATGAATCCTTTAGATGTGTCCTAACCATGAACCATGACATCTTAGTGCCCATGTATGCACTATAAATTGGGACATCCATGTGTTTAATTTAGAAATTTTCATGGTATAAAATAGAATATCATTTTTACTCAACAGTTTATTTACATTGTAGTTGGGCTTATTTGAAAAGTAGCAGTTACATTTTGTATTCTAGAACCAAAATACAATGTTGATGTTAATTGTTCTTTGACTTTTTTATGCAGTATAATCATTTCAGTGATGGTAGCTTTGGGGGGTAATAGATTTTGCTACTTATTACTCACATTTTGGTATTGCATTCAGCATCGCTAACTCTCCATTAATTTTATATCAAATTTACATTTTAATTGTTTCCAAGAAGCAATTATTTTTGAATATGTATTACTTAATAAACTTTGGCATTTTATTAAAGAAAGTTTTAAATGGCACAATAAGTTGCCATTTTTTAAAAACTGATGGTAGATTGCCTTTATGTATGAATTCCATTTGATTACTCTCTCTGATTTTCAAAAGATTGGTAGGTGTTTTGGAATTGCTTTCTCTCCTCAAAAAAACATATCTTCTCTCTTGCTTTTTGGCCTGAAGTTCTTTCAGTAGTGTTTACTTTTCTGCTTAATCAAGTCAGTTTAAAATGACTGATTAATCTTTATAAAATAGTTCTGATTTTGTCAATTAATTTTTGGTTTGACCTTCTTTAACGTCTCTATTTTATTTAAAAAGATGAAGTGGCCATTTCATCTCATCTCTCCAGATATTAAATAATTATAAATCTGGAGTCAAAAATCTACCTAATCCATTACATGAATGAGTATGATACTAAGTGAAAATTGTTATTAAGTAGATAGTGCATTTTATTTCGTAAATTTATTATTTGCATATTACTGCTTAGCTCTTATTTAAACTGTAAGATATTCCTTGGATCTCTTTCCAAATTTAGAATCCTTTTCATAGCCTATAATGTCTCACAGCTTCTGATCCTTGCCTCCACTCTCACCTCATTTTTTCACTTTCTCTCTTTCTTTGTACTTCAATTACACTGATTTCCTTTCTATTCCTCAGACATGCTTCCCTTCACTAGGTCTCTGATTCCTCTTTATGGACGTCTTCCCAAATAGTAGCATGACGAGCTTCAGCTTATCTTTTAGACCTCTGCTCAAATGGCACCTCCTCAGAAAGGCCTTCGTTGACCACCCTATTTAAAACTGCATTTCTTTTTTTTCTCTCTTTCATTGTTTTCTTTATTTTTCTCTGCAGTACTTATCACTACCTACAATTTCATTGTATGTTAATTCCATATCTGTTATTGTCTGTCTTGTCTAGTGGTGTATAAGTACCAAGTGGTGTGGACCTTGTTTATTTTGTACTCTAATGTATCTCCAGGATTTGGAAGGCAGCCTGGTGCACACAGGAGTTTTTATTAAATGATCAAATGAATTAATTCCTTTGTATATTCTAATGTATCAAAAGTCAGTAAGGTTTGGGAAGCGCATGTTGCTCAAGTGATAAGGCCTACTATATGGGAGTACTTGGGTTCTATCTCTGGGGTCTGCTGGTGAAAAAGAAGAGAAAGTGTGCCTGCCTGGCAAGCCAGTGCCCATATGGTGAGCCAAGTGCCCACACAGTGAGCCAAGTGCCCACACGGTGAGCCGAGTGCCCACGCAAGTGCCCGCATGTCGAGCTGAGTGCCCGCATGGTGAGCCAGCGCCCACACAACAAACCAATGCCTACATGGAGAGCCAAGAGCCTGTGCAGTAAGCTGAGTGCTCCTGCAGTGAGCCAGTGCCCGTGCAAGTGAGTTGTGCAGCAAGATGATAACAAAAGAGAGGCAAAGGGGAGAGTCAAGGTGAAATGCAGCAGAGACCAGGAACTGAGGTGGCACGATTGACAGGCAACCTCTCTCCACATCAGAGGCCCCCAGGATCAAATCCCGGTGAATCCTAGAGGAGAAAGACGAGAAGAATAAGAGAGAAATAGATACAGAAGATCACACAGCAAATGGACACAGACAGCAAAAACAGTGAGGTAGGGGAGGAAGGGGAGGGGGAAGAGGAGGGGAGGAGGAGGGGGATAAAGTCAGCAAAAATTAAATCCAAGGAGCTCTCCTTACTATGTGATATATTTTCTTAATTTACTTATAATAGAATATTTTAAAAATGCGTACCTATTGACAAAATGCAATGTTCTTATATATGTCTTTAAGAACAAAATGTTGTTATTCAAAAGTGGAAGTTATATTTTTTATTAATGGCAAATATGAAAGGAAACAAAACAACCTCATAGCTTTAGGATAGGTTAAAATGCTGTCAGGTTTCAGAAGCCTCTACTAAATGAGTTTCCTCCTTTTTTTATTATGTGCATAGAATAAATATTTACAAAACTACTCTCCCCATCAATTAAATTGTTTTCACTCAAGTGTAATCACGTATCAACTTTTTAATCTGCAGAAGGCACTGATGTTTTCCTTCTTATCCTCTGACCATATTTTTATTTTCTTTTTAGTACTGTATTTACTATATAGTCAGGTTCTAATTATTTGCAAATCTTCCTCAAATTCTATTTAAGTAACCCATGTTCCTGTGAGATTAAGCACTGCCTATCTTAACCACATGGCCATGTGTCTGAATATACATAACACAGGAGTTAATAAAAAGCTGATGAGTAAGTCTTTTTTTTTAGAATTTAAAATATGTTTGACAGGATGTATGCATATAAACATGCTTATGATTCAGAGGGTAGCATAATCTTAATATTGGCAAAATTGAAAAGCAAAATTATGGTTTTATGCTAATACTCTGTATTTGATGGTTGCTCAAGGAAATAACTGTGAGATTAATCTGGAGAGCAAAGCCAGAACCCCTTCAATGCAGGATTCTGAACACAAAAATCTTTCCTATTTATTGTAGAAAAATAGCACAATCCTTCAAAATTTTGGAAAGCAAGTATTTTTCTTTCAGTGTTCTTTCTAAAAGAAAATAAAGATTAGTAGCATTAAAAAGTATAAACTTGCCTTTAGACATTTTAAATTTTATTCTTTATAGGAAACAGCATAAAAATAAATTGTTTAAAGTGAGCAACAATCCAGGCAGCTTGGTTTGATATGTGATTACTTCTGAAATTAAAGGTATCAGAACACATATTTTAATCTTGGCCTAATCATGATACCATGAAGTAGAAAATATTGCATGTTAATTATTTTTATGCTTCCAAAACTACAACTCTTTCTGGGAGAAGTAGGTAACTGGAAATAAACTAAAAAACAAAAACCTTTCCAGCTGAAAGAGTAAGTACTGAACAGTCTAAACAACAATGAAAAAACAGCATAATATCTAGCAATGGCACTTAGAGTATATAAGAGAATTTTATACCTTTCCATTCTTATTATTTAATTGAATTTTTGACTAGCAAGCAAAAGTTCCAATGCTGTTGCTTTTATGTTGTGTGATATCAGACACTAAGATTAAAACTCCAAGGTTGAACTTCATTCTTTTTAATCAAAAACTTAAAGTCTTAGCTATCTTTAGTCTCCTAATAAAAATACTATAAATAGAGTGAATTTGTCATTTAGGCCATTTCCTTCTTTTCAGTCTCTTTCCCTCAACCTGGCCCTTCTTCCTAGAATGCTCTTAGAACTCTGCTCTGGGCTGAGAGAGATTTTGAGTTAAGGTGTTAACTATTAGTCGTGCATAATCCAGTCAAACATTTGTATTTTAAAACCTTTTGTTAGATAATGCTTAAACCTAGTGATCTCCAACTCTGTCACTGGAGTTAAAGCAAGAAATACCACAGAAAACAAAGTTGTGAATAGTTTTTTAACATAAACCTCCAGATGCATCTTTCTTAAATCTGCTCTCCACCTGGTAAACACCTGGGATGGAAATGTCTTGACAGTCCTCCTTTACTATCTTCCCTTTCGCAATCTCACTTCTGCCACTATACTAAAGAAAGGCACACTCTCATCAATCTTTCAATTTACTATGGCCCATGTCCTGGTGTTGTATAAATTTCAGGATTTCAAACAAAAATTAACTTGAAATATGTGTGTCAGCTGAGTTTTTATAATCAAAGAATTAAAAACGAGGTTAGACTTTTGTGTCTTTCCTTTGTTTTATACTTATGCCCTCAAGGGTACCACTGTACTTCATAGAGTACATAAAATTTCAGAAGTTATATGGCAGATGGTGGCAAATTTGAGGGAAAAAAATATAGCTCTTTTGCTTGAATCAGTTTATGCATCTTTCCAATCATATTCAGATATTTTTGTACACTATTCCTGCAAAGAGATTATCAATTCTGATCTGATATTTGTTTTCAGAAACTCCTAGGAATGCAGTAAGAGAGGAGATTTTCAAAACTGGTTATTTTATCTCTAAAAATGAGTTGGCTGCAAAGACTAGGCCCAAAACCAGCCCTATTATAATTTTGGAATTCTTCAGTTAAAAAAAAAATTGAGTCCAAATTAACAAAAAAATAAAAAATAAAAAATTGTTATGAAAAAAATTGAGCCCAGTTTTGAGTCCAGTGTTGGATATTGCCTTAAAATGGTATATATATTATTAAATGCATGGCTTTAAACTTGTGTCCTTATAATGTGCATGTGGAAGAGAGATGATGGCAAGGTGAATGCTATTAATTCACAATTATCAATTTACTTTAATTGAAAAAGTAAGCCAAAATATTCTTTAAGTAAAATTTGAGTGATTCTCTTGAGAATAAGAACTGGCCTTGCCAATTATATTGTGCCAGACATTTTCCATTTATTTAGTGTGCTAAATTTGTAACTTCCAGCTATAGATACACATATAGATATGTGTTGTGTTTCATCACATCTGGCTCTAACCAGCTTAAGATGATGAGGAGCTATAAACTTTGAGTGACACTGGTATTCCAGACTTAGAGATTTAATCTAATTATTTTGATCAATTAATAGCAAGAAGTATTTTTTAAATTCCCTGAATATGTACCCGCACTCATGCTGCTCTCTCCAGAGCACTAGATATTTAATTAGTATAAACACCATAAATGCTCTCTTTCTACTACTTCAATTCCCCTTATTTTTACCTTTCAGTGAACTTTTCAATGAATTCCTTTACTGATATGTTTTCCCTTGCCTGACAAGTTAATAGGCTCAGCTTTATACAGAACACACACTAACACATTAGCTGTGCTATCTTTGTTTTATTTATCTTTTGACAGCAGAAATGCATTGAACGGCAAAATATATTTCATACTTTTCTTCCTTCTCTGAATATATCTAGTTGAACAAGTTGCCTCTAAAGTGAAAGAATAACAGTATTTATTTGGTGAGTCTTGGTAAAACTATTTTGGTTTAACCTCAGAATTTAAGAAAGCAAATGTCTTCACTCAGTAGACAACAAATATCATTTCACAAGTGAGGTGATGGAAAGTAAGAGGTCTTACTTTCTCTCCTTTTTGAAAGAAGGAAGTCAGGTATTCACTTCTTTTTCTTTCTTTTTTTTTTTTTTTTGTAAGCAGGCTTTTTTAAGCTGTTCCACCCTCAACTTCAGTCCTTTCTTCTGTGCCTGAGGCTCAGAGAGCACCTCTCCCCATGCTCTTGCCCCTCCCTTCGTGGGCAGTCCCTTGTTTTCAGAGCAGGCATGTTCTGTGAAAGGGGCATTAACTGCTTTCTGAGCCACAGGAAACCTTGTCTACCATGGTAGGGTTTTCTCATTGATCCTGCCATTCTGCAAAACCAAGAGAACTCTAATGGACTGGGCCTGGGGCAGTTTTCTTTACCTTTTCCAGTGGTGGAGGATTTTAATGTTTTTTTCCCCTTCCCCAGCAGCAATGAATAGTTCTTTACATGTATCATGCGGGTAAAAGTGCATGCTGTCCTTCCAGCAGTTCTACGCTCTCATGTTTGCCTTCAGTAGCTTGTTAAAGGTTTAGCTGAACTGTTCTTACCTGTTGTTTGATGGCACACTCATCTTCTCATGCCATGCCACAGGTGAGCTCAGGTCCTATGTCCTCTTGGAGGTAGTGATGTGAGCTATGAGTAGAAAGCTCTTTGTCTCTTCAGAGATAACTAAGTTGTTTGACTTGTGAGTGTGAAACAGTAAGAAGCTGCAGTCCTGCTCTTAGGGACCAGCAGGCTCCAGTCCCAGGAAATGTTTAACAAAGCAAGGGCTATAAACTTTAAGTATTTAAAAAAAATGCAAAAACCAAGGCTTATCTAAAATGTCTGGAGTCCTTGCTAAAAGCTTACCTAAGATGTGAAAGAGATATATGCTAATTGAAGCCTATTGAAAACTGAAACAAAGGGACCATTTGGCCTTTCCTCTCTGTATAAAAGACTTTTGAAAATCTTGTTCCGGGCTGGGCTCGGGATTCAAACAGAAAGCTCCCGAGTCCGGCCGGCCGTCAATAAACCATTTTTCCTTCTCAAAATCATTCCTGAGTCCTGGCCTCTCTATACTCAAATAATTGAACTTCTCTTAAATTCCACAACAGTAGCTACCTATTTTTCTTCCAGTTTGAGGCTAAGTTTTCCCTTTGATGTCCTCAACTCTCTGATGGGCTCAAGAGAACATATAATTTTGTAAACTACCTGGAATTTTCCTGTTGTTAGGACAAGGTGACACCCTTTCCAGAATTCTACCTTCTAGTCAAAGGTCCATTCCTGAAAAGGCATTTAAGGGTTGGCTTAGCCAATTAAAGGGGTTGAAAAGGAAGTAAGGACAGTTCTCTGGAAAGGTATCAGGATTAGGAGTTACAATACTCTAATGTGTACCCCACATTTGTTTATCCAGTTCATCAATTGCTTCCATCTTTTGGTAATTGTGAATACTGCTGCTATGAACATCAGTGTGCAGATAGCTGTTGGAGTTCCTTTCAGTTCTTTGGGGCATTTATCTTAAGTGGGATTGCTGGGTCATATTGTAATCTTATACTTAACTTTCTGAGGAACTACCAAACTTTTCCACAGCAACTATACCATTTTGCATTCTCAACAACAATGAATGAGTGTTCCTATTTCTCCACATCATTCCAATGCTTGTTTTTTTTTCACAGTAGGCATTCTAGTATGTGTGAAATTTCATTTCTTTGTAGTTTTGATTTTCATTTCCCTAATGACTAGTGATGTTGAGAAACTTTGTGTCTGCTTTTTGGCCATTTTATATCTTTAGAAAATATTTATTCAAGTCTTTTAATTTCTTTTTGTTTGAATTTTCTTTTTGTTGTTGAGTTGTAAGATTTCTTTATATATTCTGGATATTAAAAACCTCTCAGATATATGGTTTTTAAATATTCTCTCCTATTCTGTACATTATCTTTTTACTTTCATGAGAAAGTCCTTTGATATACAAATGTTTTAATTTTGATGAAGTCCATTTACCCATTTTTCTTTTTGTTACTTGTGCTTTTGGCATAAAGTCTAAGAAGTTATTGCCTAACACAAGGTTCTGAAAAATGCTTCCCTAGGTTTTATTCTAGGAGTTTTATAATTTTGGCTCTTATATTTAGGTCTTTGATACATTTTAAGTTTTGTATATGGTGTGAAGTCTTGGTCCACCTTCCCTCTTTTTTGCATATCGATATTCAGTTTTCCCAGAACACTTTCTGGAATGTATATTTTAATGTCTTTCATTAAATTTGGGAAGCTTCTGCCATTATTTATTTGAATATTCCTTCTGCCCCTTTCTCTTTTTATTTTCCTTCTGGAACTCCTATAATGCATGTATTGGAATGCTCAATGATATTCCAGAAGAGGTCTCTTAGACTCTGTTCAATATTTTTCATTCCTTTTCCTTTCTGTTCCTAAGTCTGAAACAATTCAATTTTCTTGCTTTTGAACTCACTGATTCTTTCTTTGGCTGTTGAAACCCTCTAGGAAATTTCTCAGGAAAACAAAATCATATATGGTGGTTTGAGCAACAACTGCTGTGTGTGCTTTCTCTGCAGATATTTTTGGAGCTGCTGTTGAAGTACAAGACTGAAATAATATCCTTGGCATTTTTTATCATAATGAAAATAAACTTGCTAACCCCAATAGATATATTGGAGGGAATTTTCTTTGAAATCTGGAAATCATGTGGGAGGGACAACCAAAACTTAAATTAATAGACTAATTGAAAAATCAATCTAAAGAAACATTGCACCATCAACAGTACCTGGAGAGAACTGGGTCTTCACACAGAAATGATTATTGGACATTCTAAACTCTGGGGAATTTTCTGTCTTTAGTATCATTGGTCATAACTTCCAGTGACTTTGGTTATTTCTGGAAATACTATGGAAGCATAAGATATGGTAGGATATCTGAATTTTTCCACCCGCAACTGGTTGGAAATTTTGTTAGTCAGGGTTCTCCAGAGAAACAGAACCAACAGGGAGGGTGGGTAGGTAGATAAGTAGGTAGATAGGTAGATAGGTAGATAGATAGGTAGGTAGACATATAGATAGGTAGGTAGATAGGTAGGTAGACAGATAGATAGGTAGATAGGTAGGTAGATAGGTAGGTAGATTGGTAGATAGATAGATAGATAGATAGATAGATAGATAGATAGATAGATAGATAGATAGATAGATAGATAGATAGACAGATAGATAATGTATGGGAATTGTCTCACATGACCATAGGGATTGGCAAGCCTGAATTCTGTAGTGCAGGCCACGAGTTGAAAACTTTTATAAAGGTGAAGTTGAATTCCCCAGGTGAAGTTGGCTGGCTGAAATAGAGGCAGTGGTTCTTTTTTCTGACTTCTGAAATCCTCAGTTCTGGCTTTAAGACCTCCAC
Source organism: Dasypus novemcinctus (assembly GCF_030445035.2). Classification (NCBI taxonomy): domain Eukaryota; kingdom Metazoa; phylum Chordata; class Mammalia; order Cingulata; family Dasypodidae; genus Dasypus; species Dasypus novemcinctus. Next base: position 84,746,529 of record NC_080677.1, read on the forward strand.
CTGCTTGGATGAGGGAGTTCCCTCATGACGGAGGACAATCTCCTTTCTGGATTGTGCTTGCTTGACTAAACACCTAGACATCATAACCTAGCCAAGTTGACACATAAAATTAATCATAAGATTGAATGCATAATGGATACTATTTTGTCCCTATGGAGAGAGAAGCAGGGTTCCATAATGACACCTAGATGCTAATATATATACTAGAAAATTGTACTGTGAAATTAGGGATGTGGTCATTCCCTTAACCAAGTGGAATCCAAAATTTACTAAAAATTGGCCTCTAGTCATTACCCTCATCACTGGGGATGGGAGGTAAATTGGAAAAGAATTCTCCTGGAAATTACTGGAGAATGGCAGAGTAATTTGAATTGATGTATGGGGTGTTAAATATTTTTTTATACCTCTAGCACTGCAATATTGTATACACATAGGTTTATAAATGAATTGATAGAATTAAAATGTAAATTACTGGAGAATGGCAGAGTAATTTGAATTGATGTATGGGGTGTTAAATATTTTTTTATACCTCTAGCACTGCAATATTGTATACACATAGGTTTATAAATGAATTGATAGAATTAAAATATAAATTAAAATGTAAAATTGGTATATTAGGTGAAAAGTACTTTTGGAAGCTGATTTGAAATCTCCAGTGAAATATCTATGAAAGCCAATTGGGGGAAGCGGATGTGGCTGAAGTGACTGAGCTCCTGTTTACCACATGGGAGGTCCAGGATTCGATTCCCAGGGCCTCCTGGTTAAGGCAAGCTGACCTGAGCAGAGAGCTGGCCCACACAGTGAGCTGGCCTGAGCAGAGTGCTGGCCTGTGTAGCAAGCTGGCTTGAGTGCAGAACTGGCACAGCAAGATGTTGCAACAAAAAGAGACACAGAGGAGAGACATAAGAAATGCAGCAGACCAGGGAGCTGAGATGGTGCAAGAGATTGAGTACCTCTCTCCCACTCTGGAAGGTCCCAGGATCATTTCCTGGTGCTGCCTACAGAGAAGACAAGCAGACACAGAAAAATGTACAGTGAATGGACACAGAGAACAGACAATAAGGGGGGTGGGGTGAGAAATAAATAAGTCTTAAAAAAAAGAAAAGCCAATTGGCCAAAAAAGGAAGTGGATTTGGCCTAAGAAAAATTATATACACTCAAATTCCTCCATCATATAATTTAAAAATTTCAAATAACTGTTGAGGATAGAGGAAAAAGAATGTTTCAGCTGGTAAAACAAGAAAGCCTGTGAAGAGCTATGGTTCAAAATAATGTACTTTGTAAAGGGAATTTATACTCTTCATTGGAAGGTTCAAATCTTGGTGATCATCAGGACCTTAGCAAGCTTATTCTTTTGTGTGTGTGTATATATATAAGAAAATGTTATAAGACAAAAAATGAAAATGAAAAGATGCCCATAATATATGTGACGAGAAGCTATTGACCAAGGCCAGATAGTGGACTAATGAGTATATGTGTAAAGCTGGATTTATTCCCTTTATAGGTGTGGGGTGGATGGGTCCTGAGAATGGTAAAAAGTCAGGTAACCCAGTCTGCAAATGAGTTAAATGTGTGTTGTTAGCAGAAGAAGTCTCATCTATAGACTCCATTTAGCAGAATGTGCCTGGCTGTCTAGGAATTCTTAAAGCAAACAGGCCTGGAATCCAGATGTATGGGGCAAAGGTCTCTAGAAAAATGTTACATAAGCATGTACTAGCAGAGTATAAAATGGAATTGTTGCATGAACCATATGATTGCCTCTATGTAAACAAAGTGACCATGAACCCTCATTATAAACCTCATGTGATAATCTGGAACACAGAATACTGGATGCAGAAAGAGTCTGGGGAGCCATTCCAGGGATCTGGGACTGTTCACTGTTTTGTGCTTAGGGAGTATTTTTGAAATTATTAGAAAAACTTGAGAATGGATAAGATCTCTGATTAAAGTAAGTCTGATTTCATAGTCTAATGCTTGGTATTAATTGGTTTCCAATACTTTGCTTTCAACAATATTGAGAAAAGACCCAATCAAATTACCATGTAATAGATCTTTAAAAACAGTTGTTGGTGACAAATCACTATGTGATGTTTGGCACGCAATTCAAATATGTTCAAAATTGAATGATAATGCTATAAGAACACATTTTCTACTTTGGACTGTATGTTTCTGTGAATTCTTTTCCTCAGTACTTACATCTGCAAAAATTAAAAACAGAATACAGGACAATTTTAATCAAAAAGTGTAAAACTTTAGACATTGAAATATTACAGGGGATAAAACCCCATACTTACTCTTCAGGTATACCACAAAGCAGGGGTTTTTAACCAGGGGTCTGTGAGCTTGAATCGAAATTCCAAAAAATTTATTCTTGTGGGGACATGTTGGTATGAGTGTGATGCACTTATTTAATAATACACAGTATTACTAAGCGGACTTAGTAAGAAGTCCATGGTTTTTACCTGACAGACAAAGGGATCCATGGAACAAACAAGATTAAGAACCCCTGCCTTAAAGTTTCAAACAAACCAACAAAAAGTGGCTATACATTCAAGCAGGAGGATATTTTTAGTTTGTTGTTTTTCTTTGTAAGAATGAAAACTATTCCTGCTGGGTTCCAAAAACTTTTAAATCAGCTCAATTAAACTTGGGTTTAAACCCCTCCTGGAAATTGTATCACTTTCCCTGGTATAATTGATACACTTTCATTTAAACATACAATTAATTTCTTATAGACATGTTTAACTTTTTTCTTACTTTAACTTTTAAAAATATTAATTTTCTAAATCCTAAAATGTGTAAAATAAGGGAAGCAGATGTGGCTCAACAGATAGGGTCCACCTACCATATGGGAGGGTCCAGAGTTCGATATCTAGGGCCTCCTGATCCGTGTGGTGAGCTGCCCCATGTGCAGAACTGCTGTGCGCAAGGAGTGCCGTGCCCACAGGGACACCCCTGCATAAGGGTGCCCCCTACGCAAGGAGTACACCTTGTAAGGAGAGCTGACCTGCATGAAAAAAAAGCGCAGCCCGCCCAGGAGTGGCGCCGCACACATGGCGAGCTGATGCAGCAAGATGACATAATAAAGAAGAGATGCAGCTTCCTGGTGCCACCAAAAGTGCAAGCAGACACAGAAGAACACACAGCGAGTAGACACAGAGCAAACAACTGGGGGATGGGACAAAGGTGACAAATAAATCTTTAAAGAAAAAAAAGTAAAAAATACAAAAACTAAAAATCATCTGTCTCATTAACCAGATATAAACGTTGTTAGCATTTGGATATATTTCTCTGTATTCTTTTTTTTGTACATAAAATATCAGTGATTTTCTTTTAGAAGTTGGGATCATAGGCATTTATTCAGAATTTGTTCACCTAGAATTATTAACATTTGACAAACTACTAAATATACTTTGAACTCATGACTTCAGTGACTAAATAATGTTGAACAGATAAGCCATATTTTGGTATTCTGTGACTAATAATGCCATTCCAATCATCTTTTACAAAAATCTTCATCTGAATCTGATTATTTTCATAAGAATTGATTTGAAATGATGTCCCAGTTCATAAAGCTTGCACAGATTACAGTGGAGAACAAAAGTGCCGATCTCACCGTATTCTCTACATCATTTAGTATGATTCTGAAAGTGTTTTCCACTTTGATAGGTGAGTAATTTTAATTTACCTTTTGTTGCTCATTTAGAGGTTAAATTTTTTTTTTTTGGCATATGAAATTTTTTCTTCCATGAATTATTGAGAAACATAATCTTGATTATTAAATATGCTTCCTATTTTACCTCTTTTCCGTGAGATCACTGATAATCAGATATATCAAACTATTTCTTGAAAATCATCTTAATGAACAGGATTCAAAGTCAGTCATTTCAGAATATGCATAGAGCGCCTGCTCTTTCTTTATGACTTTGTTTCAGTCAGACTTCATTTTTTCCATTACATGGGAGAGGACTAATGGATCCTAAGAGAGTGCACTGAGAAATAAGGAGGCAAAGCAACAAACACAAATTTTCACTTGCTTGAAAAATAATACATGGGTCTCTCTAACACTTAACTCTCTACCAAATGCTTTTCATAGAAATACTTATTCTATTTCAAAGAAAGCATAACAACACATGTATTAGACAGCCAAAGATGTGCTGATTCAAAATACCAGAAATTCGTTGGTTTTTATAAAGGTATTTATTTGGGGTAGGAGCTTACAGATACCAGGCCATAAGCATAAGTTACTTCCCCCACCAGTCTATTTTCACGTGTTGGAGCTTGATGGCTGCTGACGTCTGTGAGGGTTCAGGCTTCCTGGGTTCCTCTCTTCCAGAGTCTTACATCTCTCTGGGTTCAGGGTTCCTCTCTTCCCAGGGTTTGCTTCTTCCTGGGTTCAGGGTTCCTCTCTTCCTGGGGCTTCTGTTTCCTCTGTGAGCTTACTTCCTGGGGCTCCAGGTTAAGGCTTCAGCATCAAACCCCAACATCAAAACTCCAACATCAAAAATCCTCAAACTTCGTTCTTTTCCAAGTCTTTTATCTTGGTGGGTGGGGACTCAATGCCCTAATACATGGCCCAATCAAAGTCATAATCATAATTTAATCATGCCCAGGTACAGACCAGATTACAAACATAATCCAATATCTATTTTTGGAATTCATAATAGTATCAAAGTGCTACAACACTTATGTAGATTCATTGGGAAATACAGTTTTATTTCAAAGTGCTGGAAAATAAAAATAAAAATTCATTTTGTATTTAAGTGCAAAGGGCTATATTGGTCATGGGAATTATAGACAAGAAATTTCAAAATGCATTTTCAGTGGAATCACAAAATCTCCACACCGAACAGCTGCTGATACAGTTTTATTTGTTGTTAGATCATTTTTAGTTCTACTAGCTGAGATCAAGCACTTCCACATTATTTGCATTTCCCTTCCCCTCTTTTGTAATAATTAGCAATTCAGTGTCACAGTCAGCAATAGAGCCAATTTAGTGGCATTGCTATTAATTTACAACAAATATTAGACTATTATTGAGAATATAACATTATTGTAAATTCCACTTAGAAAAGAGGGTCTTTTAAAAGTCATTTTAGGAAAATGTTAACTACAAATATTTGTGGGTTTATATTATTTATTTGACTGAAGCATTGTTGTGATCATGAAGAAATGTACAGGAATTTGTTAAAGCAATAAACACTTTATCAGGTAAACAAAATTTAATATGCCTATAAAATAAAACAGATTTTAAACCACTGTTTCAGGGCAGAAAGATTAAATACTAGCAGAGAGATTATTCTAAACCATTCTGGTAAACAAAGGTGGTAGGCAAAGTTTAATCACAGTCAGGTAGCACTTTACACCAGGCAGACATCTAATTTGAGAGAATACTTCCTAAGGGAATAAAATAAATCTTTACTTGATAAAAACTGAGCCTGAACACCTCAAAAGTAAAAAATAAGTGACTCAGTAAAAGTGGCTACAAATATCCAAGGAAAAAATTTTGCAGCGCTTTGACAACTGTAAACTCCCTCCATCTACAAATATACATGCGTGTTCTCAGATAAGTTCTCAATTATTGAAATACTGCATTTCTGATTCTATGGGCTCAGCAACAGAATCAAACTCACAGTGAGCCAGTGAACATATTGAGTTGATCCAGTCATTTGATTTCCATGAGAATAAGGATATACGTGGAGTAACAGGAAGGTATGATTCTGACATTTTTAATAGCTTAGAAAAACCCCTTTATCAGTGAACCTGCACCGATAATATCTCAAATAGTGAGAGAAACTTTCTGTGACATACAATGATAAACTTATATCTACTTAGCATAAAAGAGCCATGTCTAAGAAAATCTAAATAATAATTCAGATATGCCAAATCATTCATAGGATGTGGAGAGTTATGTTAGCTCTCAGATTCAAAGAAAACTACATATTTGGCATTAGAACAGGCTATCAAGAAGGAGTGGCCTATTGAAATTTGGAGAGAAATAAATACAGATATATGACTTTTGATATTTCAAGTATTAAATGAAATATTTCTTAGGAAACTAAACTTTCACTTGATCTTCTAATATCTCTCTCATCTTTTCTCTGGACCGTCTTAATTTTACAAAGAGCATCATCATCTCTCTCTCCACTAGAGTTGAGTGAGAAGAGCTGACTCAGTGCCATCTGGATAACAGAAGTAGACCCGCGTTCATCCAGGAAGTATCCTTCACATAAAATTGCTTTCCAGAATATGTTGAAGATATTGGATTTCAGCTTAACGCATCAACATTAATTTATAATTATTGTTGCCTTCTTGTTATGGGGGTAAAGTGTGCATTATCCAGGTACTCTCTAAGAAAATAAATTTATCTCCTCTGCATAATTCTTCCTTTTTAAAAACAGCCTATACTTACAACTTCAAGTTGACAAGCAAATATGAATAAGACATGATGTTTGTATTCAAAGAGTAGACATGTAAATAAATCATGACAAGAGAGAATAATAGGTACTAGAGTAGCCTGTACTTGAGAGTAAGTGGGAGTGTAATGGGTAAAGATTAATAGATAGAAAACTTCAAATCTGAATGCATAACAAGTGAGTTAGGTTTTTCACAAGTACTTAAGCAATTTTCTTTAAGATATGTTTAAGCACTTCTTAGATCTGTTTTAATTACTTCAAATATCTAAGGAAGAATCAATCATCAATTAAGTATTTATCATCTCCTACATTGCTGAGATCCAGTTCAGCAATAGGTTGGCTCAAAGGGAAAGTGATGCAGAACTGAAGAAATAAAAGACAGTGAGGAAATAAAGATGGGACCAGGGGACTCCCAGCTTCTGAAGGTGAGAGCCTCGACCCTAGTTTCTATCTTGTATTTATTGGAAACTACCAAGCAGCTGTTTTCTATCAGAACTGCAATATCTACAATAGTAGGGAACAACCGCAACATCTACAATAGGGAAGAGGTTACACAAAAGTCAAATACAATTTAAACTATTTTCCCCCATATCCCCCATTTTGTTTTTGTTAAGTCTATGCAAATGACATTTCACTGATTAACAAAACTTCCTGCATGATATTTTACTTTTAGGTTTGAACAATACTCATGAAATTTTTTCTCAATACATTTGGTCCCAAGATTGTTCAAACTTAAAACAAGAGATTTACATATACATTCAACAAAGTACATTTATATATCACAGTTCATCAAATCACTTAAGTATACAATATGTTACATTATTAAAGTTCTGATTAGTATTCACCATTTTATACTGCTGTAGATTATGCAACAACAAACAATAAGACTTCCAAATAGCAGACATTTAATAGACTTTCATTTCTCATGGGCTTAAATTCCCAACCAGCAAGGCTATATAGACCAGTTCTCAATCAAAAATGACCTCATCTTCCCAATTTGTATAGTTTGAGGCATAGGCAATGATACATTATTGTTGCTCCCCCATTTTGGGCTGCAGGACAGCTGGAAGTTTATCTCATATTTTCAATGTCTTCATTGGTCTTGCTCTTACCATTTTCACTGGACCTGGAGCCACAACTCAGTGTTGAATTTAAACTTAGTCCATTGTTGTGAGGATTTATTTTCTAGGCAGAAAACAATAGCTGGCTTGCTATAAGAGTCCCGATGCAGTGTCTGTAGCAAAGAAAGCACATCTTCACCTTTCCAAGTGCAGGAGGGTGCTTATGTCACAGTCATTGAAGTGCAAATAACAGGAAGCTGGAACTGCTGGGCTAGGCACCACAAGGTCTGGTACTCATGATGTTCGCCTTTCTGGTGGAGCCACTCTGCTTCTTCTCAGGTCTCAATTGTATGGCTCTGGATCTTCATGAAGGCATCTGCCTCAACAGTCCTGAGAGGGAATGTTAGAGGAGTGGGCAGGGACATGACAGTTACCTGTCACTGATGGCAGGCATCCCAGATGTTCTTCCACAGACCTCTCCCCCTTAGAGGGTGATTCACAACAGTCCATTGTTTCTGTTTTGCTTTCAGTATTTGCAGCCCACCCCTGGATTGGTATGGCAGTCTTCAGAGTAATCAGACACAATTGGGTTAAGCCTTTCACTTTCAGCAGGGCTTCCTATGCTGCACACAATTGCTTTTTTATATTGTACTATTGGCCCCTTCCCACAGTTGTGACTAAAACCCCAAGGATACTTGTCTGGAATGTTGCCTTTGCCACAAACCCTACCCAAAGCCAATATTGGTGCCGACCATATCCAATTCACAGGCTAAGTCAATGTCCACATTCTCCCTCTTTTTTTTATTTTTTAAAGCAGCCTACTGGAGGTCCTCCTACTCCCATGAAGGACCTTTCCCAATTAACACATCTCAGTGAGGGATGAAAGATTAATATTCCAACAATATTACAAAATCCATTAACATGAGAAAGCATTGTACTTTATCAATTATAGCAGAGAGTATAGTTTTGTCTTACCCAACCAAACAACATTTAAGAATTTGATGGAATAGCAGGGACCTTATGGCTTGTCCCAATTGTTTGCCTATTCCAGGCCCTCAAGATACTATTGTCTCTGATGTTTCTTTTAATTTTAAAACAAAAAAAAATTACCCATAACATAATATCACCAGTAGGGTCACTGCCACAGGTTCCTTCTATGCAGCCAGAATCATTACCACCAGACCAGGGCAGAAAGCCTTGAGGAAGAACTGCAAAAGTCCATTGTTGACCTTTTCACACAGTTTTTGCACTTTTTGTATTCATTCTGGTTCATTTTACTTTTTACAAAACACATTTACTCACTGAATGCTACCACAATACTTTTACAACTTGCTACATGCATACTAGTTCTGTCCCACATATCACCATTTTCTGGTTTTATAAAACTAACCATTTTAATTTGTAAGAATAATAGCAAAGCATGTATATCAGGTGAAGACTCAATCCTGATATAAGACCTGAGTTCTGGTTCAGCAGTCATTCAGCTTCTTGAGTTTAGATTTTTAACTCACCTCCAGGTGGGAGATGAAGCTGCTCTAATCTTTAGAATGGGACCCAGCCATGCAGCTTTCAGTGTCAGTCTCTCCACCTGCATGACCAGAGGTTCTGGGTTCCACAGGAACTTTCGTCATCTCTTGGTGTTCTTGATATGGTTTTATTCGACGAGCTGGCACCCACAAAGGATGTTCTTCATCTCCTGGGGAAATACAAGCAAACCCTCTTCCCTAAGTTAACAGCTTCCCTGTTGACCATTCATTGGCAACTGAATCATTCCACCAAATCAGAGGTTTTTCTGACAGAGTTTGGGTTTGAGTTTTAGAATTAGTTTGGGGGAAGCGGACTTGGTCCAGTGGTTAGGGTGTCTGTTTACCACATGGGAGGTCCGCGGTTCAAACCCTGGGCCTCCTTGACATGTGTGCAGCTGGCCCATGCGCAGTGCTGATGCGCACAAGGAGTTCCCTGCCACTCAGGGGTGTCCCCCGCATAGGAAAGCCCCACATGCAAGGAGTGGGCCCCGTAAGGAGAGCCGCCCAGCATGAAAGAAAGTGCAGCCTGCCCAGGAACGGTGCCGCACACAAGGAGAACTGATACAGCAAGATAACTACACAGAGAACAGACAACTGCGGGGGAGGGGGGAAGGGGGAAGGGGAGAAGAAAAAATAGAATTAGTTTGGAAATGCCCTTCAGCTGCTCTTCCTTCCAGGGTTATTCCACAGTTAAGAAAATTAAGAGTGAACAATGCTTTGTGTAACTGCACCTAAGGTATCTCCCTGTTTTCCCCCCTTTTTGTTTTTGTAGCATGAGTTTAAGGGTTTGCTCAGAACTTTTCCAACCATCTTTTCTCATGTGACCAATTTTTCCACAATTAAAACATTTTCCAGAGAACTTCTTATTGATTCTCATGTCTGCCATAGCCTGAGCCATCATTTTAGCACAGTGGCCCTCCATCCCTCCATCCTGGCACAATTTAACTCCGTTTGGGTTTTGAGGATCCCGAATGGTCACTGGAAAGGCCATTTGAAGTGCCTCCAAGTCACCCTCCCCTCTAGTCTGTAAAACACCCTGTTGTAAAGCTGAGTACTTTGGCTGAGCGTCTCCAGGTATTGGAGGAGGGGGGGTAAGGGGGAGGAGATGTCAGCGGAGGGGAAAATGACTTTCTAAAGTCAGTTAATGAAGAGGCTGAAGGCAAAACAACTTTAGATTTAGTATTATCAAAAGATTCAGGGGGAGGAACTTCATCACATTCTCGACCTTCATCCTCTTCCATCTGGGAAAGTTACAAAACAGATTTAATTATAATCAAAGTGGACCAAACAGTAACAGGGAGCAGAACACCTTGTACAAATAATTTTTTAAACTCTTTTCCCAGTCTCCTAATTCAAACTTCCTATTGCTGGGAACCATGAAGAATATTTTTCTATAATCTGTAAGAGTTCTAAACTAATAATCTGTAAGAGCTCTAAAATATGAGGCTCACTGGCCTTGGCTCCTCCTGCTTTGAGGAGCTGTTTCAAGAGATAGACATACAGTTGATATCTTATTGAATTGTCTCTGTTTCCCATCATAACCCTGTGAAAATACCCAAAAGTGTCCTTACTTACTGAGGACTTTGAAGACTTTCTAAGCCACTTGGGGCTCTGCATCATTACACCAACTTTAATTTTGCTCGAAGTGATCCTTCTTCCCTTTGAGTCCCTGTTCGGGTACCAGTTGCTGAGAACCAGCTCAGCAATAGGTTAGCTCAAAGGGAAGGAGGTGCAGAACTTAAATAAAGGACAGAGAGGAAATAAAGATGGGACCAGGGGACTCCCAGCCTCTGAAGGTGAGAGCCTTGACCCTAGTTTCCATCTCATATTTACTGGAAACTACCAAGCAGCTGTTTTCTATCAGAACTGCAACATCTCAATAGGGGACAGATGCAAAATCTAAAATAGGGAACAGGTGATACAAAATTCAAATACAATTTAAACTATTTTCCCACACTACATGCCTAGCATGATTTTAGAAACTCCAGAAGATACAAAATATTTTTAAGGCATGATCTTTGCTCACAAAAGATTTTATATTGTCCAGAACATTTAGTAAGTGACTGTTCACAATATACACCTCTTTTTTTTCTTTTGAGCTACTGAGCCGGGGGTTGAACCTGGGACCTTGTAGGTGGGAAACTGGCACTCAACCACTGCATCACATTGGCCCCTGAGTTGGTTTTTCCTTTTTTTTTGGAGGCACCAGGGACTGAACCCAGGACCTCCCATGTGGGAAGCAGGCACTCAATCACTTCAGCCACATCTGCTCTCCAATAAATATGTCTTATCCAGCTGGTCTACATAGATTTATTTGCTTAGAAATAACTCTAATAGAACAATATTTAGAGGATGCCAATTTGAAAATAGTAGGCAGCTTACTTCCAGATATCTTAGCCATAATCTTCTTGTGAAATTGCCACTTTGACCTCACAAATCCTTTGGGTCAAAGAAAAGCTGAAAGAGGACCAATCATCCAACTAATAATACCTTAGGTACTCTGCCAAGATTTCTGCCTTCCCCTCCAGGCTCACTTTCTCCCTGCGCTCAGTTGTGGGCAATCAGGCACATGGCTCAGCTCTCCCCTCTCCTCACTGCTTCAGTATTGTGCTGCACTGCTGATTCCAGACTCCAGCCTCTCTTTCAGCCTCTCAGGGTTTCTCTGTCTTTCTGTAGCTGCAGAAGATCTTCGAGTTCTCCCTCACATGGCAAGGTAAAATGACACTTTTCCTCTCCCGTTTCCTCAGTTTATAAAGAACCCCAGGAAAGGATTTAAGACTCACCCTGGGTCTTACAATTTATTTAAAGGCCTTTAAATGAAGCAATCTAATTAAAAGTATACTAATCAAAAGGTCCATTAACTGAATCCAATCAAAAGTCCTTACCCACAATAGGTTTATAGACACAGGAGTGAATTTGCTTTAAGGACAGGATTTTCTGAGGTCTACAAAAGGACAACATTCTATAGCTTATCTTAGCAATATATAATAAAATGTTTCTTTGTAGTGATACTGTATATTATTAATATTATAGTTATGTCTAAATGCTTAAATTATTTCAGGCTTTATTTTAAGTATTTTACATGCTCTGACTCATTTAATCCCCTCATCGACCCTGAGTTGGGTACAATTCATATTTTTTTCCCTATTGTACAGATGGGATTTCTGAGGCATAGGGGACTTCAGTAATTTGCCATAGATCAAAGTATATTAGGCATTGGAGATAAAGACTGTAATTCAGGGCAAATTGCATGGTTGTCAGCCTAGTAGTAATTTGCAGAACTGGACAGATTAAAATATATAGTTCTTGGCCCAAATCCTAGAGATTTCAAGTCTGTTCATTTGGGTTGGGGTCCAGGAATCTCTTGCTATGAAAACTGACTGTGGTAATTCTAATGCAATCAGGTTTAGGGGACATTTATTGACCTTATTAAACTACCATACCCTTGAGCCACTGCTGTTGGAAGAGAATCTATATTATCTAATTCATCCCTGGGTTAGCAAAAAGAGTCACAGGCCATCCACCTCACTCACTCTAGCCCCAAACACAGTGAAGGAAGGCAATTTTGCTAAATGTACTGGAGAAGTAAGGGATAATCATAGGAAGATTTGGTAGTTAAAGTAAACTTTTAGCAATGATAAATCTAAAGAAATTTTGCGAAGTGCAACATGGGCCTTGATATAGAAATGAAACATCCAGCACAAACTAGTAAGGAAAAAGAAGAGTAGAATATATAGAAGATATCAGTGAAATTTAGAGAAAACTAAAAAAAGAATTGTAAAACATTAAATGGAAGGTAATTCTACTACTTTGGTCAAGGACTTTCACAAATCCTGCTGTATGGAGATCTGGAAATACATATCAGAACCTCATAGCATTTTATCTGAGGTAATAATACTAATAATAAAAGTTACAGTAATATTAGGTATTGAAGACCTATGTCCCAAAGTCAGAATTAGCAGCTAAAGTGACCATATTTTTGCTTTTTAAAGAGCTACAAGATTGTAGAAAAGTAAGAGTAGGGCAAGAAAAGCATGAAGACAGTTTTCCTCATTAAGAGCAAACCGAATGGTGGTAAGGAATAGCAGAGGATGATGGAGTTGGCAGGAAGAGAAATGGGTATGAGGCTAAATGGAAAACAATTGGGTTGATTAGAACATGGTTCCCATGGGCAAGAAAAAAGAAAAGATGATTTCATAAGATTCTGTCTTTAGCAGTTGTATAGATGGTGGTACCATGTAATGTTTGGGCTATGTTATGTATAAGGTTTCATGCAACGTCAAAACGAGAAGTCAAGTAGGATAGTTGTATTTGTGGGTTTGGAACTCAGGAGATACTTCTGGGTTGAAACTTTTAAAGTAACCACCACTAAAATTGCATTTGAGGGGAAGCATCTGTGGCTCAATCAGTTGGGCTCCTGTCTACCATAGGGGAGGCCCTGGGTTTGCATCCCAGGGCCTCCTTGTGAAGGCAGGCTTACCTGCACTCTGCAGAGAACCACCAGCCTGCAAGCGCCACAGAGTGCTGTCCAGCCCGCTGACTCAGCAAGGTGAAGCAACAAAAAGAGAGAAAAGTAAAAATACAGAAGAGCAAGCAGTGGATGGACACAGAGAGCAGACAGCAAGCAAGCCACAAGGGGGTGGCGATAAATGAGAATAAATCCAGACACACAGAAGAACACACAGCGAATGGACACAGAGAGTAGACAGCAAGCAAGCTGCAAGGGTGGGGGGGAATAAAAAAAAGAAAATTGCTTTTGAGACCAAGGGAGTAGAGTAGACCACCCAAAGATAAGATGTGACTAGAGTGGGAAGAACTCATATATTTTCTCATTATCTTTAAAACCATCCCATGGGGTAAGTTTAGATGCTCAGTTAGGGTTTAACTTAGCCTGTTAGTAAGTGATAAAGTTATATATCCTGTATCTGCATGATTCCAAAGCCTACACTTTCATCCATAAATTAGACTATAATTTAGTGATTATAATTTTAATTGTTCATTTGCTTAGGGTAACATGTATATAGTTCTTGTGCTACAGTTTACAGTACATGATACTTAACTAATTGTTTTGTTGTCTTTCTAAAGATGTTTTTAGAGTTATTAATAAATATTTCACCTGAGAAGCTGTGCCTATTTCAATTCATTACTATTGCCAAGATGGACAAAACCACATGGTACATTATTTACTTTAATAGGATTTCTTCTATCTCTGTGTGCTGCACTTTATATATTTAGCACAAAATATAATCAATACTCTGCTTAAAGAAAAAGACTTTTTATGCAGTTCCTCATATATTTGGGGAAGAAATAAGCAATCCTTCTAAAGCAACAGCAAATGGAATTTTTTTTTAAGATTTATTTATTTTTTATTTATTTCTCTCCCCCCCCCACCCCAGTTGTCTGTTCTCTGTGTTTATTTTGCTGTGTCTTCTTTGTCCGCTTCTGTTGTTGTCAGCGGCACAGGAATCTGTGTTTCTTTTTATTATTTCATCTTGTTGTGTCAGCTCTCCGTGTGTGCGGCACCATTCCTGGGCAGGCTGAACTTTCTTTCGCACTAGGTGGCTCTCCTTACGGGGCGCACTCCTTGCACATGGGGCTCCCCTATGTGGGCGACTACCCCTAAGTGGCTCAGCACTCCTTGCGCGCATCAGCACTGCACATGGGCCAGCTCCACACGGGTCAAGGAGGCCCAGGGTTTGAACCGCAGGCCTCGCATGTGGTAGACGGATGCCCTAACCACTGGGCCAAGTCCATCGGCAGCAAACGGATTTTATAGCAAAGTTTTTCTGGTTTGTTTGTTTGTTTATTTATTTATTATGTATTTCTCTCTCCTTCCTCCCCACCCCCTAAGCTGTCTGTTCTCTGTGTCCATTCACTGTGTGTTCTTCTGTGTCTGCTTATATTCTTGTCAGTGGCACCAGGAATCTGTGTCTGTTTTTGTTGCGTCATTTTGCTGCATCAGCTCTCCATGTGTGCAGCGCCTCTCCTGGTGAGCCACACTTTTTTCATGCAGGATGGCTCTCCTTGAGGGGTGCATTCCTTGTTCCTGGGGCTTCCTTACGCAGGGGACACCCTTGTGTGGCACGGCACTTGTTGCATGCATCAGCAATGCACTTGGGCCTGCTCACCACATGGGTCAGGAGGCTCTGGGTTTGAACCCTGGATCTCCCATGTGGTAGGCAGATGCTCTTTCAGTTGCGCCAAATCCACTTCCCCTATAACAAAGTTTTAAACTGAGTTTCAGACCAAAGATGATAGCCAGACAAGTCAGAGAAGCACTCATTAGCTCCTTGTGGAGGAAGAGGATTGCTAAAATCCTGAAGCCCAGGTGAGATTTGTTTTCTTAAACAAGAGTTGGAAGACCATCCTAATTTATGGAAGGAAGGAAGGAAGGGAGGGAGGGAAGGAAGGAAGGAAGGAAGGAAGGAAGGAAGATTTAATTGAAGATATAAGGATATAAATGAACAAGACATATCCTGGAAATGATGAAGAGACAAGGTATTCTAAAACAGAGAGGTATGTGTTAGAGAATAAAGCAGAGTATCCCAACCTTGGCTCTGTTGACATTTGGTTGTAGGGGATGCTTTATCTTGTGCCTTATAGTGGTTTTAAAGCATCCCTACTAGTTGTGAGGGCCAAAATTGTCTCCAGACATTGCCAAATGTCTTCTGGGGTAGCAGAATCACCTTGGTTGAGAACCATTGGATTTAGAGTGATATAGTTATGGTTACTATGGTTACAGTGTTCTTTACATTAATTCTGGTGTCCTAATTGAACTGTTTTCATTTCACAATGGCTAATGTTTACCTAACTATTTTTGTAAGTAATATATATCCATGATAGACATAAATTTGAAGCAAATCAATTACTTAATTGACTACCTGGCTCAGTCAAGAAAGAAAGCTTCCTGTTACTCCACTTATATATGAGTGAGGTTCATGGAAATCAGATGATTGGATCAACTGAATAAATTTGATGGCTCAGCCTAAGTTTGATTCTGTTGCTGGACTCATAGAATTAGAAATGCAGAATAAGAGAATGGGAAAATTGGGAATTTCAACCTAGGCACCAAGAATCAATAATTGCCAGGGAAGTTTTCATGCCAAAATTACATAGGAAATGACAAAGATTTGTATCCAAGACTCTCAGAGCCATTTGCTAAGACCATAAAAATGGTATCTGAGTTTGACCGGGCAAAACATTTTGTGTACAGTGTGAGTGTATGTGTGTGTGCATTCATGCACAACAGAACTGTTGTTATTAGTGTAAGAATCAGAGTGTTGGGGAAGTAAGTTTGCTACCACCAATGGACAAGAACTGTGTGAGTATTTTGCATGAACCAGATGTGAGTCATGCAGGCCATAGAGCCAGCCTGGAACTATTTTAAATCCTGTTTGAGATAAGGCCATAAGAAGGTGAGGGAATGCCAAAGTGAGAATCTGAGTGGATTAAACCAAGAATGAGAGAATGGCCAGCAGAAATAAGGTCATCTCAGTACATAATCCAGGCCTGTGATACAAGGCCAAACTCTGAAGAACCAATCAACCAGTGAGAGCCTACTTAACCTACATCCTATTTTCATGGCTATCTCTCCCCATTATCCCTAGAGGAGCCTGCAGGAGAGGACGTATGAGAAAAGAGAATAAAAGCAGACCTCATCCCCTTCCTCAAAGACTAAAGGCCTACCAGAAACAGACCACAGTTGGGTGAGGTGGAGGCACACTTTCGTCTTTGAATGAACATTTTATATATTGATTAATATCTTTTCTGGACATGTCTAACTTTCTAAATGGAGACCATGTTTTATAACTTAAGATAATCCTCAAAACTTCTATTACCCTAGACTTAATAGGAAAGTCATAGGACCTGATACACTTTCATCCAGTGGGAGGGAAAGAAGAAAAAAAATTTTAAAAATTTAAAATAAATTTGTGTTTTGTTTATATACACAGGGTACACTTTTTCAACTTCTTGGTTGCACCAATTTTTATTTAGACAAAAGATTTCGCTACAGAGTGAAATTTTGGGTGTTACACATCATGTGATCATGAAAGGTCAGTAAAATAAAACAAAAGACTTTAGTATGAAGATGATGACCCTCCTTGGAAAGTACACCCTCTTAACCTGTTTTATTTTGTGATTGATAGAACTGGTGAAATGTGTTTTTTTATTTTTAAAGAAGCTTTAGATTACATAAATGAATGTTGCCCCACACTGGAGTGCTGGCAAATGTGGAGAGCGGACACAGCAAGATGATGCAACAAAAAGGGACACAGAAGAAAGACAATAAGAGACTTAGCATACCAGGGAGCTGAGGTGGTGCAAGAGAAGGATCGCCTCTCACCCACCCTGGAAGGTCCCAGGATTGGTTCCCAGAGTTGCCCAATGAGAATACAAGTTGACACAGAAGAACACACAGCAAATGGACACAGAGAGCAGACAATGGAAGGAGGGGGTAGAAATAAATAAATCTTAAAAAATAAATATACAGGGGATTCCTATATGCCCCATGCCCTACCCTTCCTACACTTTCCCACATTAACAACATCTTTCCTTAGTGTGGTACATTTGCTACAATTGATGAACATATATTGTAGCATTGCTACTAACCATGGACTATAGTTTACACTGTCCTGCACAATTTTGTAGATTATGACAAAATATATAATGGCCTGTTTCTGTCATTGCAATGTTATGCAGGACAATCCCAAAGTCCCCAAAATGTCCCCTATTATACCTATTCTTCCCTCACCCTTCCCTCAAAACCTCTGGTGGCCAGTGCCTTTATATCAATGATACAAGTTCCTCCATTGCTAGAATAATAATAAATCTATAGTAGAATAACAATAAGTCTACTTTAGTCTATTGTTCATTTCCCAATCTTGAGGATTTGGGGATGGTGATGACTCCTCTGTTTCTAATTTAGAGGGGGCTTAGATCCCAAGGGGTAGATGGATGGAATTATCTTGCTTGCAGCTGCAGACACTCTGTTTCTTGGGATATGTGTTATCCATCATCACCTCCTTGTTAGTTGTCCTGGGTGAATTCAATGAACTGGAGAGTAGGTGTTGCAACTCTGCTGAGACTGAGACTCAACGGACATAAGAATGGACAAAAGATTTAGGGATTCCCATCCTGGGGAGTCCTGCTACATTATCAAATAGAATGGAAACAATGCCCTGAGTATAAGTGCAGTTCCTAGTGAAGGAAGACAAACTATTACACCAAGCACCTGATATTGATGATTGTATGTATGAACATTTTCTTGTGAAATTGAAACTTAACCTAATATTATATATTGCCTATTACGTCCTGAAAGCCTCCATATTGCTCAAATATGGCTCTCAAGTCAAACTCATCATATAAATGTACTACCTTCCCCCAACACGGGACATGTCTCCAAGGGATGGGCCTCTCTGGCACAGAGGGGTTATTACCAAGCACCAACTAGCAATGCATTCAGAAAAATACCTTGACAAAAAGGGGAACTATTCAATACTAATTAGTTTTTATGACCAGGAGATATCAAAGTGAGTCAGGAGGTTATTCCAGATGTTACGCTTATGCATGACTCAGCAGGGTCTCATTGACTGCCATTGTAAACAGAGCCTCAAACAGCAGGGTTCCTGAGGGCTCTAGAGACATCCAAATACTATAAGCAGGGCAGATAAGCTCAGGAATCTGGTATCCTGTCAGTTGGCCTTACTTTGCAATTTATGGTCCCCTGTACAACAGAGTTAGACTCATTTATAGTTTTCTTGCACATGGCTCTTCTACCCTTTTATTTGAACTCTTATTCAGTTACTTTTTGAAGTAACTTGCTCTTAAAATCTAAGTAAGTATGTGGGGGCAGGTTTCTTTAATACACTTCTTTGGAACCCTGAACCCATACTGCCAGTGATAAGGAGTGTAAGGCTGTGATTTGGAAAAAATTAAAAGAAATAAGAGAAAAGCAGTCTTTGGGAACATCTGGTTGCAGTGAGGGGAACCAAAACTTCACTGGAGAGTAAAATAAACATGAGTTGGTTGGAATTTGTAAAAGAAAGCACAATGATTGGAGGAGAGTGGCCTTTTTATATGCTCTGAAGAGAGCCAAAGGGGAAGACTTACCTATATTTCTATGTGAAATTGAAGAAAATAAAAAAGTAGAATAACTTGTATATTTCTAATATATGAGAAAAGCAAAAGAAAAGAAAGGATAAGGAATAAAGACCAATAGTTAGAAGTTATAATGACAAGCCAGTGAGGGTAGATAGATGAGTTAATCATTATAGTTAAACCCAGTTAGTCAACAAAATAAGAGACAGAAGGAGAGAGCAGCTGCCACCACTAGAAAAGAATGTCCTGGTGTTAAGAGACAATTATCAAGAGACTGTTTTCATTTCACTGAATATGCCATTCACTCAAAAAGCCATTTTAACAGCCCATGGCTGATTTTATATGGGTCGGAATGGATACAACTGAATGAGGAACAAAATAGACAATAATAAAAATAGTCTCCATTTATCAAGTTTGTCATCATTTAAATATCTCCATGCAGTATAATTCCGTAATTGACAACAGGGAAGTGAGAAGTTGTGGATAAATAGATAACTGCCTTAGCAATAAAATGTAAGTGAGCTACTGACATCTGTATACAATTATATTTGAGAAATAAAATCACATAAATTCAGGACAATTAACATTTTATATTTAACTTTTGGATTTCAAAGACTGACTACATGGTACTGGATAAAGAGTTCCTACTTCTCCTTTCTGTCAATGACTATTTTTTAGTCATTTCACTTCATGTCAATAAGTTCACTGAAGTGTTAGAGAAGGATGACAGAGGGGTTGTAAAACTTGAACAAGTTAGTATTTGCAATTGCTAACACTAATGCAAATAGTTTAGGCAAATGAAAAGATAGAAAATACTGTCTAACATTACATTGGAGGGTTATTTGTGTCTTTCAATTATCCATGCAATTTTTGTATCTCATTACCACATGTAATTGAGAAGTAGCCATTCATGACACGGTGATAATAAGAAATGTTTCTCATTCTCTGTAAAAAACTTTTAGTTTCCTAGGCACTCAAACAAATACCATGGAATGGGTCCAATTAAACAATGAGAATTTATTCACTTGCAGACTGAGGTTGTGAATAAGTCCAAATCTAGGCATCATCAAGGTGTTATTTTCTTCGTGCAGACCAATGTTCTGGAGTGGCTGCCAGTGATCCTCGGCTCCTCTGTCACATGGCAAAGCACATGGTCTCTCTCTTCTCTTCCAGGTTTCATTGATTTCAGCTTCTTACTTCCTGTAGCTTTTCTTTCTTTTTGTCTGAATTTTATTCTCTTTAAAAGGACTCTAGTAATAAAGACCCAGCCTGATTGAATTGGAAAACATTTTAACTTAAGTAACATAATCAATAGATCCTACTTAAAAGGGTTTTACACACACGAGTGGATTAAATTTAAGAACATTTTTTTTTCTGGCATGCATATAGCTTCAAACCACCACCACAACAGACTACAATATATATCTAAGACTAGTAATTCTAAGTGTAGAATTATCTCTTTTCTACTATGCTAGTGAATACTGACATGCAAAGAAACACAACTCTTTCTGAAAATAGCACAGAATTTATTCCACTCCTTCCATAGGCATATAATATTTTTGAACATTAAGCAATTGCATATATAAAGTCATTTTTCTATTAACCTCCAATAGTAGTTAATATATTTTGTTATAAAAAGATATAAACAGCTCAGTTGTCTTATAACCATATAAAAATTTCCTCTTACAACATTACCTTCCTCAGTGCTGCTCCCTAGAGGTAACGAACCACAATCAAAGAGTTTCATATGTACCTTCCCAAAATATATTCGATTAATGTACAAATATACAACTTTCCTACTAATATCTGCATAGGTTATCTGTTTATTGAAGAATAACAAGTCATTAAATAATTAACATAATATGGCTCAAGGTTGAGTGTTTTAATTCTCTTAAAAAAAACAAAAAAGAGTGTTCATCTGCCCTCTATCAAATACACCTTCCCTCAAGTTTCTGGCAATTTTTGTTCATTAAAATTGAATTCAAGGAGTAGATGTGGCTCAAGTGGTTGAGCACCTGCCTCCCACATACGAGGGCGTGGGTTCGGTTTCTGGTGACTTCTAAAGAAAACAAAACAATGAACCAACAAATGAGCAAAGACAGTGAGCAGACAATGCGCAAACAGTAAGCAAAAATGAGACAATGAGTAAGACAATTAGCAAACACATGAGGGTGTCAACTCAAGGGAGCCATGTGGCTCAGTGGTTGAGCACTGACCTCCCACATATGAGATCCCAGGTTCAATCCTTTGGTCCTGCTGTCTCAAAAAAAAATCTTAATTCAGTACTCAATACATATTATGATTATGATATACCTAATTCAAATATTTCCGTTGCTCTAGCATTCTTCACTTGTAGTTTCTTTTCTTTTCTTTCTTTTTTTTCCTTTTCTTCTGGAGGGATAATGGGACTTAAAACCAGAAGACAGAGAGGAGAGTGCTCTGATCTTTCCTTCCCTGTCCCCAATATTCTGGATCTAGTCTTTCTGATGAAGGGGAAGAAAGGACAAAAGGAAGAGGCCAGCATTTGCTTATAGAAGTGGACCTAATTTCGTGACGTAATGGAAGGACCCGGGGATCTGGTGGACCTGAAACTTCTGTTCTTTTGTTGACCATTGTCCTAGGTACATTTTCCCAATAAACCATTTCTTTAACACTGGGCATGTGATATTGTGAATTTTCTTGAATCAATGATTCAGGCCAAGTAGAAATCCAGATGGGATCTACCGGGCACAAAAATACACTATCAATTTTTCTATCTTAAAGTGTTTTAGGAAATCATTCTACTTCAAGTTCTTAATTTTCAAAGATTTTCAACATTTGGGTAATGCCATCAAAGTGCTTCTTTCTCGTTCCAGAAAGTAGCATTCTGAGATATGAAATCCATATGATGGAAACAATCTGTTGCTCTGAACAGAAGTCTATGTGCATTTTCTCCTTTCTAATATTTTAATTGACTTAATGGTTTATTTCTACAAAACTTTTCTAGAATTGAACACAAAAGTTTGATCATGCTAAGTACCAAAAACATGTTCCCAACAGAGGTACCAAGTTGCCTGGCTTTGGTTCTTGTTATTAGATACAGTTAACCTTCAGGGAAGTTGTTTCCACATCATGTTGTACAAGCTGTTTTTAGTGGTCTCTGAAATACATGTAGTAACTTCTAAAGTTTTCTGATAGTTTAGAACTGTGGCTCTCAGCCTGGCTGCATAGAGAATCACCTGAGGAAGAGGGGGGGAGGAGTGCCTTTAAAAATTCAGATGCCTAGCTTCCCTTCCCCTTAGACCAATTAAATCCGAATCTCTGGGGATGAAACCAGAATACTGGTATTTTAAAATCTACCCAGGTAATTCTAATGTGCAGCTACTGATTGAATTTCTAAATTATGAAGAAAAATATTTTAAAAAGTTCACAACTTACTTTCCGAAACATGATATGAAATGAATAATGAAAAAGATTGATGGATATGATTATATATAATTGTCATGTTTTATATGATAAAATATTCTGTAAAAATCTCTAATACTCTACACTGTAGAAGATATGTAAAAATCTATAAGGGCATGGATTTGAGAACCTTATTTTAAAGGAATTCCTATAGTATTTTAGGAAAGCCAACTAGGAAAAGGCAAGCAATTTCCCAATTTCACATTGTTTTTAATAGCAACTAGTTCATAAAATAAAGAATTATGTAATTAAACACATTTAAAGTTGTGTATAAATGATTGAATTTATGCCAAACTTTTCAGAGTGTTTTTCAGAAACTTGTTTAATTACTTTTAGAAATGTAATCTTAATTTTTGGAAACAATATTTATTTAGAACAAATAATAGAAATAACTACTATTTATCCAGAATATGATCTTACTTAGTTATTGGCAGGAACTTTGAGGGAAAACAGTGAGTTAAATTATAAAGCATAAAAATTCTGCTAAAAAATTCAGTATTCTGGAAGTACTTTAACAGATCATTTATTTTGACATTAATTTAAAACTTAATCCTTAAACTAAAATTATTTTTACAGTTAATTATAAGGTTACATGTAATGTTATTCTGAATAAAGTATATTAAATATTACTTCTAGGCATTTTGGAGGTAGTAAAAATGTGCTTACATGAAGTAATTATAAGAGCAGTGAAAATTAAAGAAATATGAACTGTAGGACATTTTAAAATCAATTGAATTACTGGAAAAAGACCAACAAATTGCCTGAAAAACTGTCAGTCCTCAGTGTGCTTTATCATTTTGTGAAAGTTACGTAGGCCTCTAGAACTGAGGGTTTTTTAAATATGTCAACTTAAGATAAAATAGGTTTCAAGTAGTTGTGAAGTGCAAATGAAAATGTGAATATGAAAACCCCAAGATCATTTCTGATTTTTAAACATTATGACCAGGATTAAAGTCCAGATCAAAGTCACCTCAGGAAAGGATCAAGGAATGATAAATATTCTCACCCATATATACTTCAAATGTCCTTTAATAAACTGCCCCCAAAAATCTCACTGGAGAAATAATGGCTCCCACTACCAGGTCCCTGTACATCAACCACTTTTTGAAGTGTAAATATTAGGCTCCTTATTACTAACGTCTAATTTTTAGGACTAATTCTTCCTTTTATACTTAAAGCTTAGACGTGAATAAGAATATTCCTCCTTTTCCTACTTAGCTTCGTGGAAACAGAATTTTCAAAAAGACTTTTTGGAGGAAATACAACAAAGGAAAGAGAGCTAACAAAAAGACCACAGAACAAAAAACTTAATTTATGACATTTTCTAATTGCTAACAAGAGAAGGATAAGTATTATAAACAAACTTGGTATCTTTGTTTGCCAAGGCTGCTATGACAAATACCACATAATGGGTTAACTTAAACAATAGAATTTTATTGCCTCATGGTTTTGGAGGCTAGACATCCAAAATCAAGGTCTCCACAGGCCTTGCTTTCTCCTGGAGTTGGCAATATTCTGGTGTTGACTCGTGTCAATCCTTGGGGTTCCTTGGCTTGCATCTCTGCCTCAGTTACATGGTGATCTGCTTCATTCTCTGATTCTGATTCTGGCTTCTACTGACAGAATGTGTCTGAATTTTCTCTGCCTTAGAAGGACTCAGTTGTATCGATTAAGGCCCACCTTGATTTATTTGGGCCTCATCTAAATAGGATCTTCAAAGATCCAATTCATTAATGAGTTTATATCTTCACCAATAATAACATCTTCAAAGGTCCTGTTTACAAATGGATTCACACCAAGAGGACTCTTGTGAGGGTCATGATTCAATCTCCAACACTTAGATTATATCCATTCCTCTTATACAGTCTATGGTCAGTGTCTTAGTTCTTGTAAAACCATATTCTCCTGGAGAGGGTCAATATAAGACTTAATTAGGCTAATGTCTATTTTCAGGATATGCATGGCCAATAATCTGTTCTTCCTTAACTCACATGCAGAGGCTATCATTAACTACCTTAGACAGAAACCTAATAGACCCTTTCACATAGTAATGTGTACATTAATGTATAAGTGATGAATTAGTTATCATATCTAAAAATATCACAGTGAATTATGCTTATAGAGAATGAGAATGCTTTATATTCTAAGTATGCAAATTTACTAGAGTATTATCTGCAACTTCAAAGTGTATCATTTTTAAATTTGAATAAAATTCTGAAATTTTTTCATACCTGGGCCTTAATGTAACATAATTTATGATTTACATTGAGAATGTTTTAATATAACAGCATCCAAATTCAACAAAATAATAGAAGTACAAGTACTCTGTTGTCATTTAATGAGTATATGAGGAAAGTGTCTTAGAAATGAGAGTGAAAAATATTTTCTTTTATATGCAATCAAATTTAAAACTTCTTCTGAGGGGAAAAATAATTTCAAAGCAGAGCTAGAAATACATAATTAATAATTGCATTAATAAGTGAAGATAATGAATCAGAAGTAAACATATTTTCCGATCCGTACCTCATGGAATGGTTAGTGGAATGAATATATAATTGATTGTGTTTTATAATGTGGAAGGACTTTTAAAAGCATTTTTGAATGAAATGATGGTAATAATTTGAAAGAGATAAAGCATTTGCAATGAAAGCAAACTGCCTCATTTAGTATATTTGTATGAAATTGAAATATTCTGAAAACTTTATCAATAAATATGCAATTACTTTGAAAATCCTCCATACCTGAGCTTTTATGAATTCAGAAACTGCACTTTATTATTATATCTATTCTTTGTATAAACTTCTTTTGAGAGCCAAGACCAAATTCTCCCTTTGCCTGCTCATCACACTTTTCTCTTCTCCCTGTAAATTCCTCTGCAACACAGTGTATTAGAAATGGATAATAACTTCAAAAGAATTCTTCTAGTACTCTCTGTTTGTTTTAAATCCGTAGCCTCACCCCCCATCCTTTTTCTTAGGATGGGAATGTAAAATAGTTCTGAATCGTTTCTTCCAGCTTAATTAGTGTATGAAAGTGATACAGGCAAGCAGGATGTTGGTTGTTACCATGCCATAATCATCCCTATGGGTATTTTGAGGAAAAGGCACAGCTGTTACCAAGAAGGAAATACAAAAAAGAGTTATATAAAATCTTTATTTGCAAAGAAGATGAAGGGTGTTTCTCCATTATTAAAATGAGACTGTTTCTAACATGGATGGACAAGCAGCCTCAGTTCGATAGGAGGTTACTCAGAAATTTTCAAATATTTAGTCAGTATGACATTGCTTACCTGGTAATTTAAAAAATGGCTCAAATTATCTTTCTAAGATGTGTTTAAAAGTACCATTAAGACCTTTTGCTTTTGGTTTTGTAATTCAGATGAATTTATATCTGATGTATTAATTTTGACATTTTTAAAAAAAAAATTAATCTTAGTTAACTCTAATAGAGAAAAACAAATATAAATCTAATACATTATATGCTCTTCTGAAATAATTGTGATTTAATAAGTGCATTATCCTTCTTATTTGAAGACACAAACACTACCTACAATAAACACCACACAATCACCCTTTTCTTTCTTTTCTTTCAAAAAATCAGTTTATTTTATTAAGTTATTTCAAACTTATAAGTGCAACAAATAAACGATTAAGTTTACTTCTCTATTTAGATTCAGGATGCTTGTACAAAAAAGGAAGTATATTGCTTCTTTAACACTTTAAAAGAATGCTTCAGAATTGCAATGAGATGGATGGCTGTTATGTTAATCCTTTATTTTTAGAATTCCGTGTTGTGCTCTTTCTTGCTTAACTCTCTTGTATTGTTACTGGATATCTTCCAATAGCTTCCTAAGACACTATATGTGCTAGTTAGATTATTGTAATTTTTATATCTATCTCCCTCCCTCCTTGCTTCTTTCCTTCCTTCTTTCCATCTTTCCACCATCTATCTAGCTTTCATTTACTTTATCCGTCATCTACTTATTTTGGTATTCTAACCCAGATATAATTTTTAGTTTAGATAAATATAGTGAAGCAGGCTAGAAACTAAAGCAATAGATGGATGGATTTGGAACCTGACAAGTAGTCCACATGTCATTCAGTACCCCCAAGATGGCTGCTGGAAGACCCTCATGAGACTCTGCCATTCAGAATGAGATTTCCTCTGGACACCAGGAGAAGCCGTGGATATTATCCAGGAATCTTATCATTGGGCTCTCCAAACAGCTGGAATTCCTCCCGTGTCATAACCAAAGGGATGGAATAATTAATCATTTAAAAGGCACTGGAAGAGAGTGTTAACTACAGTGTAAACTATAATCCATGCTGTACAGCAGTGCTCCAGAATGTATTCATCAAAAAATGAATGTGCACAATGATGAAAGACTTTGGTGATGTGGGAGGAGTGGGGGGGAGGGGGTATACAGGACCCTCTTATTTTTTTTAATGTAACATTTTGTATGACCTATGTATCTTCAAAAAAATTTTTTTTAATCTATTAAAAATTAAAAAAAAAAAAAAGGCAAGAGCCAAGCTCTCTTACTCTCTTGCCTTTACCCTGTCCCAGTGCCTGTCCTGGTGGTAGTCCATGTGCCTGTTCCTGCCCTCTGCACCCTGCTCTCACTGCTTTTCCCCTGCCATGATGGCCACACAAGTAAAACTTGGGCATTTGTAATCTATGAGAGGAAATTGTAATCTGTATATCGGTATGCTTTATCACTTTTCAGCCCTTTCCTCTCTACCTGGGACCTATGATCAGTTATTTTCTCCCATTTCTCTTCCCTCCCTACCTTAATAAATTACTGGCCTAACTAACCCAACATGCTCTTGAAATTTGTTTCTGCAGCATATTCAAGAACCTAGACAAAATCCAGCTACAATAAGATTATAGATTAAAAATAGTTTTCCCTCAGAATTGTAAAGGTATTTTATCAAAGTCTTCCACAGTTCATTATTCATTATTATTGTTAAGAAGGTGGTTATTCTGATCCTCATTCGTATGTTGATAATCTGTCTGATCTCTTGCTTGTCTGGTGTGCTGTGTGTGTGCACATGTGAATTTTGTTCTCACTTTCTGGGAACTTTTATAATAGCCTCTATCTCTAGTATTTGAAAATTTCATCATGATGTAATTTATTGTAAAATATTCTTGAGTTTTATTAATTATGATAGAAAATAAATGCAATCATCAATCTCAAGGTGTGCGTTTTATATAGGTAGGATATTTTGATACTTATATTTTTTTAACATTTTATTTAGCACGATTTTATTACTCTCATTGTTCCAGGTTTGCCATTTGGAGCTCTTTCAGTTGTCTCCCGTGTACCTTTGATGTATCTTTGATGTATCCACGTCCTTGAGGGGTTTTTTTTTTGAGCACTTGCTTACTTTGTGGTACTACAACATGCTTCAGCCTAGAATCAGCCATTTGTTTAAGGAACTCTGGTTCTTTTTTTTTGGAGAATGGTATTAGAAACAAAGGTCTGGGTTCGGTAAGGTCTTCACT
Source organism: Dasypus novemcinctus (assembly GCF_030445035.2). NCBI lineage: Eukaryota > Metazoa > Chordata > Mammalia > Cingulata > Dasypodidae > Dasypus > Dasypus novemcinctus. Next base: position 84,774,579 of record NC_080677.1, read on the forward strand.
ACTGGGATGTCCTTGCTTCTAGGTTCTCTTACCTGAGAGAGCAAGGAAATATGTGTGTGTTTACTAACTCAAGAATGGGAATATGCCAAAGGTACACAGGAGCCAGCTGAAAGAGCTCCGAATGGCAAACCCAGAACAATGAGAGTAGTAAAATAAATAAAGCTGTATTGGATTAAAACCCAGAGTGAATAAATAAATATTCATGAATCCATGCTGATATATATACATTTCTATAAGTATTTCTATATGTAACCATTTATATCTTTATTAAACTAAAAAAGAGTTCATACTGATGTCTTGAACTCTAATTGATTACCATATGGGTTGGTCTAGCCTTCTCCCCTTGCTTGTCTCAAATCTTCCACTCCAGAGGGAGAAACCTGACTCTGGTAATTTCCCCTCCATTTACTTAATTTGTTTAATTCAGAGTGTATATGTATATTGGCTTCAGAATCGCTAGCCATTACCCCTAAGGGAAACAAATTTATCAATTAGAGTATAGTACTTATCTGCAATTTCGTTTGCCTTTAACCTTGCAAGCTCCATTTATTTCCAAAATTACTTAAGTCAACCCCTTCCTCCTCACCTCAGTGAGATTGTTTTGTAATACAGTTATATATATTTTTTTGCCACGATCTGCCTTCCATCCTGAGATCCCCCAACCTCCTAAAGAATTCTTTTTAAATTTCCATATTTTAAGATTCATTCTTTGTGAACTTTAATATATGCAAAGTTTCACTCTTTTCAGTTTGTCTGTTGTTTTCTTGATTTAAGGAATGTAATGACAGTTTCCAAGTTCTTTACATACTGGAATAGAAAACAGAATGAAAAATGTTTTTAATTTTTCATAATTTCTACCTCACCATTTTTCTTCCCTTTCCTAAAATTTCAATCAATCTTATATTAGGCTTCATGGATATTATCTCTCTCTCTTTCTTGTTCTCTTACTCTCTCATCTTTTTTCCACTATCCTTTGTATACATCCTAACAAGTCCTCAAGTTTATTTTCAAAATTTTAATAAACTTGTAAAAATTGTCCTTTAATTTCATGAATTTTTTTCTTTTTTAATTATCCCTCTTATTATATTGTATTTATTATTATGGATATAATTTCTTTCCATAACTTCTTTCAATATAAATTATAGGATTGAAGCTATCTTCTGCTCACCATTTTTTAAGTATCATTTTTCTATTATATTTTATTTATTTCACTGTGGAGACTTTCCTCAAATTTCTCATCATCTTTGGTATCTGTTCAAAAGTATGAGTAAAGCTTTAAAGGTTGATGAAATCTTTTATTTAGGTTGAATCCTTTTTGTTTTCTCCTATAAATATAATTTTAGTTAGCATGTATGAAAGAGAGGAATGTACTTGTATGGCCAGTGTGTTTATATGTAAATATATATTGGGTGTTTACCACATGTAATATTTTGATTTTTTAAGTAGATAAAGTTTAAGAAGAATGTCTAATTTTATTTTATTGTTCTTAGGATTCATGAAGTTAATGATTTCTGCACTGAGAAAATTACTACTAAAAATAGCATGGTAGATTATAAGATTTAAAAAAAATGTATAATACGAACTTTAAAAGTTATAGTTTCTATAAGATATAAAATTAATTATATATATCATAAGTGATTCTACATGTAACATATATATGTAAACCCATACATATACAACAATATATTCTATTTTTCTTGTACATATAGTTTTACTTTGAACACTTAGAAAAAAAGTCTGAGGTACATTGTACTCTTAATCCAGCCAGAAAGTCTTTGAATTTTAATAGAGAAATTTAATCTATTTATAATGGTTTTCATAAGTGTTATTTTGGTTGCCTATCATCTACTTTAAATTCTCTATATTTATTCTTTTATTTAATATGAAGTATAATTTATAAGCTTTATTCAAAAAATTTTAAAGGCATAAATGACTGTCTTCATTTTTTAAAATCAGTAATTACCTTTAAGTTAAAATATATATATGTATATATGTTATTTATCAGGAATAATAAAAGGTGTTTATTTCATATCCCATCTGTAAGATAAGATCAAGAGCTTAGTTTGGCTTCTGCTTTATCTTTCCCATACCATGTTTTTATTTCACTTAAATATTTTGGAATTTTAGACCCAGATCAGCAATGTCGCTCTATGTTGTATATTTTTACTTTAAAAATTATTTTGACATTTATATTTTAATGTTTATAAAATTATTTAGCGATAGTTCTTTAATGGATTCTGAACATTAAATCTGCCTTTTTATTCCCTGCCATTACATTTCTTGAATTATTCACTGATAATATGACTTGGTCAGCTACTATATTCCTTAATTACTTATATTTTCAGGAATGTAGCTTATGAAATACTCTTTCTTATTTATATATATGAGACTGTATATTTTATTCATAACTGAATGACTATCTAACTGGATATTTAATTATTGTGTTATATTGTTTTCTCATGCTTTTATGAACTTCACTCCATTATTTATTATGAGTGAGGAATATGAGACCAATTCAATTTCCATCCTTATCTTATCTTTTCTGCTTATACTGGGAAACATTATCAATATTGTTTTTTAACTTTATTTTTAAAGAAGTTTTAGATTACATAAATGTTACATTGAAAATATTGGGATTCCCATATATGCCATCTGGTCCCTCTTTCACATTTTCCCCTATTAATAACATCTTACATTAGTGTGGTACATTTGTTATAATTGATGAGCAAATGAAGCATTGCTACTAAACCATGGTCTACAGATTACATTATGGTTTATCCTTTGCACTGTACCATTTTATAGATTTGATAAAATGTATAATGGCCTGTATCCATCATTGTAATATCATGCATAACAAATGCAAATGCCCTATGTTCCACCCATTCTTCCCTTCCTCTCAGAATCTGATAACTGCCATCTTTGTATCATTGTTACAAGTTCTTCACTTACTACAATAATGTCTACTTTGGTTCATGGTTGCATTCCCCATATGTTTGTTCTTTCCTCAATCTTGAGGATTTTGGAATGGTGATGCCAGTTCTACTTTAGATTAAGAGGGGGCTTAGATCTTACAAGGCAGATGGAAGGAACTGTTTTCTTGCAGTTGTAGATACTCTGCTTTTTGGAATAGGAGCTGTCCATCATCATCCTTTTGTTAGTTGTCCTGGGAAAGTCTGATGAACTGGAGAATAGGTGTTGGCCACAACTCTGCTAAGATTAACCAGCATATGAATAGACCAAAGATATAAGTCTCTGGGACATATTTTTAATGGATATGTTGCTAATGATAGGTTCAAATAAAAGTGGTAGAAAAATCATGTGGAGGAAAATTATAAATGAGTCTAACTCTGTCACAGTAGGGAAATAGATTATCATATATTTTGTGGTAAGGTCCACTGATGGAATGCTGATTTCATGGGGTTGTTTGCCTTACCTATAGTGTCCAGATGTCTCTAGAGCCTTTGGGAGCACTCCTGTTTCAGTCTTTGTTTACTAAGTCAGTTAATGAGATCATCCTGAGATGTGCATAAGTGTAACCACTTAAATGACCTCCCGCCTCACTTTGAAATCTCTTAGTCACAAAAACTTTTTCGTATTTAATTTTTACCCTATTGCTCATTTTCCAAATGCATCACTCATTGGTGCTTGGTAATAATCCCTTGTGTCAGGGAGGATCATACATGAGTGTCTTGTCCACACTGGGGGAAGACAATGAGTTTATTTGATGAGTTTGGCTTAGAGAGAAGCCGTATTTGAGGAACAAGGAGGCTTTCACGAGGTAACGATTAGTCAATAGATATTATTAGGCTACATTTCACTTTTATAAAATTGAGATTTATAAGTACAAGCATTAATATCAAGGACTTGGTGTTTTAGTCTGTTTTCTTTTATTAGGCACCGCCTATGTACTCTAGAGGGTCTTACCACTCTATTAGAGAATGTAGCATTTTAACTCCCTATGATGAGAATTAAATATTGTATTGGTTATTTTGTGAGATAACCCCCTATGATCACATGAACACATTCATATTCCATTAGGCATGCTTCAGGTGCACTCTTCTCCACACATCTTCCTCCACTGACACGCTGTGCTAGTGACCTTCCCCTGCCATAGTTGCCAAAAGAACACTCCCCACAATTGTATTCTTAACCACAGTCCTCTACTTCCCCAGATTTCACCTGTTCCTTCAACCCTCCCCACAGCTCTAATCTTACGCCCAACACTGCTCATACTCACATGCAAGCCTTTCTGACCCTATTCACACCACTACCACCATCACCCCCATCCACTGCCATATCTCCCCCATCTACCTTTTCATAGATTCCACCCAGATTGAGCATCAGCTCACAACTCTCGACCCATTTTTATCTTCTGGTATCCTATCTTCCAGATTCTACCTCTGTGAGTCTGCTCAATATTTTGAGTTCATATCGGTGAGATCATGTAATATTTGTTCTTTAGTGACTGGCTTACTTCACTCTACATAAGGTCTTCGAGATTCATCCATGTTGTCACATGTGTCAGTGCTTCATTCCTTATTATATCTAGGTAATATTCCTTCATATTTATAAACAACATATTCTTTATACATTCATCTGTATTCTTTTTTTCTAGGTTAAATACCCTTTATTGATATCTAGTGTCCTTCTCTGTCTCTTACAAGAGTTTTGCATTTAAAGTCTATTTTGTCAGATAGTAATATAGCTACTCCTGCCCTTTATTGGTTACTGTTGGCATATAAAATCATTTTCCAATCTTTCATTTGCAAACTGTTTGTGTCCTTGGGTCTAAGGTGAGCTCCTTGTAGATAGCATACAGGTGGGTCATATTTCCTTATCCATTCTACCAATCTGTGTCATTTGAATGGAGATATTAATCCATTAACATTCAATGTTATTACTGTTAAGGCATTACTTGCTTTAGTCATTTTTTCTTTAGGCTTATGTATGTCGTATCTTAATTTTTTTATCCTTTTAGTTACTTTTACCCATCATCTTCCTTTCTACATTCTCATCCAATCCTTTCTCTCCTGTGTATTCCTTTCAACCTGCAGAACTCCCTTTAATATTTCTTGAAGAACAGAGCTCTTATTGCCAACTCTCTCAATTTATGCTTATCTGTGAACATTTTGAACTCTCCCCATTTTTAAATGAAAATTTTGCTGGATACAGAGCTCTAGGCTGGCAGGTTTTTTTCTTTCACCACCTTAACTGTGTCATTCACTGGCTTCTCAGCTCTGTGGTTTCAGATGAAAAATCAGCACTTAATCTTATCAAGCTTCTCTTATATGTGATGGATTTCTTTCCTCTTTCTTCTTTCAGGATTCTGTCTTTGTCTTGAGCTTTTGTCAGTCTAATAAGTATGTGTCTTGGGGTAGGTCTCTGGGATTTATTGTGCTGAGAGCATACTGTGCTTCCTGACATGAATATCCATGTCATAAGAGTTGGCAAATTTTCAACCATTATTTCATCTAACACTCCTACTGCTCCCTTGCCACTCTACCTCCTCCAGGATGTCCATAATAGGTATGTTTGTGCACTTGATTTTTTCAAGTGCTCAGTTCCCTGAGTCCATGCTTAATTTTTTTCCATTTTTTCCCCTATATGTTCTACTCTCCGTGTGATTTTGGATGTCCCATCTTTGGCATTGTTAACTCTATCCTCTGTCTATTCAAATCCGTTGTTATGTGCTTCTAGTGTATTTGTTTTAGATTTATTTTATTTATTTATCTCCCCATCCCCTTGTTATGTGCACTTGCTGTATCTGTTCATCTTCCTTGTTTCTTTAGGAGGCACTGGAATTTGAACCCAGGACCTCTGATGTGGAAGGGAAGTGCCTAATTGCTTGAGCCACTTCTGCTCCTTGCTTTGTTATGTCTCTCATTATGTTTTTTCTTTTTGTGTCTCTTGTTGTGTCAGTTCACCATGCCTGCCCATCATGCCAGCTTGCTGTCTTCTTTAGGATGCAGCGGGATCTGAAGCAGTGACCTTTCATGTTTTAGTCAGGAGTTCAGTCACCTAAGTCACATCCACTTCTCCTTCCAGTGTGTTTTTAATTCTTGCATTATATCTTTCCCATCACTGTAAGATCTTTTATCTTTTTATGTATGTTTACATGTCTTTTGTATATTCCCCAGTGTTTCCTTGATATCCTTTATCTCTTAATTTCATTGAGCTGATTAGTTGTTCCAAGTGTGCATGTCCTCCTGCTTTTTAATTTGTTCATTAGCGTGGGCCATGACTTCCTGTTTCTTAGTAAGGCTCATAATTTTTTGCTGATGTCTAGGCATCTGTTTATTTTGATGGGCTCATTTGGTTGATTAGTTTCTTTCTAGTCTAGGGTTGTATTTTTGTTTGGTTTTATATTAGTTTTCTTAATCGATTGGTTACACTTATCCTATCTCCTTGTAGTATTTGTTCAGTGGAAAAAATTATTAGATCCACAAATAAGGAAAGAAAGAAGAGAAAAAAGAAAAGAAAAATTAAAAAGAAAGGAAGAAAAAAGAACAAAAAATTAATGAGGGAACAATAGTAAATGGGAATAAAATTTATAATGGTGAGAAGAAGAAACAATAAAAAATAGAATATAAAATAAATTAAAATAAATAAAATAATGAAATAAGTGAGAAGAGAAAAAAAGAAAGACAAAATAGGGTTATGCAGGAAGGAAGAAAAGAAGAGGGAAAAATGGAAGAAGGAAAAGAAAGAGGGAGTAAAGAGAAAGAAAAAGTAAAAAGTAAATAATAATAACAGAAAGGAAAGAAAAAAAATAGGGGAAAATGAAAAGATAAGAGAAATGGAAATTGAAGAAAGAAAAGAAGAAAAACAAGAGGAGAAAGAATGAAAATAAGGAAGAGGAGAAGAAACAAAAAAAAAACAAGAAAAAATCATAAGGACATGAGAGCAGATGTGGCTTGAGCAGTTGAGTGCCTGTCTCCCACATGGGAGGTCCTGGCTTCCCATGCCTACTAAACAAAAACAAATAACAAGCAAAACAAATAAAAAAAGAAAAAAAAATAGGAAGCCCCAGGTTCAATCCCTGGTCCTCAGTAATTGAAAAAAAATAAAAATAAAAAAGAGGGGGTTATGAAAAAAAGAAAAGAAAAAACTCCTGCTAAGTTCCCTCAGCTCTTCCAGAGACTAGCCTGGCTCTCCCTTATCCTAAGCAGGGTGGGTACAGGTCTGCCTGTGGGAATGATCCTCAGCAGCTTCCCCAGAGCTGGCTGCATGACTCTGCATCCCCCAGGGCCAGATGGATGGTTTTCCTTTCCCCCTTAGTCACCTGCCTGGTATACTCTCTTTTTCTCTGGGGCCAGCTGGGCAGCTCCCCTTTTCCCTGGTGCTCAACTGGGACTCTTCCCTCTCCAGCCTCCCTCTTCTCTAACCCCCAGGACAACTCTCTTCCTTATTTCTGGGCATGCCTGCCTACTTCCCACAGTTTCTAGGGGAAGAGAACTGCCTGCTATTCCCTCCTCCACCATCCCATTTGCCATCTTCTTGAGGACTCTCAGTATAGTTTTTTACATTAGTGATTAAATTATCTGCATTATTGTTTCTGTGTATTATTGCTTCAGGGAAAATTTAATTATAATTTGCATTTTAATTTCATAATAATCTGTACTTACCTAGTAAACTTTTAAAACCATCTTATTACTTCAGTCTCTTGTGAATGCATCACACTTTTACTCTTTTATTTTATTTTATTTTTTTAAAAGATTTATTTATTTTTATTTATTTCTCTCCCCTTCCCACCCCCTGCCCCATTTGTCTGTTCTCTGTGTCTATTTGCTGCGTGTTCTTTTTGTTGCATCATCTTGTTGTGTCAGCTCTCTGTGTGTGCGGCACCATTCTTGGGCAAGCTGCATTTTCTTTTGCACTGGGCGGCTCTCCTTACAGGGTGCACTCCTTGCACGTGGTGCTCCCCTACACGGGGACACCCCTGCATGGCAGGGCACTCCTTGCGCGCATCAGCACTGTGCGTGGGCCAGCTCCACACGGGTCAAGGAGGCCCGGGGTTTGAACCACAGACCTCCCATGTGGTAGACGGACGCTCTAACCACTGGGCCAAGTCCTCTTCCCTCTTTTATTTTATATCATTGATTTTTTTCTTTAATTTTCTAAAAACGGAAGTTAGATTTACTTCTGAAATTTAATTCTCTTTCATATCATAAATTTTTATCAAAAGATATCTTTATTTTTGCAACTTGAAAGAATTGTTGTAGTTTATTACATTTCCAAGTCTACTTAAAGGTTCTATTATTGTTACTTATGAACTCTTCATTGAATGAAGGGTTTTGGGTGATTTTTCCCTTGTTCTCTCTTATTACTGACCAGCTGCTGTTCATATCCTCTTATCAGACTTAAGTTTTACAATATAAAAATGCCTTGAAAAAATTATGATACCAAGTAACCATCTATTTAGTGTGACTTTACAAAACTGAGAAAAGATTCCCTGCCCTCTCTGTCTGATAATCTGATTAATTATGGAATAATTTATTTCAGATTATTGCAAAGGTCTCTTTATTGATCAACTTTCAAATGCCATGAAGTCCAGGTGCTAGAGCAGAAGTTCTTAGTTCCTCCACCTCAACAAATGGCGTCAGTAATTATTTTACTTTGGGATTTTTAATAAATGTACTTGCAAAAACACTTTGGAACTTTGGAAGTATAAACAAGCACATTTATGAAAAACTTTTGGAACTTATCTATAAGTAGAAGCACTGCCAAAGCCTATAGATTTAAAGTAGCAAAAAGATTAAAATGGAGAATAAAACACTTAAATATCACTGCTTCCAAGACATTTCCCACATTTTTCAACTATCTGCTTCATTTCCAGTGATTCAATATACCAATAACTTCCCAGTTCAAACCAAAATAAAATTATATTATTGAGAATTACAATGTCCCAAATACCTGAAAATGAGAGATCATCTCAGGAAAGCTTTTTCATGCATTATAGATATAGGTTCTCTCCCTTAAATAGTGAACATTCTAGATCTGTAAAGTAGGAGTGTTCACCAGACTGGATGAAAAACCCACTAGTTTTCCATTTGGTCTTTGTGTTTGTGGTAGAATTTCATTTACTCTTTTCATAATGGAAATTCCTCCTGATGTTTAGCAGATTGTTGATTAATATTTCTAATTCTCCCTTTACAATTTTGAATTTTTTTCCTATGTTTCTGTAGGTAGTTTGATTTAAAGTTGGGCGATATAAATTTGAGTGACACTTACTAGCTACCATCTTCACCCTGAAATTTGAAGAAAACATATCAATTATCAGTATAAAGTTCTAAATACTTTGAATTCTACAATGTAATTTGGATACACAGAAGAGTCATAACACTCTTGTCATGCATGAGATAAATGATTAGAGTAAGGCAGCAACTAACCAAGAAAAGACAAATACTATACTCAGGATAATCTTTGCTTAAAATTTACATCTCTTAAAGACTAGAACTTTCAGTTTCTCTGACAATTCTCTAGACTCAATGCTTTTAGCTGTTCTGAATATGGAGGTTGAGGGATTACTCACTGCTTTTTGCTTCAATGATACTGCCAACTATGGATGTGCCAACTAGCAGACCTTCACCCCTTCCATTTGATACCCATATATTTGCTTATCAACCTGTACCTATAACTGTCCACTCTCCATTCAACCATACATTGCTTACCACCTTCTTCTCGCGCATGCGCTCTCACTCTCTCTCTCTTTCTGTACAATAAAGAAACTTTAATGGGTTAGAAAGACCTAGATGCTGATGAGATCATGGCAATTTGGTCTTCTTATATTCAGGGACATATGGGCCACAGCTAGGAACATGGGGGTCCTGTGCTAAGAAGGAACTCTTGTCCTCTGGTTCTCCTGGGTTATCTGCTATTTTGCATCTGGAATGGGGTCAAGAACACAGATGTGAGATGTTCTAGCTCCTGGTAAGCTTTGTGGCCCCCAAAGTCCATGGGGCTCACAAGATCCCTTTACAGAATTCACAGAAAGAGTATTTAAGGAAGATGCATAATGAGAAACAGGAGAATTTCTTCCTGTGTTTACTAATAATTGACTAGGATGATTGTATAGATGACTTCAATTTTTAGCTGATAACAAGGGAGCCATTTCCAAGTGATCATGTTTTAAAAGACTTAATGAAGCTCTTCTCAAATGAATGGCAACTAACAGAATGTGCCAAAGACTCACAGTATCAGAAAGCTGTTGTGAAATCCTATGTCTTCACTGTTGAAGTAAATTTCTTATTTCCTAACCTTTAAAAGAAACTTTTGATCAAGGGACTAGTTCCTTATTTGGTGAATTATCAGTTGACAACATGTTAGCTTGGAGAGATTATCCCTTTTTGCCAAAGTCTATACCATCTGTTCCATTCTCTAATTACCAATGAAAGAAGGGCCAAAATAACAATTGAATCATGAAAAGATAGAAGTGATTTAAATGTATTTGGTTGTGTCTTATTTAAAGAAGTTTCAATAATGCATTATTTATACATTTTTCAATTTTTGACACAGATTGTAAGAAAATATTTGCATAGGTTTATAGTAAGCAAATAAGCAAAATTTCGTCCAAAGGCAAAATTATCAGTATATGAACTTAATCGTTTTTCAATATTAGCCATTAGTTTAATGATTGAATGAAGGGTTATTTACTATAGAATGATTATTGTTTTCTAAAACAGGCTTTAAAATTCTTTAAATACAGATTACCAGAGATACTGTGTCAGCAAATATGCAAACTACTATAATAAAACAGGGATCAATCAATTTATAGCACCAAAAATGAATTATATTAGCTCGTGGTAAGTAAATAGTGATGTAGATTTTTAAAGTGTGGAATGGTTGGGAACTTCCATAGCAGGGATTCTTAGAAAGCAAAGTAGTCTATATTGATTTGTGAAAGGGAAATATCAATATATCATCTCCCTTCCTTAAATATATTCTTATTGCTAACTGAATCATACCATCAAAATACACATTTGTAAAATTAAACATAGAAGTTATACACTAAAAATGATACTATCTCTTCCTGTCCAACACCAATGCTATATTATTTTGGAGCGAGTGCCTTGTGTGTGTTTGTTTTTTTTCTTCCCTTTCTGGGACTGCTTTTCCCTCTCTGGCATTTATCCATGGTAGGCATGTCACCCAAAATGACCAATTCACTCATGATCAACTTGGTGTCTAACTAAAGTTGAGTGGCAGTATACTCTAATTCTTCTGCATAAAGCTATGAGAAAGAGATTCTCTTTCTACCGGTATTGCTTACCTATAAGAATGTAAATTTGGGGTCTCTTACAACCATCTTTCTTCCAGAGGAAAACAGAGCTGGGAATAGAATCAGTTCCTGATGCCATTTAAAATTTTGGACCAAGATGTGTTTGAAGACCAAATTTCCCCTAGAATTGTCAGCTATATAGTCCAGCAAATATATTAATTATGGAGGTTTTATTTAGTTCCTTAGCTTACAACAGAATAAGTCCTTAATAATATTAGATTAAATAATACATTGATTCAGCAGCAAAGCATTGATTTCTTTACAGAGTGTTTTACACATAAAGTTAATCAGATATCTTTAGGAGTTTTGGGGAAATGTCAAAGCATTTTTATATTGATTTGCTGCTTCTCCACATATGGATTCATATGAAGATATTAATATTATTATTAATAACTAGTATACAATTGTATCCTAGGTATTATGTAACAGGCTCTGAATTAGATTCTTTTCATATATAATTTAATTTAACCTCTTGCCTGCAATGAAGCTCTCACTTTTTTATTTTCCTTTTTTTGATATTCTTTTACTTTGAAGCCCTCTTTTTTATTTTTTGTTTGTTTATTATTTAAATTATTTGATATTTAAATATATCACATATAGATTTTACAAAAGAGGAAAAATACGGAAAAGCCCATATATAACATTCAATTTTATGAGATATTTCCTTCAATCTTTATTTTAAACACACAAATAAACAAAACATTACAGCTATATCTAGAGCCTTCTCTCCAATCTCACTTCTAAATTCCCCACCCGGGGTAACTATTCTACTCAAAGCCTCATGAAAGCAGTGTTAATCATTCCCATGTATGTTTTTATACTTTAACCATATATTTATATCCAATAACACCTATAGTTGCATCATTCATACTTTCAAAGTCTATAAAATTATATCATATAGTACTGGCCCTTCTACAACTTAAATTTTTTGTTCATTATATTTTGGAGTTTTGTCTATATCTTATTTTATTCATTTTCAATTGTCATAAAATTATCTACTGTATCATATACCATAACTTATCCATCTTCCTGTTCATGAACATTGGATTATTTCTAATTTTTCAGTATAATAAACACAAGTGCATTGAATATTCTTGAAACAACCAGTAAATGCACATGTTGAATATGATGACTAATATCAGTAAGGATTTGGAAGAACTGGGCCACATTATGAGAAAATCTGAATAAATAGAAATATATAGAATACTACATCAAACATTCTTTTCAAATAAACATGGAATATTTGCTTAAATTGCCCATATGCAGGGCTTAGTAAATATCAAAGACTTGAAAACACAATGTGAGTTAGTACTGAATACTAATTGAATACAAGATACCGAAAAAAAAATTCCCACATATCTTACTAATGAAGCAGTTTGCCTTTACAGAATTCATGGATTAATTAGAAGATATTTGAATTTAATTACAAAAAATAGTTATATCAAGACTTGTGAGTGTAGGTAAAGCCATGCTTTAAGGAAGATTCTGTGAGGCCATAAACCAGAGAAGCTGTAATTTCCTACATAAGACGGAAAAGAAAATAAACCCTGTATAAGTGTATCATAAAGCACACATTCATGAAAAGGTATAAGTGTATCATAAAGCACACATTCATGAAAAGCTAACTTAACTAAACTTCTCCTGCTGTGTATCAGTAACTTCAAAGAGACATATTTATGGTCTTGCTAATCTTGCTCTGGCTCTGTGCCTTCTTTGCTCTTGCCCTATATAACCTTCTGTAAATTGCTGGACAGTGCAGAATGCTACGCTGAACATCCTGCCGCTGCCCAGAACCAGCTACACAGTCTGTAAGTTCCCGAATAAACTGTTCTCTTTTGCTATATGAAGTGGTTTTCTTCAGTTTTTGGTCTAAGTGCCAATCAAACTTGGAGGAACCTATTCTGTAAGTTCACAGCCAGACAATTCAGAGCCTTAAATAAGGGTATTAATAAACAAGAAAAGGTTGGAAATTAATTATTAAGCGTGTAATATCCATGGCTAAGGTGAAAAAAAAAAACAAGTATACAAACCCATGTAGATTATTAATAGAAAGTAAATATTAAGATAAAGTATAAATTTATGACATAAAAGGTAGACATTAGAAAATATCTTGATGTTTTGAGAAAAGGCAAAGAGATCAAATCCTTATACAGGTAAACAAAATGGAGAGAGCTAACTAATGGCAGGAATGAAAAAGAGAATATCACTACAGATTTAATAGAAAATAATAAAAAGTTATTATCAGCAAAATTCTGACAATAATGTTTAAAATTTAAATAAAATGTACACACTAGAATAATAAAAGTTACCAAAACTGTCACAAGAAGAAAGAGAAAATCTGAAAATCTTATAGTTATTTTTAAAAAGTAAATTCTGTAATTATGAGCTTTGACACAAAGAAAATATCAGGCCAAATAGATTCACCAATAAATTCTACTAAATATTTAAGGATGGAATTGAACCAATCTGACACATATTCACCCAGAAAATAAAAAAGTTGGGGACAGTCATCTTCTATATTTTTGAACTCATCATTCCCTATGTGCTGAAAACTGAAAAGAATAGTACAAGAAAGAAGCTTTATAAGCTAGACTCAAGAAATAACTAAAGCAAAAGTCCTAAAGAAAAATAATACTAGGAAATCATGATAAAATACTGTGAAAATGTTGGATAGATTTTAGAAATATAGTGTTGTTTTAATATTTTCTAAAAACCAGAATTGCATATTTTGGCAAAATGAAGAGAAAAATCAACTATATTCTATCAGTGGTTGTAGAAAAAGCATTACATGAACTTTACTATCCATTCAAGGAAAAATTTAATAGAATAGAATGAAAAACTTTGCTTTCATTCTGAAATGAGACAAAGGCGCCTGCCATTCCCAATTACTTTCAAGTTTTTAACTATTGCCATTTTAGAAATGTAAGATAAAGAAATAAATTTATAAGAATTTCATGAAAGAAACAAAAAATCATTATTTTCAGAGGATATGAGTCTTTTCATAAAATACTTAAAATAAAGATCAATTTAAGGACTAATAAGTTACTTCGTAAGACTCTAAATACATATGTACCACTGAAAATTACTACAACTGAGACAAATATATATGAATAAATCAAATAAATGATGCTTAAAACATGTCTGATTGACAAATAAAAATAGTTAACTGTAGCAGAATAGCAAGCTCTGAAACAGGCCTGAATACATATGAGCTCGTGATTTATGACAAGGCCTTTGACCAATGGGCAAGAACACACTTGTCAACCCACAGTGCTGGGACAACTGGTTATCTATATGGAAAAATAATAACAACAACAACAACAATAACAAGACACAACTTGATCTGTACTAGATTCCAAGCACCAAATTAAGTAAGGTAAGGCAGGGTAAAGTTGATCTAAATGAGAAAGGTAAAACTGTAAAGATTCTATACAATCATTTCATTACTGTTTAGTATAAATTGACTTCTTAACTAGAATACAGAAAATATTTACCAAAAATGAAAAGATGGTTAAACTGAATTACATTAAAATTAAGAACTGATTTTCTTTAAAAGAATCTACTGAAGAAATGGAATGATAAAGAAACAAATAATTCTGTTTATATCACATGTATTCAAGATATATAAACCTGTATCCAAAATATAAAACAAATGAACACAACGGCAACAAGCTCCAGAAAAATAGGTTAGAAACATAATGGGTGCTTTACAAAAGAGGATATTCAAATTGTCAATAAACATGACAAGATACTGAACCTCATTAGCAAGTTGGAAAACAAAAGTCAAACTACAATGAGATGCCATTACAACATCCATCAGAATGGATACAATTTAAAAGTGAGGGATATCTAGTGTTGGTGAAGAAGTAGAACATTAGGAACTCACATAATCTACTGGTGTGTGAGAAAAGCTTAGTCACTTTCCAATATAGTTGAAGCTTGGTATGTTGTAGGAGCCAGAATGATACACCTAGGTATGTAACCAACAACAATTCAGGCACATATGCACTAAGTGATGTGTAAAAGAAGGTCCAATAGCAGTAATATATATCATAGGCATAAATTGAATTGTCCCTCAACATTAAAACAGATAAATTATGGAATTGTAAAATGGAATGCTACTCAGCAATAGAAATGAATAAACAACTACTGCTACATGTAACAACATGAATGACTCTCATAAACCCAATGTTGAACAAAAAAAGCTGGGTCAAAAATATAAATACTGGGTGGCAGACTTTGCCCAGTGGTTAGGGCATCCATCTACCACATGGGAGGTCCGCAGTTCAAACCCCGGGCCTCCTTGATCCATGTGGAGCTGGCCCACGCGCAGTGCTGATGCCCTCAAGGAGTGCCGTGCCATGCAGGGGTGTCCCCCGCATAGGGGAGCCCCACGCGTAAGGAGTGTGCACCGTAAGGAGAGCCGCCCAGCATGAAAGAAAGTGCAGCCTGCCCAGGAATGGTGCCACACACACGGAGAGCTGACACAACATGACTCAACAAAAAGAAACACAGATTCCCATGCCGCTGACAACAACAGAAGCGGACAAAGAAGAAAACACAGCAAATAGACAGAGAACAGACAACCGGGGTGGTGGGGGGGGGGGGGAGGGGAGAGAAATAAATAAATAAATCTTTAAAAATATATATATATATAAATACTGGGAATGGATGTGCCTCAAGCAGTTGAGTGCCCACCTCCCACATGGCAGGCTCAGGTTTGATTCCTGGTGTCTCCTAAGGAAGACAAACAACAAGCAGATAAGAAGCAGATATTAAACAAAAACAATGAACAGACAACAAACAAAGAGAACAAGCAAGACAAGAAGCAAACAATGAGCACAAAATGAGCAAAAACAGGTAGGAGCAGATGTAGCTTAAGCAGTTGAGCACCCACTTCCTCCATGGGAAATCCTGGATCCAGTTTCCCGAGCCTCCTAAAGAAGAAAAAAAAATCAAAACAGACAATGAGCAGACAATGAGCAAAATAAAATAAAAAGAAATGAGCAGACAATGAGCGCAAACAACAAGCAAAAACAATGAGCAAAACATGAGGGAGCCATCTTGGGGGAGGGGTAGAGAAAGAACTAATTAAAAATACATATATAAATAAATACTGAGAGAGTCTGGATATTGAATGCTGCACAAGAGGCAAAAGTCAACTGTAGTGTTTAGACACAAGCTTATGTGGTGTTTTGGTGTCTAAAGAATAAACTTACTTTATAAAGAAAAGCCAGACAACACTTACCAAAAAAATCAGGAGACCTTAGGCTGGGGAGTAAAAGACGCGTCATTTGAATGGAACAAGATGGGGAGTGCGAGTTGGGGACAGCTCTTTACTATTCTATTCTTTTGTCTTGATGTGGGTAATAATTGAGCAGAATTTATTTTTCAATGAAGCATTGAACAAAACAAACAAAAATGCAGAAGTTTAAACCTCACACATACACACACAAACACACTTATGATTGAAGTTATAGTCTAAATGTCCTTCTCATTTACAACCTGTTAATGACCTGCTGAGAGCAGCAGCCTTGGGCAATCTTTCACTTTTACTAAGTCAGTCATTAAGAGAGGAAACTGTAAATGGCCAGCAGGAAGTAAATTGCCCTTAGTTAAAAAATGAAAATGTGTTAACTTCATTTGACTAATAAAATTACTTTTTGGCTCTAAGCCGCAAAATAGAAAATAGCCACAGTTCCTACTGGGAATTTGAAGTAGGAAAAGATACATTTTGTATGGTGATGCTTCTGGATTTAAAACATCTAAATTATATCTAAAATCACAATATTTCAAAAGGCTTAGAAAAACATTTATCATTGTCAGATAATTAATAATTTTGAAAAGCATAAGAGCTGTAGTAAAATGATATATCACATTTTATACTTTTGCTCAGCAAATTTAAAAATAATTAAAACAATGTTTATTCTGGAAAATGTGCCTCAATTTCCCAGCATCTATTCTTAAGTCAGGGCACTGACTTTTGATGCACATTTTATATGCATTACAAATTCATATATATCTGTTAGTATCTTCTTGAATTTTCCTGTTTGCCTCTCTACCATTGAGCCCTGTGCTTTCTCCAGTTAGAAGGATATGTCTCTCGCTCTCTTTTCCTGCTTTCTTTCTCATTTATGGGTGGCCCAGGCTAACGTCATCTATTTCAGAAACCCTACCCTTTTTTTCCCTTAATCTGAATGAATAATCCCACCCTGTGTTCCTTGCTCCCTTTGTTTACACTTCCATTACATAAAGATGTATATATGTCTCTACGGCAGTGAGTTATAAAATTGTTTAATGGTTAAGACATGTCTTATCTATCTTTGTATATCCATGGGACACAGCAGCTTGGCAATTGTTTGTTGAATTTAACTAAATTTAACTAAGGTAAAGAAAGACTAAGATTAAGATGGACTGAAATCTCATGTTTTCTTTTTTCCTCAAGATAAAGTCATTTCCAGCTCATGTGGAAATATTTCCTTACTTAATGACAAAGTTAACTACATTGGTTTTCAGTGGGTCACTTTTAGAGGTTTATGATTTGGACAATATTAAATTCTAAAACTGTATTACCCGAGATATATGATTAAACTAATATTTAATATTTATCAGATGCCTCTCCCATTTTAATAGCTAACATTTATTAAATACAATGTGCCGAGCACAGTCTGATGAATACTTTAGTTGATTTATCTTCTTCAATCTATACTACAAATCTGAGGTTGTACTATTTTATCTCCATTTTATTCTTGGGGAAATAGAAACTTCAAGATGAAAATAACTAGCTCAAAGTCCTTCAGATATTAACTGGCAAAATTTAGGTAAAGGCATGACCTAGAGTCAGACATCCAAGGTAGAAGTCAGTTCCACTACTAACACCCTGAGTAGTGTGAATCCAAAATCAATACAAAATACAATACAAATACAAAATCAGTACAAATACAAAATCAATACAAATACAAAATCAATACAAAATACAATACAATACAAAATCAATACAAAATCAAAACAAAACCTCATGATAAGACCTTTCATTAACTGAATCTCAAAAAGCTATAATATGTCTTTTAGCCAGTGTGATGGTTAGACACTTGTGTCAAATAGGCCAGGTAAGGGTACTGGGTGATTTCATCTGGCAAGCACTGGCCAAATTGTTATTGTGAGGACATTTCATGGACTTAAATCATTAGTAAGGTGATCGCATTAATGGCTGATTACATTTGCAATCATCTGAGGAGATTGCCTTCCTTAATGAGAGGCTTTTCATCCAATCAGTTGAAAGTCTTAAAAGGAGAAGTGATGATTTCAATAGTCATGAGAGAGAATTCCCATGTCTACTTCACCCAACCAGCTTTTTCTGGAGAATTAATTGGAAACCTTCATCTGAGTTCCTAGTACAGGCTGCTCTAAGGAATTTGGACTCATATCCCTACAGTCACATAAGACAATTTTATAAATACAGAGACAGATATTTCCTGTTGGTTCTGTTTCCCTAGAGAAACCTGACTAATAGGCTGAAACATCTAGATTTCTCAATGGTGTTTCCTTCTATAAGGTTACTAGTATCAAGTAATAACATAGTGAACCCAGAGGTGGATGAGAACTGTCATTAATGATACAAATACAAGAATGTCGTTCTCCAAACTAGAACAAATGCACATCACTATTGCAAGGTGGTAAGAATGTGAAGAAGCATGGGAAACATACAATTAAAGTAACCTATGGACTATAGTTAACAGCAGTACTGTAATATTTTTGCATCAGTACCAAAGATGTACTGCGTTAGTAATAGGCGTGTATGGAAAAATATATGAAATGTATTCTATAGACCACAGTTAGTGGTAATAGTCCAATGATATTATCTCATAATCTGTAGCAAATATTCCACAACAATGTAGTGTGTTGGTGGATGTGTATTGTATGGGAATTCCACAATGTGCATGATTGTTTTATAAGTTCACAACTTTTCTAATAAAAATATATATTTTTTAAAAAGCAAATCAGTTGTCCTGGAATATATGAAGGTAAAGCAAAAGTGCTGACAGTCAAAGAGATAGGTGTTGATAGCTCAAGACAGAATATAATCATGAGTGGAATCATAATTAATTTTTATAGTATAATACAATGGGTTAAAAGTTAATAGTACCTATTATAACTTTTTATCAAATAACTTCACAGATAGTATGAAACTATGATATTTAAGGTCACATTTAGAAGATTTATGAATTTATATTTGAAAAAGGTCTTTAAAGAACACTTGAATTAAGGAAATACATGAAGTTATATTATTGTATGTTCCTCCTATATAAAGCAACCCTTATCATAACAAAACTATTTCTGGTCTCTTTATTTAATGTGTTGTGTAATTGGGAGGACAGGAGCTTTAAAACATTAATCTGAAAAAGTGCTGGCATAGATTTTGATATCAAGTGTTTTGTTCAGTAAAGTCTCTTTAGAATCTCTTTAGACAGTTTGATAAGAGGTCTATGATCTTGCAAGTGTTATTGCAGCAGAATTTCTTTTTATTCCAATTCAGATGACATTTATTGAAGCACAAGCCTGAGTCATTTAATAACTCTGCTTACTTGGCGTTACTTCAGTTCCTCTTCAGCACAGTTATTGTACTATCAAAATAGGTCCTTTGAAGGGTTGGGCATATGCAGTGTCCAGTATATAGTAAAGCATCAGAAAATGTTATAGAATGAACTTTTAGATAAGGAATGAGTTGGGGAAAGTAGAATTCATATGGCATGGAACTAGGATAGGTTGGGATCCTATGAAAAAGTTAAGAAGCCAATTCCTCTCGTTCCTCAAGATATCAGCCTAAAGCAAGTGCAGTAGCAATAGATGAAGCCCATGTTAGTCTTTGCACTTAGTGTGGTATATTCTGAGGTAAAACAGCTCAGTGCTTGTGTGGTTGTAACAATGCCTATTTCTCATAGAGCTCCATATTCCAGGATCAAACATTCCATATGCAGACTTCACAGCAGTACATAATATATTATGTACTACTCTCAGTAACTTGATTCAGCGACAGTAATTCACAGACCAGTTCAAGACAGTAGGAACAAGTCTACCCAAACCAGAACATCTAATCACTCTGTATGTTTGTGCGTATGTACACATTTAGGTTTATTGTAACAAAGCAACTTGTATACTTTTAACATTTAAAACTGAGCATCATCTTTCCTTTCCAGTGAAACAAAAAAAAAAAAAAAATAAACAGGAACAAACTTACAACAGAGAGTGTCAATTCCAAATAAAATCCTACAGGTTCAGCTGATTCTCCCATTTACTGGCAGGGCTCAAGTCATCATTAGGAGAGAATTTACTTCAAAAGTGTCATCTTAAACTGCAAGGATATCAGTGAAGCATGACAATTAAACATGCCAAAGGGGAAGACACGTTGTCAAAATGCCCACATAAACCACCCAAACATCTCAAACCCACCCTTTACTGACCTTCTGTAACACCTACTTTTAAAGTTTTTTTCTTTTTTTAAACAAGAGAAATTAGACAGATACATGTTTATAAATGCTGTCTCTGTTCACATAGAGATGCAGAATAATCTCTGAACCCAATATACAGAGAAAGGAGGGAAAAAGATAGAATTCTATCCACTCCTACACAGAGGCCTAGCACCCTCCAGCTTCCAGCAGAGTGAAGGGAGCAGGTTTTTCTTTTTTCCCACAGAGCACGGTGGTATGTTGATTCCATAAAGTTTTTTGTTGAGACAGGAGGGGGAAAAAAATGAATACGGAACAGAAACAGGTAGAGGTTCTTTTCCCACTGTGTTTTGCTCAAGGTATTTCTCCCAAGATAAGTTGAGAACCATGGTGTAAAGGAGAGAAAAGAGATCCCCAAAAACAGGGCAGCTGAGGACAAGAGGGGGAAAAAAAGACTGCAACTTGCTCCCAGGGACTGGAGAATATTAAAAAGGGAAGGTTGGAATACATCAGTGTTCATTAGTCATCTTCTCCATCCTCCTTGCCTTCCTCTCCCTCAGTATCATCTTGATCTTTTCCCCCTTCATCCTCATTCCCTTCTTCATCAATATCTTCCAATCCTTCTTTTTCTTCATCATCATCATCTTCCTCTTTTCCTTCCCCTTCTTTATTATCCATATTAGGAACCAAATAGTACTGTAGTAGAGAACCAAACAGTACTGTAGTAGATTTGGCAAATATCATCTTTGATGACCTTTCCTAACTCATCTATACCTGCATCAGAATGGTCAGTAAACCAGGTGAAGAAGCTTTCTGGTTCTTCATGCTGCCTCTTCCTATTGGCTTTATTCTGTGTTCAACTTGAACATTTCGTCAGGTCCTTTCCAGATTTCCATTTGATTTCAGTTGACTTTGAGAATATATCACCACTCTCATTCAGATTAAATTCTTTGGAGATAACTTTATTTTCGAAATAAGGATTTTCATCAAAATAAAAATCTATTCTGTAACCTGATTTAATATCTTCATATTCTGTCACTTCAACTCTGGTCAAATAATGCAGCACCTCTTCTGCCTCCTCCCCAAGCAATGCAGACGGTTATGGATGGTTGACAAACATTGTTATCCCAAAATTTGGGATTTTGGCGACCAATTCTGACCTTTTCTGAAAGAACGGTTTGTGAAGTTTATTATATTTCTGTTCTATTTTCAAAATCTCCACATTGGCTTGTTCATTAAGTCCCTCTGTTTCATCTTGTACTTCATCTATATGTTCAGTTGCTTCCCGCTGTTCGTTTTCTGAGGTCTGGGGGGACCTGTCGTGGTTGGAGATGAGCTCCTTTTCACTGACTTTGGCCACTGGTGCTGACATGGTGCTGCTCCATGGTCCAGGGGGTGGTGGTGGGATGAACAGGGAGGGGAAGGGAAGGGAAGGCGAAGGGGGCGAGCAGGCGGCTTCCTCTCCCCAGTCACTTTTTAAATTAGGTCGCTCTACCTTAGTACTCTTCTGATGGTAATTATAGAATACCTGGTTATGATTTTCCAATAGTACATGAATAGCAATTCTACTTCTTAGGAAAATTTGAATATGCAAACAAACTCAGCATATTTTTGCTCAGTTCCCACTGCAATCCACCAACAAGTCTTGCTGATTATGTGTAAAAAAAATTAGTATCAAATCTATGTACATCTCTCTATCCCCACAGTCATTGCGTTATCAGAGGCCACTATCATGCCCAACTTAGAAAACTAAAATACTCTCAGATAATTTCCTCTTGCATTTCCCTTTCAATGTATTCTCCACAGTGATCTTCTTAAAATGTGTTCTGTTAGCAAGTGGGAAATATACTTTCACCAATTTGCAAAGTATCAGGAAGTGGTTGCCTGTCTACCCCCAGTTTCATCTTCCCCCATTTATCATTGTCCAGATTATTCCATAAGCCAAATCTTATTTTTCACAGTTATCTGGACATCCCACAGTCCCTAATGCATCAAACTTTTTCTACTTGTACCTCTCCTAAATGCCCTTTGCTGCACAGTACACATTCTTCATGACTCAAGAAAGACTATTAGATCAAAATGAAATCTCTTAAAGAACTTGTAACAGTTTCTCATTATAATATAATGAAGGTACAGAACAAGATTTTTAAAAGTCAAAAATGAAGGCTGACAAAATAAAATCTAAGTACTAGAAAAAAAATGGAACTTTCTCTGATAATAAGACAATTGAATTTTTTTTCTTTTTCTTTTTTTTTTCCGGAGGGAGGGATCAGTGTGTGATAGACATCTGGATTCACACTACTTCATGAATAAGACTGCTGAAACAAAGAAAAAAGATAACAAGTTGATTGCATAAAACTGTTTTGCCCTCATTACCATCAGAATCTTGACTCAGAAACCCAGGGCCCAACATTTGAAGTTATTTCTGTGCAGGCAAAGATTTCAAACCTCATCTGTAAAGAATTAAAAACGTATGAGGAAAAAGTGTGGGAAGTAGCAGGCTTAGTGATGGTCTTTATTATTGGAATAATATTCCCATTAGACAATTGGAATTGTCAAAGATGGATGTGGAAGGAACTGGAGAAGACCTAAGAAAAGGTTCATAACTTAGAGTGGAGGGCAGCAGAAAGAACGACAGAAAAGGCAATGCTGATGTTAAACCCTTTTGAGGTTTTCCTTCTTTAAGAAATTATGGTTATAGTTATCTTACACAAATGATTCATGTTCATTCTAGAAAAGCTAAAAAATGGGTAGATTATAGGCAAAGAAAAGTTTTAAAAATTACCCTTATTCCATCACCCACAGTAACCTTTGATTGGCATTTAGAAATTGGAATTCAATATTTTTGCTATTGATTTCTAGTCATATTTTCCAAGGATGTGTCTTGTACTATTTTTATATATTTTAAATATTTCATATGATTTAGAAAAAATATATAATTTTATAGGAATCTTAGATTTTTTTCTACTTGATTACACAAAAATTAAAAATCAATAGCTGAATTCTCTATTATAGTTACTTTAATTTTTCTCATATATTTTGAATTAAAGTTTACAAGTAAAGATTTGAGATGGTTGCAGATTATTGTGAATTGAACGTTTATGGTCTTCTTTTTCATTTAATAACTTTATCCTTCATTAAATTTTGTTTTCTATTAATATCCCAACTGGGGCTTCCCATTTATTTATCCATACTTTTGCTATTAAGCATCACATCTGAATCTTTGCCCTCAGATTTTCTCTTGCCACATGCTTTTTAGTGGGATTATCTATTCTCATTTATTTAAATGACAACTTTATGATGATAACTCCTTAATCCATATATCAAATCTGCCTTCTGAGTTCTAGACTCACATTTTCAAGTGCCTATTTGACATCTCTAGCTTAATATATCACAAACATCTCATACACAGCAAGTCCAAAATTGAAGCCTTTATTTTTTCTCCCCCCAAATTCTCCCACTTTCTATTTCCTTTCCACTTCTATCCCTATGATCATTGCCTTAGCACAGATTATAGGTACCATCACCTATATTCTGGGATACCAAAATAGTCTCAGAGATTTTCTCTTACATTTTCCTTTTCAATGTATTTTCCAGTGATCTTCCTAAAATATAAATTATTAATAGATCAACGCACTCAAGTGTATAATATAGCACTGAATTATCCACTGTATTGAAATTTTCAACTTTTAGTTTCTTCCAGAGTTGTCTCGGCTTCTTGAGGCCAAGAACACACACTTCTATATATGCCAGTGTCATAGCATAGTGCTTGACGTATTTTAACTATTTAATTTCAGGTTTATTTGTTTATAAATTTTTGTTAGGTATTTAACCTTTAAAAAGAAGAATGAAGAATAAAAACTAGTTACACCTGAATTGTTCTCCAAAGACATATGTGGAAGGGTCTGTATTTCTGAGATTTTTAAATCATCCTCTTATATATGAACATCTACAGCATCATGTGGCTCCTTTATTTCACAACAACCATCTCCATATGACATACCATGACTCTATGAAAAGTATTGTTCTGAGATATATTTTCTGTTCACAGAGTAAATCCCCAATTTTAGTTCATTGTCTTATTAGTCAAACTTTGCTCTAGTTACCAAACTCACTGCTGTTTCCCAGTTTCTGTTCCCTATCCAGTTCCAGACTGGAGTATCCTAATACCTTTAAATCATGATTCTGATTCTCACTGTGGTTATAATTGGCAATGATTCTCCTGATCTGCAGAAAGCTTTGACATTGATGCCATAGGCCTTGGAAGCACTCTCATACAACCAACTACTAATCTCCCATTTGGGATCTGGAACTAATCAGTTGTAATCACATACATAGTTTTATTTATTTTTTAGCCCATACGTGGTCCCCATTGTTTTTGCCATTTTTAAAATATTCTATGAGTACTTTCACTAGTGATGGAGCCCAGTACAGATAAGCATCAGGTCATTCCTCTCAGTACTTATTTCCATTTACTTAACTCAGAATTTAGACTGCATCAGTGAGCCTTATTCCTTGCATATTTAACCATGCATTACATGTAAATTCTGTGAAAGGAATTTTATTTTCCCTTTCTTCCTGGTTCAATACTGCCAACATCATGTGCATATAGACCAGGCTATATATGGATTTCAATTTAAGGAGAGTCCCAGACTACTTGAAGAACTTTCCTAAAAGTCAAGGTCATATTTACCTTGATACAAGATTCAACCATTGATGCATTTACTTCATTTTAAGAGAATCCCTGAAGAAGATTTAAACTAATATTCACCCATTTGGAACAGGAAAGCAATAAAAATGTACAAAAAGATTACATACTATTTTAAAGTAGTATGAATTTCTTTAAAATAGTAATATTTTTGTGCAGTTAATGTAGCCAAACTGTCCAAAACCATTTATATCAATAACTCATTTAATCTCCACAGTAAGCCTGAAAGAGTTTCCTATCATTCACTATACTATACAATTTAGAGTTGAGGAAACTGAGGCACAAAATATTTTGTCTGAAGTCGTACAGCTCCACGTTAGACTGGCTATATATATATGCCTTCTTTCTATACTGTAAAAGGAAATGTGATATTACAATTGTCTATGTATATTAGTTTCATCATTGCCATAGTTATCTGAATGTTTCCACTCCACCATGCCTTTTGCTTATTGTTTCCTTGAAGGAAACAAATTAATTCTCTAACTTATTTACATTAATTGATCAAATCTAAAAAATTGAAATTAGAAACTTGCAATTAGTTCTAAATAGATCATCAAACATCCAAATGTTGAAAATCACCTGGGTATTTTATTTATCTGATGCCAAATGTCCAAATACTTGGAGGCATTATGATATTTATCATCATGTGGCAAAATACCAATTAAAATTTTTATTTTAAACCCTGTGTTTTATTTGTATATGTCTGGTAATATCCTGATAGAAAATGAAATCCATAATTTTTGTCCAGGCTGCTAATTGTTTATGAATATTCAACCTCAGTAATGACCTGAATTCAAAAGTAGAAATTATAAAAGCCATGACCAATAAATTGTGCTATTATAACAAGACAACTTACACAGTCATTAAAAGAGAATAAGTATTAGGTATATGAATCAAAACACAATGATCTCAGAAACATAATAAGGAGGGAAAAATAAATTTGCAGACATGTAAAATATAAATACATATATTTAAATTAAAATATCATAAACAGTACATATTATTCAAGAATTTATATAATAATTTTATGTATTCAGTGCGTACATACCAAGTTCATTATTATGCTGGTCTCAGGATAAATAAGGATAGTGCCTACAAAGGGAAAATTTGAGATCTTTCTCTGTTTCTTTCTTGCAAATACTAATGATAAACCCAAGGTTAGGAAATATATTAAAATATTTATTTAAAGATATATAATAAGAATGAAATATATTACAATATTTTTATATTATTAATAATAGGTTTCTGTCTAAAACAATTCCCTTTAAAAGAAAAACAAAAACATCAATTTTATATTTTAGCAATATTTCCCCTGTAGCATAACTCTAAATTTTAATATTTATTTTAAAATAACAATTTTATTGCTATATAACCAATACCATACAGTTCACACATTTAATATGTGCAACTCATTGGTTTTTAGTATACATTCTTCCTTTGAAATGCATCAAATTAGGTACTTGATACGTTTTGACATGAAAATTTTGGTCTGCTCTTCATCTTTTGTTTGGTACTCTACACCAAGCTTGAACTTGTTGGTGTTGGTTGCCTCATGACTCACTACCCTTTCCAGCCGAAACAAAGGGTCACGCATTAGTCACGAGTAGCTCTTGCCCTGTGCACATCCCATTGTGGTCTTATCTAGCTTCTGTGGCCATTTTGTATATTTTTGTGTTTTTTTCCTCATCATAGGTCCTAAGAAAATGAGCAGTGATGGCACTGAGCAGAAAAGAAAATTACTTTGCACCACTATTGAGCAAAAAAAAGAAATGATAGGTAAATATGAGAGTGGTATTTACATTACTGACCTTGCTAGGGAATACAGTATGCCTAGAACAACGGTCTCTGCCATTATTAATAAAGAAGTGATAAAAAGGCTGATGTTTTGAAAGGAGTTAAAGCAGTAACAAAGCAGCATTCCCAAACCTTCCAAGAAATTGAAAAGCTGTTATTAATTTGAGTAGGCAAGAAGCATGTAGCAGGTGGCAGTGTATCCGTAGCCATGGTATGTAAAAAAGCGAAAGTGTTGCATGTAGGTTTTTGAAAAACAAACCAGAACCAAGTGATGAGTGCGTTGAAGATTTTAATGTCAGCCACGGCTGGTTTGATAATTTTAAAAAGAGGACCAGCATCCATAGTGTTGTGAAGCATGGTAAGGCAGCGAGTGGTAATAAAAAGGCGGGGGACTTGGCCCAGTGGTTAGGGCATCCTTCTACCACACGGGAGGTCCTCGGTTCAAACCCCGGGCCTCCTTGACCTGTGTGGAGCTGGCCCACGCACAGTACTGATGCGCGCAAGGAGTGCCCTGCCATGCAGGGGTGTCCCCGTAGGGGAACCCCACGCGCAAGGAGTTCGCCCCGTAAGGAGAGCCGCCCAGCGTGAAAGAAAGTGCAGCCTGCCCAGGAATGGCACCTCACACACGGAGCGCTGACATCAACAAGATGACACAACAAAAAGAAACATAGATTCCTGTGCCGCTCACAACAACAGAAGCAGACAAAGAAGACGCAGCAAATAGACACAGAGAACAGACAATCGGCATGGGGGGGGGGGGAGAAATCAATAAATAAATAAATCTTTAAAAAAAAGAAAAAGACTCCTGATGAATTTGTTGGTGAATTACAAGACTATGTAGAGGCTGAGGGTTTTATTCCCTACCAAATTTTTAACTGTGATGAGACCTGAGTTTTTTGGAAAAAATGCAGAGTAGAACTTATATCACAGAAAAAGAGAAACATTTCCAGGCCAGAATTTGTGACCAGACGCTATAACTCAGAGAGACTGCAAAGGGTTTGAAGCTGACCCCAAGCCTGCAGGGTACAGCTGAGCAGCATATTGTATCTTTGGGCCAGTCCATGGATCTGGAGGTCGATGTGCTGCTGTTGAGGACATTGAGGTCAGCACTGAGGAGCTGCAGGAACTACAAAAGGCAGCAACAAGAGGTGGCTGACGAGATTTCTTCAGGTGAGGAGGTGATGGGGGAGGATGTCCCCTGTTCCTTGGTAAAAGAAATGTGTGCAAACTGGGCAGATGTTCAAAACTCCGTGGAGAAATACCACTGGACAAATTTCTAACACAGAAATATGAATTTATTGAATGACCATAACAATTTCACACTTTTGAGACATTCTGAAAGGACAGAAGCCTTCTTCATTGAATAATTCTTTTTTTTTTGTCTTTATTTTTTTTAATGTTACATTAAAAAAATATGCAGTCCCCATATACCCCCACCCCCTTCACCCCACTCCTCCCATAACAATAACCTCCTCCATCATCATGGGACATTCATTGCGCTTGGTGGACTAATTCTTAATGAAGGTGACAAAGAATGTGTCAGAGCCTGTGGTGCAAGATGAAAAAAGGCAGAAAAGGGAAAGAACACCTGAAGTGCAAGTGCCCAATGTTCTATTGGGGGGGGACTCTCCTTCCAAGCAACATTCCATGTAATTTCGCCTCCTCACCACTCTCCTTCCATAGGCCACAGACTCTTTTCAGTACAAGTAAAGTTTTTATTTTATTTAATCTAAGTATTTATTAATTTTTAGGTTTATTTCTCATGTAAAACAATGATATAGAACTGTCTTTTTGCATATTGCCTTTAAAATGTGCATTGTCTCTGGTTTAGGAATGCATTAAGTTTATTTATATTATTCCTTATGGGAAAAATTTGTTTTTCATTTTTAGTACTCGTAGTGACAACTGGAACCAATTAATTACGAGTACTAAGGTGCCACAGTGTTTACAAAGTTTTGCATTGGTCATCACTAATAGTTCCAGAATATATTCATTTCTTCCAAAATAACCCCTTACTCATTAGCAATCACACTAGTTATGGCAGTTTGAAGCTTTTGTGGACCCCAGATAATCATGCCCTTACAGTTAATCCATTCCTGTGAGTATAAAGCTTTTGTAGGTGGGAACTTTTGGCTAAATTACTTCAGTTAAGGGCCTTTGATTAGATTGTGCTACCCAGGGTAATTCCCATTCTTCTCACTGGAGTCCTTTATAAATAAAGGAATAAATAGCCTCGGACACAGAAAAAATCTACAGAAATAGAGAAGAACCCAGAAACTCAAGAGAGAAGACTCTGAGAACCAGAAGATGAAATGAGTAGAACACAGAGGAAGCCACTTTAACCAAAGCCAGAAGCAATAGGGCCCAGAGGAGAAGGGAGAGAAGGACAGATGCGATCGTGTGACTGATTGCCCATAGCTATAACTTGGGGAGAAACTATCTCCTGATGATACCTTGATTTGGATATCTTTGCAGCCTCAGAACTGTAAGCTTTTAATCTAATAAATCCCCATTGTAAAAGCCACCCCATTTCTGGTATAATGCTCCCAGTAACTTTTAGCAAGCTAAAACAGAAATAGCTGGACAAAAAGTACATCTTATTTTTTCAGTAAATTTATATGAAATGTCCAGAATTCCAAAAAGACAGAAAGTAGATTCATGGTTTCCAGTGGCTGGGGCTAGAGGAGAACTTGGGTGACAACAGAAACTTATCATCTTATGGTTTTGGAAGTTACAAGTCCAGCATTAATGAATTGACAGGACTTGTTTTCTCCTGGAGTCTGTGGCATTCTGGTAATCACATGGCAATCTCTCTTTCCTTGCTTTTGTCTGTTCCTCAGATTTCTGCTGACTTCTGAATTCTAATTCTGTGTCTAATTTCTTTTGCTTTTAAGGTCTTTGACTATATGGATTAAGATCCATTTTGATTCAATTGGCCTCATCTAAATAGGATCTTCAAATATCACATTGACAAATGAGTCCACATCTTAACTAATCACATCTTCAAAGTCCTATACACACATGGGCTAACACACACAAGAATGTGTGCTTAGAATTGACCCTGTATAATTCACATCCTCTTGAAAAACATTTAAGTTTAAATTAACATGCAAGAGCAATTATGCCAGTTGTATTTATTTCAGTTGTTAAAGAACAAGGGTATAGTTTTCTGGTATACTTTGAGAAAAATGGGTGTATATTCTGTACAGACAATGTTTTTATAATGTGTAATCATATTGTTGTAGCTAGATAATATAAACAAAATGGGTACATGGTCTATGAAAGAATTGTGGGAAATATTTCAATAGTGTTTTTGGCTAGTTCACAAAATCCTTCAAGATGAAAATGTCACAATAAGGGAAATATTCCAGTTGACTACTACATAGAACCACTTATTCATGAATTAATTTAATCATTTGCTTATTTATTTTTCAGTATTTAATCATTTGCTTATTTATTTTGCAGTAATCCTTTTCCCCCCATTGACTCTCAATTCACCTATCGAAACATTGTTTTTTCACAAAATATTCTTCATCAGCTGATTCATTACCTACTCTTCAAGCCTCACCTCTCATCAGTTTTCCCTATCTGTCTCCTAAAGCATAGTCTTCAAAACACTATGCTTGACTATAGTAGTGAAAACAGCATGGTATTGGCACAAGGATAGACACACTAACCAATGGAACCAAATTGAGAGTTGTGATATAGATCCTTATATATACAGCCATATGGTATTCAACAAGCCACCAAATCCTCTCAATTGGGAGAGAATGGCCTCTTCAACAAATGGTGCCTAGAGAACCAGATACCCATATGTAAAAGAATGAAAGAGGATTACCAACTCTTACCTTATACAAAAACAATTCAAGATGGAGCAAAGACTTAAATATAAGAGCCAAGACCATCAAGACCTTGGAAAGCAATATAGGGAAGCATCTCTAGGAACTTGTAATAGGAAATAGCTTCATGAACTTCACACTCAAAACATGAACAGCAAAAGAACAAATAGACTAAAATGTAAACCATAATGTAAAACATAGTATAACTAAAAATTCAGAAAATTATATAGTCTAAAATATAAATCATAATGTAAACCCAAATGGAACCATGTTTGAAAGCTATTATTTCAATATCTGTACATCAGCTGCAGCAAATATAATATGAACATGTAAAAAGATCATTGTTTGTGAAGAGACAAAGGGTTTGACGGTGGGTATGTGGGAGTACTGTATATTGTATATGTGAATTACTGTGATCTAAAACTTATATGAAGACAAACTTAATAATTAGAAAAAAGAAAAGGAAAGGATGTAGACATTGAGGAAGAAATGGAAGAAATTACCTTGCCACTGTACATACAGGGCAACACCTATAGCAGTGATGAAAGGCAAAATGTCAAAAACAAAGTTTTTTCATTTTTTCATTTTTTGATACTCCAATTTATTTTTCCTTTATTTAATTTTTCTAAATTAGTATGTATTCTATATCTAACCTTTAAACCCATCACTATATTCATTTTACTATTAATGGAACCTGGCAGTATATTAGGCTTCATTTTTAAAGAAGTTTTGGACTACAGAGAGGTTCAGCTATGGCAGGGGAGGAACATGGGTGGGGGGTGTTATTGATAGGGGGCACATGGTTGGGAGAGAGTTCTCCAGGGCATATATATAGGGGACATAAAAATGTTTGGATAACAGTTACAAATGACAACTGAGGGAGTGCTGAGTTCCTAGTCAGGGGAGCTCTATCATATTCCCCAATGGAACAACAATCCCCCAAGTGCAATGGCAAAGACCAATAAAGATGGATGGTCCAAAAATGAGCCTTTGATACTGATGGCTACAATTATAAGCCTGTGTGCCTGAAATATGAACTAGGTCTAGAGTTGTAGGGTGCCTAAGAGTTATCTCCTGAGACCCTCCTTGTTGCTCAAATGTGGCCACTCTCTAAGCCAAACTCAGCATGTAAATGCATTACCTTCCCCCCAGCATAGGATATGACTCCCAGGGATGAGCCTCCCTGGTATCAAGGGATTACTACCAAGCACCAGCTGATGATGTAACTAGAAAAAGACATTGCATAAAAGGTTTAACTCAGACCAGAAGAATAACTCAGCCCACATGTAATGTCAGGTGTTAAAAACTGCTTTTTGACTTTGGATGAAAGGGGGAAATGGAAAGGACAAATGAGTTTATACGGCTATGAGTCTCCAGAAAAAAATTGGGAAGTCATCAGAGGGGTAACACTTATGTATGCCTCAGCAGGGTACTAGAGACAGCCAAAGTAGATAGAAACCCAGGTACTGGTTCTCCTGAGAGCTACAGAGACCCACAGATTCTATGGTCATGGCAGATGACTCTGGAGTTCAGTGCCACATCAGTTGGCCCTACTTTGGAGTCTGTGTTCCTGAGTGTGATGGAATTGGACTCAGATATGACCTTTCTACACATGCCTCTTCTGTTACTTTTACCGGACCTATGGTTGGTGTTTGGGTTGGTGTATACTCAGGAGACCTAAATCTCTGGACTGCCCATGTGACAGGCAGGCCCTGAACCTCAGCAGACTTGCCACTCCTACCCTCTGGTTTACTGGACTTACCCTGGCCAGCTAACAGGGAGGTGAAGAAGGTCAACCACCACACCAGGGAGCCAAGTATGCCTACAACTGCAAGCAGGAGAATTGCATCCATCATCCATGTGGAATCTAAGCCCCCTCTTGATGTAGAGGGGACTGGACATAACCACCCCAGGGTCCACAGGATGAAGGAATAGAGTATGGATTAGAGTGGACTTACTGATATTCTGCTATGGAACTATTGTGATTAGTAATGGAAGAAAGTGTAGCATTGATGTGGAGAAAGTGGCCAAGGTAGCTGCTGATGGTAGGGAGAGGGAAGAAGAGATATGATGTGGGGGCATTTTCAGGATTTGGAGTTGTCCTGGATGGTGCTGCAGGGACAGATGTTGGACACTGTGTGTCCTGCCATGGTCCACTGGGAGGACTTGGAGAGAGTGTGGACTACAATGTAGACCACTGTCCATTTGGTGCAGCAGTGCTCCAAAATATATTCACAAGGTGCAGTGTGTGTGCCACAATGATGGATGGGTTGTTGATGTGGGAGGAGTGGGGTGAGGGGGGTGGGGGTATATGTGGACCTCATATTTTTTCAATGTAACATTTAAATAAATATAAAGAAGAAGAAAAAGAAAAAACACTATGCTTGAGGGTTTTAGGATGGTGATGCCCACTGTGCTTCTAATTGAGAGGGAGCTTAGATCCCATGGGACATATATTTATCAAGTATAGTGCTAATTATAGGTTCAAATAAAAGAGGCTGAAAAGCCATATGTAGAGAAATTATGAGCCTAACTTAAAAGGGCCCACCGACAGAGTGCCAAATTCCTGAGTTGTCTGCCCTGCTTACAGTTTCTGGATGTCTCTAGAGCCCTCAGGAGCCCCGCTGTTTGAGGCACTGTTTACTGTGGCATTCAATGAGATACTGCTGAGACGTGCATAAGGGTAATCTCTGGAATGACATGACAATGATAGATACAGGCCATTGTATATTTTGTCATAAACTACAAAATTGTGCAGGGCAGAATGTAAACTACAATATAAACTGTAGTCCATGGTTAGTAGCAATGCTTCAACATGTGTTCATCAATTGTAACAAATGTACCACACTAATGAAGGATGTTGCTGTGGAAAGTGTGGGAGGGGGAGGGAGTGAGGCATATGGGAATCCCTTGTATTTTTATGTAACATTTAGTAATCTAAAGCTTCTTTAAAAAAATAATTAAAAAAACACTATACTGATCAGGTCTGTATTTTAAATGCACTGTTATTTTATTTTGCTTCTGATCTTTCTTACATGCTATTTTCACTATCAGGAAATAACTTTGGATCCCTGACTTCAGGAATCAGTTTATATATTACTTTGTGAAACCTGTCCTGCCTTTAGGGAAGTCTTATAACAGTTAAGAGTGAAGATTCTAAGTTAATGAAGCTCTATTCCATTTCACTCATCATAGGATTCATTGTGTAATAAGCAGCATGTATTAGTTGCTTCTTCTACTTTCGCTACTTCTACCACCAGCATTCTTTGTAATATAAGGGACATGGAAAGAATTGTGGAATATAAAACATGAATAGAAAAAGAGTTAATGTTTTCAGTGGAGTCTGAAGAAGGATATTGAGGAGATAAAGGACCGTGTTGGGAGAACAGCACTGGGCTCCCCAGATCTCTGATGGGAAGAGCAAGATTATACTGGAGGATTGGAAAGAATCTATTACAACCCAAATTTCTGTTGCTTCTAGCCCTCTTCCAATGATTAAAATTCCTGATTATTTTGTCTCCAAAGGCATGTGCAATCTCATGTTTCCATTACAGCCAAGTTAGTGTTATTTGAACAGGAAACACAGAAAAGGGTTCTATCATAAGGAAAGACAAAAATGAATATGCAGGCAGCATTTTTCACAGTACATTTTTTTCAGAAAACTGGTCCCCTGAAATGTTTCTTGAGAAAAAAACATTCTATAGGAAAGTAAGTTTAGTAAATATTGTATACTATCAAACTACATTTCCTATCAAGCTGCATTTCTCTCTTGGTTATTTATATTTTATAAAGTATTGAAAAATCTGAGCAAATCATCAGTACAAAACCCTGCTTAATTACCTTTAACTCAATGTTTTGCCAAATTGTTAAATTTTAAAAATCACAGTTCCTCCTCCCACTTCTATTTTTCATTTTTTAAATTATTTTTAATACTTATTATCTTCTTTTGAAAAGAAATTCTGTAATAGAGGATTTTATAATAAAGACTTACGAAAGAATTTTCCAAGATAGATTTCCTTCTATGTTAGATGAAAGTCCTCATTTTGACCTGGAGCATTGGCAAATGCCACACTGTATTACAACTTTCTCTCTTTTTATTACCAATGTATTACAACTTCCTTTTCTTGACCTAAACTAGTTAAAGCTTAAGTCCTTAACATATACACAGGTGGAAGCAATGTGATTATAATACTTGGAAGCAAACCAAATGCTATTTTTAAAGTTTGAGAACAAGCCTGACCATTAATGACATAATTTGAGATATTTCTTTACATATAAAATTCTTTCTTTATATTCATCCTCTAAGTCCCTGAATAAGATCAGTGACCAACCCACTTTCCCACTTACAAAGGGAACTTCATGATTCTATCTCCAGGGCAGTCTGAGGTGACAGAACACTTTCTTTGATCTTTACTGATCCATTATCCCTACTAGAAATTTCTGGTTAAATTGCTTTTCCTTCCTTTACCAGATTATACAGATCTAATTGCAAGGATACTGGACACTGCATACAGTCTCCCTGCCCCTTCCTTCCTGTGAGCTTCCACTGCTGCCTGTCTTTCCTTCTTATGGTTTGCAAACAGGTTTGGAATCAGCCCTCATACATGTTTTTCTGGTATGCTGTTTACTCCATTTAAAGGCTCCATTGATTAGAAACATGCCTGAAATTATGAATTTAGTATTAATCAGTAATCATACATTTTTAAACTTTTCTTCATGAAGTTCCCGTCTTTAGAATTATTTGGCTTTTTGAGTATGTAATAGCACCTGAAAGGTGAAGGTCATGGAATTGAATGTACAACATCTTGCCCTACAAAGAACTAAGTTCTCAGTGTAAACTTAGAGATGACAATCTAAGGCACACAAGCTTGCAGGGAAGAGTGAGGAACACACCTGCTGTGTCAGGTTGGTGCAGTCCTACAAATTGTCATTCCTGATGGATAGGGATGCATATGGGGAGATAGACAGTCTCAGACCTAGAGTCAGAAGATCTGGAGTTTATTTGTTCACTAGTACAATGGTCATTCTATTATTCCTCCCAACCTAATAGGATTGTTTCAAGAAACTAAATGTATGATTATTTAAGGTTATCAGTCTCTCTCTATCAGTCTTTGCTTTCTGTTCTCTCTTTTAGATCTTCCTGTGATTCATCACTTCAATATTTTGGAAGTTTCCTCAGTTCCCTTGCCCTCTGGATCTCCTGTCCATAATGAATATCAAAATCCAAGCCATGAGTAAATTCTACTATTACCTTTCCCAATTGTGTCCCCCTAAAAGACATGTTCAAGTTCTAACCTCTGGTCCTGTAAATATGAAATTATTTTAAATCAGATATTTTAAGATATTATTAGCTAAACAGGTTTCAGGTATACCCTACTCCAATATGCCTGGTGTCCTTATAAGCAGAGGAAATTTGGACACAGAAGAGGCAGACCGAGAGAAAGACAGTCATCTGATGGAGGTGGTGATTAAATTATGCACAAGTCAAGGAACAGTATGGATTGCTGGCAAGCCATTGTCAAACCCTACAGACTTCAGAGGATGCATGGTTCTTCTAATGCCTTGATTTGGTCTAGCCCTACAACCATGAGGCAATATATCTCAGTTGTGTAAGCCAAGTAGTTTGTGCCACTTTGTTATAGCAGCCCTGGAAAACTAAGACAGTTGGGAATATTAAGCCTGCTGGAGAAACATGCCACACATTAGTGGTGTTATAAATCTATTTCCTCCACTCTCAACTTGATTCCAACACTGCTCAATAATCCCTCTCATTTTCCAGGTAGGCTTTCTCCCCTTTTCCACATTACTATTTTCAAGCGATATCCATTCATTTCAAATATAGAATCCCTTCATTCTGCATTTTTAGCAGAGTACATTGCCCCTTAACAGAGAAATAGAAAAAAATGCATGCAGAAATTTACAACATTTTGCCTTTATAAACTTTTACAACTATGAACTTACTTATATCCTAAGTCAACTGCTCCCCCATTTTTAAACTGACATAGTTGAAAAAGATGACCTTACTCATAGGAAAAGTTACCCATGCTTTGAATTTCCTTATCTCCTGCTTCTGCAGTCACCTAGACTTGCATATTATCTTGTTATCTTATATTATTACCCTCTTTGTTTTCACTGTCTCCTTCCTAGGAAAATACATACTCCTTCATTTAAGTATGTTCAAATCCATGAATCTTCAAAACAAACAAACCAACAAGTCAACCAACCAATCAACACAAAAAACTTGCATTCAAAACCATTGCTCCTCTAGAGATCATCCTCTTTTCTCCTTTCCTTAATAATTTAGTTTCTTGAGTTGCTTCCAGTCACACTGTTTTCTCTCTTTCAATATACTTCCCACTCATAAACTGAAATCTAATTTCTACTTATGTGTACGGTCTCTGTTCATACTGAGAAAACCAAAAACAAAACATAACAACAGTCTTTCCTTTGACTTCTATGAGCACAAAATCCTGTTTTTCTTGTACACATCCTCATTCTACTAGATTTCTCTCCCCCTCTTGGCAACCATCTTATTGAATAAGGAGAGATAGATAGATAGATAGATAGATAGATAGATAGATAGATAGATAGATAGATAGATAGACAGACAGACAGTAGACAGACAGATGATAGA
The DNA here is from genome assembly GCF_030445035.2 of Dasypus novemcinctus. NCBI lineage: Eukaryota > Metazoa > Chordata > Mammalia > Cingulata > Dasypodidae > Dasypus > Dasypus novemcinctus. The sequence goes on from NC_080677.1 coordinate 84,812,278, forward strand.
TTTCACTCTGCATATTATCCTTGGGCATTCTTATCCACATTCATGCTGGGTACCATGTTAACAAAACCATGTTCATATTCGAATATTGCCTTCATTTTTTTCAGAACCACACAAAATGAAGATGTTTCCTATGTGCATGAGTTGTACTCATTTTAATGAGTACCAGGCAAAATGAAAATTGCTTAGGTTATATACACTGCTGATGTTTATTAGTAGCCTTGTATCTGAATATATAATTTTCTACCAAATAAATCTCCACCTGGCTTTTCCAAGTTCTCCTCAAAATTTATAGGTTCAAAGCTAGATTCCTCAAACTCCCTTCATAGTCCTTCTGCCATTTTCTCTGTCCCATGTAATCAGTCAACAGATATTTATTATTAGCAAATGTTTTGCCAAGCTCTTTGCTAGACACTGGTAATATAGGGGTAACGCAGGCTAATAAGATAGGGAATTAATAGATAGAACTGGAACCTGGCAGAAAGTCCACATGGACATCAGAAACCCCCAAGATGGCTGCTGGAAGACCCCCATTCCCAGGATTCTGCTATCCAGAACAAAGACTTCTTCCTGGGAACAAGGAAAATTCCTGAATGTTCCCTAGGAACTTTATCATTGGGTTCTCACTAAGGGATTGATGGGTGGGGTAATCAATCAAAACAGCAAACAGCTAGAACCTCCTCCCCTGCCATTCACAAAGAGGTGGAATAATTAGTACTTTAAAAGCAAACCGCAAGGCTTGAACTCTTTTTCGCCTTGCTCTTTTTGCCTATGGACCTGTCCTGCCCTCTGTATGCCACTGTTGCCATTTTTCCTCCGCCATTTGGCCATGCAAGTAAACCTGGGGATTTATAATTTATAATGGGGAATTGTAGCTTGTAAATCAGCCCTCTTCATCCCTTTCACCCCTTTTCTCTTTACCTGGGACCCCTGCTCTGTTATTTTCTCCCATTTCTCTTTCCTCCCTACCTAAATAAATTACTGGTCTAACTCACCCAGCATACTTTTGAAATTCATTTCTGCAGCATAGCCAAGAACCTAGATAGAATCTGGTAACAGTGGTGATGGTATTTCAACAAGATGTTCCTTACCCACATGTAGTTTACAGTTTAGACTAGTAGGTAAGCATATGTTAATAATTACCTTAGTAATTATGATAGCTCAATGCCCTATGAAAGATACTATAACTGGGAGAGAAGAGGGATCTTGAATACCTTTCTAAGGAAATGATAAATAAGATGAAATGTAAAGATTGAGTTGTGTAGTTAGGTTAAAAAAAAAGAACAATAAAGTATATAAGAATGGGAAAATACATATGTAATAGCTCAGAGGAGAGAGGAAACGAGCTTCTTCTGGAATTGAAATACATCCATTGTAATAATTAATGTGATAAAAAGTAAAGTAAAAAGTAAAGGAAGACTAACACATACCAAAAAAATTCTAGAGAGGTTAATAAGAGATATTGATGAAGGGCTTTGTGACTTTCATCATTATTTTTATATTATTATTATTATTTTAATATTTATTTTTTAAAAAGATATTTAGATAACATAAAATTATAGGGGATTGCCATAAGCCCTATTCCCTACACCTCACACATTTTCCCACATTAAAAACATCCTTCATTAGCGTGGTACATTCAACATTCATTACAGTTGATGAAAACATTTTAAAGCGTTTCCACTAAGCATGGATTATAGTTTATTGTAAACTCCATCATCTTTGCAGTTGCCCAAGTCAAAATCTGCAAATCACTCTTATTCAACCCTATTCATTACTCTACATAGGCATTCTATCACCAAATTTTATCATATTTGCCTCTTAAAAACTTACTAAACTCCCTTATTTCTTTTTATTCTGTTTCCTCATTCATAGCTCTAATCAGCATTATCTCTATTAGATTACTCTATTATTATCTGGCATATGAGTAGTAATACTTATCCTGCTTCCATTCTCCCATATATCAAACCCAAGCCATACATTTGTTTGTTTATTCATTTATTTATGACATATATATTATGCATTGTTCCATTAACTTATTTAATACTCATTCCTGCTATATTTGGTAAGTACTGCTATTATGCCCATTTACAAAAAAGGCATTAAAGTACAAAAAGTCTACTGCAATTCCTAGAATGACTTCTCTTGCTTAAAGGCTTTGCATATGCTATTTTTTCCTCAGGGAACCTCCAGTTTCCTGTCCCTCATTCTCAAAGGCAACCCTTACTCATACTTAAGATGTCTCTTCATTGATTTAGATTTCTTTTAACCTTAAGGGCTGGTTTTTATCTCCTTGCCAGATGCTCTGTGCTCCTTTTTAAAGCACATATTTTAGCATGCAACATACATTTTCTTCTCCAAATTATAAGCTTATTGAAGCTATGTGTGTAATTCCATAATTCATTCCATGATTATTTTTTGAATAAATGAATGAATCAAATGTGATATAAATGTAGAAGTACTTTCAAAATGATAAATGGCCATATATCTTTATATGTATAGTAAATTTACCACCAAAAGCAATTATATTTACATTTAATTTCATTTCACTGAAAATTGCTTACTATTTATAAGACACTATATTATATAGAGGGAACACATGAAGATTAAGAAATAACTACCACTTTCAAGAAACTTACATTAAAAATAGTTATATCTAACAGCCACAAAGTAGTTTTCTGAAGTGAATTCATTTTCAAGTTATCTGAATGCCTTAAAATTTTTTGGCCTGAAAATAATGGAATCAGTGTCATTTATATTTATTTCTATCTTTAATTTAGTTTATTAAAGCATGTTTGCGAGAGCATTAAAAAGACTTCCTTAATAGTAAATAGGCATAGTCTGGTTAATTTCCTGAGTATCAATGAACAAAATGGACACTACACAGAGCTTAATATATTCACTCATTAATTTATTCATTATTCCATTCAGCTAACATTTATACACCTAACATATAGTATGTAAAATAAAATATGGTACTAAGACCTAGATAAGAGTAAATGAGAAATCCCATAGTCCTGAATTGTGGGAGTTACTCTAGGGACAACGGACTTTGAAACAAAATCCTGGGAGACTTGAGGCATAATGATGTTGGAGAGAGAAAAAGGAATAGAAAATCTGATCAAAATTCTCTTACCAGCAACACTAATGAAGGTTTTGGGTATTTGTGGCTGAAGGAGCAGTAGGCTAGTAGGCAACAGCCACCATGCATTCCATGGGTTGCTGAAAATATGGAGAGCAAATCTACCCCATTTCAAGACACTTTCTGGATGCCTTCAGACATTAATTCAAATCCCATGGAAAGAATAGTCCTCTTACCCTATTGATAATTTGCACATTTTGATCTTAAGAGCATAAATAAATACATGAGGCAGAGTCTTGGGAAGCCAGGAAAGTACAACATAGGAAGCAGTGCAAGCTTTTTTATTTTGTGGTGGTCTGAAAATAAAATATTTGTACCTAATAAGTCAATGAAGCTATATTAATTGAATCAGACAATATTCTAGATCTAAAATTACCTTGACCAGGAACCATTTACATCCCAAAGTTAAACAAGATAAATGTTGAATTTCACATAACTATAAAAATGGACCATTAATCATCTGACTAGCATATTAACAAGAGAGATTTCACTAAAGCAGAGTAAAATTTTTCATCTTCAAAAGATCCTAGTTTTTCTTACTTAGACTGGTATGAAAATGAAAAATAAATCTGAAAGGTCTGATAAATTGTATGGCTGTTTTATTCTAACTACTTAAATAAATGAATGGAAGCCATTTCTTAATTATGTTTGTTGGAAGGTACATCTTTTGCTTTATACTTGACTTGGTTATATTTGTTCAAATATTATCATCCTTGTTTACTATATTTAAGTTAGATTTTTAAAAAATTTATCAACAACTAAAGAAATCTAGTACATTAATAATTAAGGAAAGCATATAAAACTAAATCATGCAACATCATAATATTGCCAGTGATTATTGTATTTCATTGTTTAAAAAACATGGTATTTATGTATGTATAGAAAATAATAAATGACTTTTTATTGTTTTTATTGTAGTAAAGTTATAGTAATATGTCCAAATCTCAAATGTAGGTTTTGAGTCCTAACGAAAACATATATCTATACAACCAATATCCCAATCAAAGTAGATGTCATTTCAATCTTCCCTCAAACCCTTTTTTAGTCAATATCCTTAATCCACCTCACTGAGGCTACTACTATATTGATTTATACCCTCTTGCTTTAATTAAGAAAGTCCATTTTTAATATGTCTCACTGTTGAGCAGAAACTATGCTGATTACCTTAAAATGTTGGTCAAAGAAGGGTTCCCTAAGTTAAAAAGACAGAAATATTTGGCATAGAAGAGAGATCAGAAGTGAATTTAGAAAAAGTAAATATTTTTCTTCCAATTTGACTCAGGTATAATACTTGCTACTTAAATACAAAAATGAGATTTTATTCTTGCAATAGTGATCAGAATAATTATAGGCTTATATAATTAAGACAAAGGACCTTCAATTCCAGCTAGGAATCCTTAAATGATGAAGACTTGCAACAAGAAGCTCCTTTGCTCTGGAAGCAAAGATACATCTGGGTAGTGTTGTAGAATTTGAGAGAGGTTCAATTATTTGTGTATAGAGAGGCCAGGACTCAGGAATGATTTTGAGAAGGAAAAATGGTTTATTGACAGCCGGCTGGACTCGGGAGCTTTCTGTTTCAATCCCGAGCCCTGAACAAGACTTTTGAGTTTCTTTTATACAGAGAGGAAAGGTTAAATGGTCCTTTTGTTTCAGTTCTCAATAGGCTTTGAATTAGCATATATATCTTCCACTTCTTAGGTAAGCTTTTAGCATGGGCTTCCTACATTCTAGATAAGCTTTTAGCATATTTTGTTTGCATTTCCCCTGGATACTTAAACTTTATAGACCTTGCATTGTTAAACTGTTTCCTGGGACTAGAGTTGTGGCTGTGGTCACCAAGGACAGGACTGCAGCCTCTTACTGTCTCACACCCACAAGTCAGACAGCTTAGGTTATCTCTGAAGAGACAAAGAGCCTCCCACCCATAGCCCGCATCATTTCCCCCCTTTGCCAAAGTTTAACTTGCTAAGCTTTGGCATAATTATTATTGGAGCTATGAGGTGGATGGCTGTTCATTGTTTTGATTGATTATTTATCAATTTTTAGTGTAGCATCCAGGACTGTTTTTAGAAGTTTTCATTCTGGACAGCAGAATCCTGGGGCAGGGGCCCCCTGCAGTCATCCTGGGGTCACTGGCGCTCATGTGGATTTCCAATCAGGTTCCAGATCCGTTTATTAATTTTATTTTACCCTTAGAGAGTTTATACTATTAATCTAAAAGGAGTGCTGAAGGGAGATGATTTCTTTTCTGTAACTGCTTTGTGCTGGCCATGGGCTGTAGTCATTGCCTAACAAGGTGTAAAATTCTTATTTTATTTTAACTGGAGGAAGATAGATCTGGCATTCTGTATGAAGTTGGATGAAGTTTTCATATGGTTAATAAGATGTTCACTCTGAAAGAAACAAATTTAATTAAAAATTTGGAATACCCATTTTTAAAAGAGGACATTGGGTTACAGAGGTAGACAAGGTTAGGTGCTTATAAAGATGGCACTCCTTTTTAAAAGCTGGTGGGAACAGTATATATATACTTTTTCTAAGTTATTTATCTTTAGAGAGAAATTGCAATAGACACTTAGCTTTGTTTGAAGACACATTTTAAGCTGTTTAATAATTGGCACTCATGTGCTCTGTCAGATGCTCCTGGTGAACTGGCACCCCTTGGGCAATTGGTTTCACTCAGGATTAGTACACCAAGTTGGAAATTTTCTTAGTTTTTAGCTGTGGGAGTGATCAGAACTACAGAATAAAGTTTTTTTACATTTTGGTTTTAATTGTACAATTTCTAGTAACTTTGACTTGTTCAATAGGTGACTCATTATTAGCAAGCCAGCCTCATTTTTGCTACACAGTAGAGTACAGTAGAATATAGTAAGTTGACTGAGCCTGGCTGAGACTGCTACCTTATTCTATAGACAAGTTTATTAACTGTTTAGAAAACGAATTTACTAGGAATTTAACATGTCTAATATACTTCTGCACTTGATCCAAAATAAAAAAGATAATGTTATAATCATTAGGCATATATTTAGTACAGGATAAGAGTACAGCACTTAATATTAATTAATGTATTACTTAATGCAAAGGATTCAGAGTTGCAATTAATAGTTTTAAGTTTCAGGTTTGTAATACTTTTCTCCATGGGAGCAGGCCATAATGCCCATTGTGTTTAAGTTTTACTTACAGTATCCTGGTATCATGACTCCACTTAGCATGTTCTTCACACAGTGAGCAAGTCACAGCATTGTTGATCCTACAGAGATTTTCCAGTATTCTACTAGCCTGGTGCATAGTGCTCTCTGGCACTATGGAACAGTGCCAGTCTGGAGGTGCTATCCATTGTACACTTGGCTGTACTGAGTCATCATTGGCTGCTGCAGGAGCTTGAAACTGCAACGTAGTTTCCATCGACTTCAGGAGCAGAACCACCGGCTGATATAGCAAATACTTTTAATTGAAGTGTCAGTGACCAGCCTAGCCAATAACTCACATGGAGAGGCAACCTGTAATGTATTCAAGGCCTGGTTTGAATGCACAAAAGAGTTTGACAATGTTAAAGTTTATTCCTTGTTTATATATATATTTTAAACAATTTAATGCAACACCTATATCAAATGACTGTTTACTTACACAATTTTACTATGAAGATAACAGTAGGTACTTTAGTAAGTGGGAAAAAATTATTTTTCATTGTTAAAATAAAAACAGAAGATTCCCAATAGAATGAAGGTAACTTTTTATTACCATTTACTTAAATATGCACCTTGCGGTGGCCTTCAGACAGGTTTTATTATCACGAAGTTATTTTTTGAAACCAATACCAATCTAAGTTTTTAGTTAACAATGACTTCTAGAAATAGAACTATTTAAACATTTTCAGTTTGGAAGATGTTTTACAAACTCTTTATAATTGACTATAACCACATTGACTAGCCACCTCATGTTTAAATAAACTTATTAAATTACAATTATCAACCAAAGAAATTTACTTTATTTATTTAAGTAAGCATATCTACAATCTTTTTTTTTAGTCTAATTTTACCAATGTGAACTTACAATTTCCATTACTCTAAAGATTTCATACATATAATGTTAATTTAGTTTATAAATTAACTATGGGAGATTATGCTCAAGTTAAATAAAATTGAAACCATTATAGTTTATGCAAGGAATGTTCTCTTTTTTTCTTACAGGAAGCTAAAAACTTCTTTTCTTTGTTTAAGTTATGAAAATGAATAATTTAAAAGCATACTGACTACCAGGTTTTAAAACACATTACACAATTACTTAATTTGTTTAATCATAATCCAGGAAAGATCTCTCCATAGTTTTTATGGATTTTTCTTTACTTACTGAAATTTGTTAATAGAGTCACTAATTACCTTTATTTTGTTGGAAAGAAATCTTTTTCTGGAAGAAAATAAGGCTCACCCAATTGTGGAGAAGAAAAGAATTTATTCTCAATCTTGCAAGAAGGGGGGCAGAACCAGATATGGCTGGCGCCCCCAAAAAAGAGAAATGACACAATTTATACCTTAAGCCTAGTAAGCAAGCTCTTCCTCTGTTTCTCTATAGATTGAATACTTCAGAAGTTACAGCTTAGCCGAGAAGATCTAACTTTCCCGCACAAACATTTGTGATTTAACTGCTTCCTCTATCACATTCCAACCATTTTAGTTTTTACCTGCTCCCCTCTGTCAAATAAGGAATAGAATTTAGTACTGAAATGGCACCAACCTAGCTCCTTCTTGGGCATACTTTCACTGCCCATAGGACTGGCCTAAGCTGGTCTCCTCTGCTGCTGTTCAACCCGGGAGTGGGAGACTGAGGCAGCAGGCCGCCAGGTTACACTAATCAACATTTTTGTTCCTTTATGTGAAAACTAACCTAATCTTTGTTTTTTTGTGTGTTTTTTTTTTCATTTTATGGCTGATAAAAGGTTTAAACTGGGAAATACAGGGCAAACTGAATCTTATTTCCCTAGCCTAGTAGATAGGTTTAATCTGCCACACCTAGTCTTGCCTTTAAAGCTCTTGCAAAGAGGAGGCCCTTTCCCAATCATTTCTATAATCGGATTTCTATATGACTTTTTCATCCTGCTTAGTTTAATTTGGGCTTCAAGAATATTTATTCACATATATAACTGCATATTTAATTTTTAGCAATTTGAATAGAATAGAGCTTTTTTAAGAATTTTCATTTGTTAATTTGATATTATTATCCTGATGTATGAAGACATACACTGAGCAAATGGGCAGACATAAAGAGTTAGACACAGAAACACAACTCACTGATGTTACTTATAATTTGCATTATTTTATATACTGTTTAGCTTAATTTGAGTTTCAGAAATATATATTACTTACATAGCTGCATATTTAGCCTCAACAATTCGTGCAAATAAGCAGACATGAATAGTTTGACACAAAAACATAAATTTAGTTACTTAAAACTTCCAATTTTTAAAAAAAAAAAGTGACTGCAAAACATTTCAAAGACTCCTGAAACTTTTCTTAATTTGCACTATGACTGTGCAGTTTTATGCTATGACCATGCAGTTTTAAACAAGAATTTTTTAACTAACTGATTGTAACCAAAGTGTTCCCAATGTTTTAACACAATTCTTTTTTGTTTCAGAACTCTATATTTTACCTTGAATTTAGCATAATTTTGGATAAGCAACAAGATTAATTCTATGTATATTTACTGAGACTATTTGAAGCCTCAGGGAGACAGACTGGTTTCTCTCATGAATTACCACTCTCAGGAACACTGACAGTTAAAGCAGGAGACTTCCCTTATTCCCCCCAGTCCTTGGAGATAATAAAACTCCAGTGGTCATTTAGCCCTAAGGACTAAGAATTCCACCAGGCAGCAACTTAGTTTACACTTGGATTCATGAGAGAAAGCAGTTTCTGGAGGTAATAAAATTCCAGTGGTCATTTAACCTTATTCCATCAGGCAGCAATTTATTTAGTTTACACTTGAATTCATGAGAGAAAGTGTTACTAATACCAGGACAGGAGATCCCAGCTCTTCCCTGGACTGTAGGGGCAGAAGCTATTATGAAATAACCATAGGCAAAGGCAAGGGGTGAGGTTAGGCTTGAAGTAACCATAAACAAAGGAAAGGTTAGTTTAGAATTTACACTTAAATAATAGTTTCAGGCTAAATTCACTCAGCTATAATTTCAGTTATTATCTTTCCACTGTTTTATAATATAAATGCATTTATAAATGATTTTAATTATTACAATTTTTATTTTTTAAAACCTGTTAATTTTATAACACCTTTAAACACCTTTCATTTGACTTATAACATATTAAATGAACTTAACTATTACTTTAATTTTTCTTTTAAGGTAAAATAATAAATCTCTTGCAGTTAGTTTGAAATAAAATGCTACTTTTCAGGATCTGATTTCTAGAACATAATGTTCCTTTAAAAGAGATAAGACCCTTTCTTCTTCAAACACTGAGGAAATGATAAGGTTAAAGCACAAGAAGCTATTTTGATAAAACAGATTTTATTTGTATATTGATTATTCAGGAAATCTTTACTAAAAGAGACTAATGACTTGAGAGACTTTGAGAAAGAACAAAATTTTAACTTTGCCTCAGTATACTACTTGATACTAAACCCTTTAAAACTTTATATAGACTTATTAAATCTTACTCAATTTTAATCATAAAAGTTTACCTTCCACAAACCTTCTACACTTTCAGTATTCATTCAGGTTTTGTCCCACACTCTACTCTTTCCAATAACCCATCTTTTTATCTTAGGACAAAATCATCTTCTGTTTCCTTAACAATAAAAACACAATCCAGGCAAACTTCTTACAACATATAATTGCCATTAATACTAAACAAGCTTGTTAAAATAATGAACTTTTCTTCACTTTAAATACTTAGTAGCATGTAATACCAGAAACAGTTTTTTGGAAGCAATTTGACAGGGGAGGCTGGCTGCTGACAAGTTTTCTTGTTATAAAATTACCTTTTATTATTATTATCAATTCAGTTTTTGTTTAATAATGACTTTCTGTGATTAGCCATTTAAATACTTTAATTTAAACAATGCTTTGTTAAACTTTTATAATTATTTATACTTTTAAGACAAATTTTACCTTCATAGAACACATTGTCTTACTTAAAGTTACCACAATACCTTCTAAGAACCTGGGCAGAATGCAAACGTATTTTGGCTCTGTCACCCTAGGGAGGGAACTTTATTGCATTTATTTTGAATCTGCTTTTCACCCCCTTCACCTCCCCCCTTCCAGGCAGTCAGATGTACAACAATCAAATAGGAAAGCGGCTTATGAATAGAAGGTGTGGACTCACTGGAAAGGGCAAGCTGCTCCCCCCTTTCCAGCTTTCAGCCAAAATGGGCAGACAGAACCTACTCAAATTCAGCAACTCTTCCAGGGATCCAGCCACCTTGACTGGGGCAGCCCCAACAAACTTGGGTGCATGGCGTGGACACAGATGGCCTCCAAACCCCGGCAAAGAGGCAGACCAGAGACAAGACAGCAGAGCATGCACAAATATCTAGACTCCAAAAACATTCAGACTCCTCAGTTTTGCCCCATAATCATTTCTCCCCCTTGCCAATGGCAAGGGAGGGTTCCAGCTCAACTGAATTCTACTTTCCATAACCACACAAGTCCAACACTAGCATTGAGCTGACACAGACAGAAGTACAAAGGTCACTAATCTGACCCACAAGTTCTATATATATATTTTCAGCATGGCTGCCCTCACAGCCATCACAAACCTTAGAACACTCAACATTTGGTATAAAGTGAATTCATTAACAATTTAGCACCATAACAAAAGATTTCAGCTAGACTTTTTCCACTGTTTAACTTTATACCCAGACCAAGCTCCACTAGAAAAGCCATTCCATTTTCCTGTAACCAAGTTTTTTTTCTTTTTAAAATCCAGACCAATTTCCAGGATGTTAGGACTTGAACCTATAAACAGCTCTTCCTATTAAAATCAAGCCTCCACTCTTTTAGTGGATATAAGACCAGTACCAGATTCTAACATGTGATTAGACAAACCCAAAACACCAGGGCTTTTTCCAGGTTTTTCTCCTTTTTCCAGACCTAGAGAGAATAGCTTCCCCCCAGTTTTCTGGGGCTAGTAGGGTTCTCTTGGGAGGTGATCAGCCTCCCCTTCATAGCAATTAAAACTAGGGCTTTCCAGACTGTGCTTACCTGGGGATTCTTACCTTCTTTCATTTTCGGAGTTCTTTTTTGTTCCCAGAATCTTTCTCTTCAGATCTTCCACTGCCCTTGATTTTTGTTGGAAAGATTCTGGTGGAGCCCACATCTTTTCTGGACTAAAGTTAATCCAGGGGCACTCAGATTTGGGGCTCACCCAAGTCCTCCCAGCTTCCTCGGGGATTTGGAGGGCAGCAAAATACTACCGTCTCTGGCTTTCATCTGCAATCCCTCCATGGTCGCCAAAAATGTTGTAGAATTTGAGAGAGGTTCAGTTATTTGAGTATAGAGAGGCCAGGACTCAGGAATGATTTTGAGAAGGAAAAATGGTTTATTGACAGTCAGCCAGACTCAGGAGCTTTCTGTTTCAATCCCGAGCCCGAACAAGACTTTTGAGTTTCTTTTATACAGAGAGGAAAGGTTAAATAGTCCCTTTGTTTCAGTTCTCAATAGGCTTGAATTAGCATATATATCTTCCACTTCTTAGGTAAGCTTTTAGCATGGGCTTCACACATTCTAGATAAGCTTTTAGCATATTTGGTTTGCATTTCCCCTGAATACTTAAAGTTTATAGACCTTGCATTGTTAAACTGTTTCCTGGGACTGAAGTTGTGGCTGTGGTCACCAAGGACAGGACTGCAGCCTCTTACCATCTCACACCCACAAGTCAGACAGCTTAGGTTATCTCTGAAGAGACAAAGAGCCTCCCACCCAGAGCTCACATCAGTAGAACAATAGATTTTGAATTTAATGTTCAAAATATAAGGATAAATCTCTTCTTTAATTAGATACTGAATTATAAAACCAGAAATTAATGCCTTATTCATTTTTTAATGTCCAACATATGTAAAGTGCATAGAACATGACTGGTTCTGAAAAATATTTGTTATCTTAAACATTCATTGTTCTGAATTCTTTCCGAGGCTTCCCAAGCCTAAGTAAATAAAATGGATACAAAAAGAGTTTGGAACTATGTAAAAATGATGGATCAAAGAAATTGATTGCATTTTCTGGAATTAGATGGTTTATGTTGTTAAATCAAATGTTGCAAATGTAATGCTGACAGGGATCAGAATAATAATGTATAGGAATGAAACAGACTTTGTGGGAATTATTGGGTGGATGCCCATCTAAAGGGGACAGTCTCTAATCAGTCAAATGTTGCCATGCAAAAATTGTTACAATGAAGACCCACTCTATATTGGAATTTTATTTAAAAAACAGAAGCAGAAGATCAGGATTCTGTGTGAAATCTCCTTAATAATGAATGTTGACAGCCAATTCATTTTTTAATACTGAGGAGCACTCTCTAGGATCAAAAATATTCATATGGAAGTTATTTGGAGCCTGAGACTGCTAGCTTGGGGTACTGTTCTGAAACAACAAGATGCAAAATAACATCTTTATGTTTTATATAAGTACTCAAAAATGTGTTTTAGCTTATTCAAATGTAATTGACTAATTTAGACAATGTTTGAAAATGAATTCAAATTAAATAATTCAAATTTTAAAAATTTATATAAATGGCAATATTATACTTTAAAGAACTGCATGTCTTTTTGCTTTAGCATTTATAGTGAGAGATCATCAAGGGCTTTATAACTCAACAAAGATATTAAGTGATGAATCTAGTTATGGTGCCAAGATCTATTTGCAGTTAAGGGCTACATTTTTATTGTTGAAAGTAGGAAGAAGAAGGGGTAGACAACATCACATGCTATGAAGACATCAAGTAAGAACTGATCATTGCCTATTGAAATTGGCAATTTCGAAATCATGAGTAACCTGAGCCAAGAATTTCAAAGAATTAGTGGTAGTATAATGTGATGTACAGATTTTTTCAACTACTCTCAGTGACACCTGCCTTTTACAAACTGGAAAAACAAAAATGGACTTATAATTAAGACTTTTTTTAGTGAATCCAGTCTGAGCTGATTTGGATTTATACAACCTTCGGACAGAACTATGAAATCAGGTTTCTTCATACTTACGTGTTGTAATTTTTTCCTAATGGAAAAATGATATTCATTTAGAATTAGAAAGGCTAAAATTTAGTAATTCTTGTTCACAGGTTCAAAGAAATTTAAACTACTCATCTCAATTTATGTTAAAAAATGTCATAGAAATAAATTGCCTTAGATATTTATTTCCTGTGGGCACAAGCAAATAAATGGCAACCAGCATCAGTAATGTATGCTTCTACATGCCAGTATAGAATCACTCTGTGGGATTTGTTTATGACTTTGATTTCAAAATTACATTCAATAACAGAGGTGATTTCCTATAAAATGTTTAAATTTATGTTCTTGTTTACTGTATTTTACCATATGTGACTATAGTACAAATTAAAACAGGCTAAACATTTTCCCCCATAAGACATTTGAAAAACATCCTACTGAAAAAACCTTTTTCACAAATATGAAAAGTAAGCAATAGAATTTTAAGAATGCATGGCCATAGAAATAACCCATAGAAATGGGTATTAAATAGTTCCTTATGAAATTGTTCTATCCGAATTCTCTTTTCTAACAAAATTTCTGATATTTATTTATTTAAATATCAGAATGTATTTACTTGATTAAATACAGTCAGTTGAAATGTAAACAAAAATAAGATTTTTATATGTGTTCAGCAGTGGAGCCCAACTTTTATTTCCTACCACCCATTCCATTCTATTGACAAGTTGTCTTGACATTATTAACAATTTATTTAGAGTTTTCAGAAAATTAATCAGAGTATAAATCAGAATGGGATATAAGAGGTTAGGAGAATAAGAGGTTAAATCTAGAGTATTGCTATAGCCAGGCTAGAGATAATAACAATTAATTTTGACTTAAACAAAGAGAAATTGAAAGGAGGCAGCATGGTCCAATGTGGAATACTTTGGTGTTAATATCTACTTATTCTCGGCAGCAAACTTGACCCAGTGATTAGGGTGCCCATCCACCACATGGGAGGTTCGCGGTTCAAACCCCGGGCCTCCTTGACCCATGTAGACCTGGCCCATGTGCAATGCTGATGCATGCAAGGAGTGCCCTGCCACGCAGGGGTGTCCCCTGTGTAGGGGAGCCCCACGTGCAAGGAGTGCACCCCGTAAGGAGAGCAGCTCAGCACGAAAGAAAATGCAGCCTGCCCAGGAATGGAGCTGCACATGCGGAGAGCTGACACAATAAGATGACACAACAAAAAGAAACACAGATTCCCGTGCCACTGACAACAGAAGCGGACAAAGAAGATGCAGCAAATAGACACAGAGAACAGACAACCAGGGTGGGGAGAGAAGGGGAGAGAAATAAATAAATAAATAAATCTTTAAAAAAAAAAAAGAGTAAGGAAATCCAAATTAAGTATGGAATTTAAAAAAATCTACTTATTCTATTAAAATATTATGTAGGTAGAAAGAGGTGATTTGCCATGGTGCCAGTGAGGCCAGCAAGAAGGTGGTAAGCAGTTTTGGGACATGAAGGTGAAGGAGTTTCTCTGGTTGGGTTCAGGAATAAGAACATGAAACAGAGGATATGGCATCCTAATCTGAGGTTCATGTCAGAAGTGTCCGCGAGGGGCAAGGCTTTGAATTTCGAAGAAAACTGAGGATTCAGAAAAATTACAAGAAATTGCTAGGAAGGCACAAAAGACTCAAACCTCACAAGAAGTCCAATTCACAGATATATACCCAGATCATGTGAAACATCTCTATTTAGCTGAAGAGGAAAGACTTAGGAAGCCACTTTAAAAAGTTGAGCAAATTTTGTCAGAAGAACCAGTTGACTAGCCTTTGCCAAAACAAGGTAGTGTTGACCAGGCTTTGTCTGAAGAGCAATGTAGCATTGACCAGACTCTACGAGCAGAGGCATGTAGCAAAACATAAACTCCATAGATACTTAAGGAAAAGGAAAAGGAAAAAGAAAAAGAAACTTCAAATCAAAAAGCACAAGAAAAATATGAACAGGTACAAGCTAAATGTGCTACTAAGAAACAAGAATTTGAGAGAAGAAAATGAGAGAGAAGAAGCTCAGAGGCCCTACCAAAAAAAGAAAATGGAAGTGTTCAAAATACTGAGCAAAAAGACTGAGAAGAGCCAACCAAACTTGAATTTACAAATGATGTATCATCTTCAAAAAAAAAAGAAATTTTAAATCAGCCATTTCGCCTTTAATTAAGAATTAAAATATCTGCTGTCTATTGGGTTCTTTGATGTATGTACCCCTGTTTTAATTCCCTTGCTGCTAAAACAAATACCATAACTTGCATTGGTTTAACAACAGGAATTTATTGGCTACTAGAGCCAGTCGCTAGAAGGCTTACTTCCTCCCACGGTTGGTATCTTCAGGCTGGCCAGTAATCTTTAGGATTCCATGGACTTTCCATCACATGGCAATGCACATGGCAGTATCTTCTCCTTTTTATTCTGGACTCTGTTACCTTTCAGCTACTGGCTGCTCCCTATGGCTTGTTTCTGTATCCAATTTGCTTTATTTATGAGAACTTCAGTCATATTGGAGTAAGGCCCACCCTCATTCAGTTTGGGTACACCTTAACTAATAATATCTTCAGGTTCTACATAATATTATTTATTTCTTATTTATTTGGCTCTGAAGAAAGGTTGACCTGAGAAATTGAAAGAACCAGCTTCTATTTGGGAGACAGGATCAAGTGTCAAATATGTAATATTTTTGTATGAAATAAAATGTTTTAAAAACCAGGAAAAAAAGATAGTGCTCTTTGAAAAAATATATATCCATCTTGATACAAAAACAAAAAAGAATCCTTATTAAAGGATATCAGAGAGCTCAAAGAATCTCCAGAAGAAGTAGGTGGAAACCAAATACTTAGGAAAATATTTTTTCATCCATTCATTGGATAAATATTATTGATGGTTATAGCAGACCAAGATAAAGCCATAGATAAGAGAGGACTTCATAGAGCTAACATTTTCATGGAGTAGGCCGGAGAAGAAACACATACATATAACATAGAGTAGTGGTGAATATTGTTCAAAGGTTGAAAAATAAAAAAGGCAGGGTAAGGGAAGTAGGACTGAAGGGAAGGGCCTTTCTGATGAGACTTTTGAGCAGAAAAACTGAAGGAAGTGAGTGAACCTACCATAAGGATACCTAATAAGAAAACTTCTAGGCAATGGGAAATTAAAAAAGCTCTGAAGGGAAAGCCTGATAGGGAATCCAATGTGGTTGAAACACAGTGAGCAAGAGATCGGTACTGGGAATACATTAGAGAGTAAAACTCAGGCCATAACACATCGGACTTTAGAGAGCACTCTAAGAACTTTGGCTTTTACTCCACTTCAACTAAGCAACAGTTCTTAACAGGTGGAGATGCACTCCTGCCACATTTGTAAGAAAACATTACAGATTCCTGAGACAAGTATTGAAACAAATGCTTTAGGCAGGACCTTTCCCTCATGGCTTCTAAAATGTCAATTCCTCTGCCACACTTACCTGAATCAATTTTGAGTGTCATTGTTTCTTCACCAGATTCTCTTATAAACCAGTGTTTCCCATGGTTGCTTCTGATTATTGGAGTTTAGGATCCAACCTGTTGAAAGACTGGGGTAAAAGTTTCTGGCTCGACATGGGATGTCACTGAGTAGAAATTCCCAAATATAGGAAGGGTATTCAAAACAGAACTATGTCCTGTAACAATTGGAGGAGAGTGTGTGTGGGTTTAGGAAGAAAACAAGATAAAGTTGAGTGAGTACTCAAGTCAGAGAGACTGAGAAAGACACTGAGAGATTAGTAATAACCTGAACAAAAATGTCAGGGGAAGGATGTGTTGGTGGGATGGGTGATGAATTAATTTAGAATGTAAGTTAGGATGAACCAAGTGGAATTAGTCACTAAAAGAGTGGGATGAAGCTGAGGCTATCAGTAAAACATATAGATTTTGATGCCAAATTCATAGATTTGTCATTAAAACCATGAGCATGAAGTAAATCTTTATTATTTTGTGAAATTAAGCAGAGATAGCTTAAAAAGAATTGAAGAATGGAAGCACTCACCAATTTTTTTTGTCAGTGGGTGATGGAAGTAGGAAAGGAAAAAGATGGATGTGAATATGTTGAAAGCAAGAAAAAGTATTTTTTGGAAAGATAGGGAATCTGAGAATAAAAGAATTTAAAGATGGAAAAGAAGGAAGAGATAACTGAAAAGGAAATTGGATCAAAAGGCATTGTGTCTGGAAAGCAGACTTAGTTCAAGCTATTGGGCTCCTATCTACCATATGGGAGGTCCTGGGTTTGGTTTGTGGGGCTTCCTGGTGAAGGCAAACTGGCCTGCATGGTGAGCTGGCCCACACAGTGAGCTGATGCAGCAAGATGATGCAACAAAAAAGGGGAAAGACAGGGGAAAGACAATGAGAGACACAATAAACCAGGGAGCTGAAGTGGCTCAAGATATTGAGTACCTCTCTCCCATGTCAGAAGTTCCCAGGATTGGTTCCCAGTGCCTCCTAAAGAGAAGATGAGAAGAGAAAACAAGCAAACACAGAAGAATGCACAGTGAATGGACACAGAGAGCAGACAGTGAGTGCAAGTAGCAAGGGGTGGGGGGTCTAAATAAATAAAAAATAAATCTTAAAAAAAAAAAGGCACTGTGTGATTGTATGTTATATTTGACTGTAAGAAAAATAGACATCTTTACCTGCTAGGAAGGAGCAAATAAGTAAAGGAATTTTGAGAGACAGAGATAGAAGGAGGGAAGGAAGTGAAGGAAGGGAGGAAAGGAGGAAGGGAGATAAGAAAGAAGGACATTTTGAACCAGAGGTATGAAAATATTAGGGATATACATATGGATATACATTCTGATTTATTTTTTAATTTGCTTTTATTATAAAATAATACATAATCCTGGTTTTAAAAATGCAAATTGTATAGAAATTATTGAGATTAAAAAAGGAAGTGTCTTTGTAACACACCTGCCCTTTTTCTGCCCTGCCAAATCCCCAAGGCTAACCACACTTTTAACGTTTCACTATGTGTTTGTGCATGTGTGTATATGCATATGAATGTATGTACAACATACATAATGACTGGAGAAATCTGTGTTATATTGAGAAATGATTCTATTAGAGTTACTGAGTTTGTGACAAAAGGACCATGAGGAATTACTAAACAAAGGATAATAATTTCTTTCAAACTTTATTAGTCATATTAGGCTATGTTAGACCACAATAAGAAATTAAGTCCCAAATTTCAGTGACTTAACAAAACAGAGGATTGTTTGTCACTTAGGTTACATTTATAATGCAGATAATTGGGAGATTCTGCTCCATAAAGTCTCTCAGGGACCATGGCTGAGAGAGGTTCAAATTTTTGTAGCTAGACCATTTGGAACTTGCAACCACTTTGGCCATCACATTAGGATAATAAATAAGCTTGATTTTCTAAGTTTCAGCTTGGAAATAACAAACTTCAATTCGCTTTGTAACCCATTGGCCAGAACTGCTCTAATTGTATTGGGGTTTGGTTATGTCAGAGAGCATATGTATAGTCACCTATCCTTAAACATCTCTGCCACACTGACAAAATCTTATACAATGCTAGGGTTCAGAATAAAGACAGTGAAATAATAGAGAGATACTTAGAGGTAAATATCAATCACTTTTCACCCTCATAATTTTATGACTTCAAGTGACCAGTTTCTGAGTAAAGTTTTCTAGCATACTTTCTTATCATAGTCCAAAAAAATTTTTTTCTGTAACAATCAAGCACAAATAACTCTTATTAAGAGTTACATGCCACAGGAAATATCAATAAACGTTAAAAAGCCTGTCTATTTCACACATATAAGTAAAAACACTTGGAACAGTTGCAATAGAACTTTGAATACTTTAAGATCTGGAGCCTTATTACTACAGAGACATAAATAGAAATTTAACTTTGTGGTAAAATAAATAGAAATTCAACTGAAAATATATGTTGTCCTTTATATAAATGTTTATTCACTTTTTTCTTTTCCAACTATTAAAGCACTATTTATAATCACTTTAATATATATTAATTTATTTAATACAACAACCTGATGAATTAGGTGCTGATACTATGAGAGATAGAATAAGTATTTAGCTTTTTTTAAACTTCTACATCAAGGGTTTCATATTTCTACAATGTTCTTCATTAGACTGAAATTTTCATGACTTGGAGTTAGGTAAATAAATTTTAAGACATATATCAAAAACATAAACCAAAAATTTTTTAAAAATTGATACATTGGATTTCATAAAAAAAACTTTTTACTCTTCCAAAGACACTGTAAAAGGTATGAAACAGTAAGCTATTGCCTGGGAGAAAATATGAGCAAATCACGTATTTTACAAAGTACTTGTATCCAGAATACATATAGATATATTAAAATACTCTCAAAAATAAACAGTAGCAAAATAAATAATCCAATTTTAAAAAATGGGTAAAAGACTTGTACAGATATTTCAACAAATAGGCTATGTGGATTAAAAATAAGCCCATGGGTAAATATGTTCAAAATCATTAGTCAACAGGAAAAAAGAACAAATCAGAAGAAATACCACTACATTATTTTTTTTAAAAGACAGTATTATATGTTATCAAGAATGTAAAACAATTGGAGCTCTTATACATTTGGTAAGAAAAATGCAAAATGTTTTAGCCACTCTGAAAAAGTTTGTGGTTTCGTTATTTTGTAGTTATATTTTTAACATAGCAGGCATGGTTTCCAAGATATTTCAAGTTCCCAAGGGTGGGTAATAAGTTTTATAACCGGATACTTCAGAAGTCTATTTCTTGAACGTGGTCGACTTTCAGAAATTACTGCTTTGGGAAAAAATATGAGGATTTTTGTTGATGATTTAGATTGATGACTATTATGATTTCAACTATTTCATCTTTAACTTGAATAAGTACGTGACAGTGCAAGGGGAATGTGAAATATGCTCAGAAATCAAATTTAATCTGCCTTCTCCAGTCCCTCATTTTTCAGTGTTAAGAAAAGAGAGTATAAATTTGAAATCACAACTTGCCCTCTATTTCATATCTAAAATATTTAAAGTAGAGTAATGATGACCTTATTGTTAGGCAGGCAGGTAAGTGATTGATTTGGTTATTTATTTCACTAGGTATCATATAACTTGGGGCAACAAAGTTATAAACAGACTATTTTTGTCACTTCTAACTCAATGTATTCTAGGAGACCTCTGGAGAAAATCTGCCCATATAATGAATAGGGGCTTCTAGCCACTGGATTGTACCCATGGATTTAATATTCTAGCCATCTCTAATTATTTCTTTTCTATACGTGTGTTCATTTATAAATCTCATATAACAATATGAAGAGAAAATCTCCTTGGTGAACGTTGAAAGAAAAAAAAGACATTAGCACAAAGAAGGAATACCACTAACTTTTTATTAAGGCCCTGAAAATAAAAAATAAAATGTAGAGGTGAGAGTTTTATAACTTCTTCAAGTTATATAGAAGTATATAGAACTGTAGTCATGATAGTGACTCAGAATTAATGTGGTCAGTACAAGTTCAATAGAATTAAAGGGGAGAAATGCAAAATGTGAAAATGCTGGTTTCTGTTTCCACGTGGTTTAGAGAAAAATGGTTAGGAAAGAATATCATCACCATGTGTAAAAAAGTTCTGTGTTTCTGTGTTTATAATCAATTCCATTGTGTTTACAAGTGTATGTGAAGGATGGCTTTCGAACGGAATTTAAATTTAAGACTAACAAGAGAATTTTTCTGACAAACACTTGGGAAAATAATATTAGAAAAAATTCTGGTATTTAATTAAGCTGTAAATGCAAACTAGCTTAAATGTGAATCAAATAAAAATCAATTGGTTTTCAGTAAAAGTGACAGAAGAGACATGTGTAGAGAAGTCACATATGAGTCCAACACCATCATACTCAGGAGTAAAAATTAGTTTTAAAAAAGATTATACTTGGCCTGCATCAAAAGTGGCCACTGAAAATTAATTTTAAATATATGGTTAGGGTTTGGGAGATGCATGCATTTTGGTAATCAAGTTTTATTTAGGTAATGGCCATTTGCAGTGCTAATCATGGAACTTCCTGTGATAAAAACATGCCGTAAACCCATTATAGCCTGTCTCTTCCCTTGATTATAACTACAATTCTGAATAAAATACCAAAGTCACTATGAGAAAACTCTGAAAAATTAACAATATCAGGTAGATTAGTGAGGGGAATCAAAACTTGAAGAATGACCTGTAAGCAGGCTGACTTTCCTTAAATTTTTTTTTCCTTTTATCTTCCATTTGAGGATGTCCCCAGTACAGAACTACACAGCAGGTGTGGACAGACAACTTTGAGAAAATCCCTGACTTTCCAACCAGAAGATTAGGTAAAGGGAATCTGTAAGCTATGAGGGGGGGTAGGAAGGGAAAAATGATCATTTTACTTTTTCTTGTTTTCCTCTTCTTACTGCCATAAGAATGGTCCCAACTGTGAAGTTTCAATACCAGCCATGGTAACAGATCTGCAATAAATCTGCACTATATTTTTCTTTTTCTTTTTTTCTCCCCCCAGTTTTGCCCCAGGATGAGCAGCACATCAAGTGGTTATCCTGTCTAAGAGATATCCTGTCTTTAGGGCCAGGTGAAAGAGGTCCCTGGGATCAACTGAGTGTGGGAGAACTACAGAGGAGAGCTGCAGAAGAGGACTTCCTATTTCTGTATATGAAATGACACAAGTTCCAGGCTCATGCCTACAAAGCACATGCTTAGAATAGACCCAAAGCATCGTATCAAAAGCTGTGAGAACTAAACTAAACTCTAGTGTAAAGTGTACACTCCGCGTCCCAGACTTACCCCTTGAGAGGTGCATAGACCCAAAGGAGCATAGCAGAGGCTTTGAAAATTGAACTGACATTGGAACCTAATTGGGTTGATTACTGATACAAATCAAAACAAAACAAAATCTACTTTCTCCAGAGGATTTTAACAGGACTCATACTTTCAGAAGATAATAAACAAGATGTATAAAGTACAACCTAAAATTATTCAACATACAGAGAACCAGGAAAATATAAGTAATTCTCCAAGGAAAAGATAACCAGCAGATGAAATCCTGAGATAATCTACTGGAATCATCAAAGACTTTTAAGCAGTCATTATAGCCATGATTCATGAGTAATCTTAAATTCCCTTGAAATTAAAAAAAAAAAAATTAGATTTCTCAATAGAGAAACAGAAGCTATAAGAACCAAATGGATATTTTAGAACAAAAAAAGAGGAAATATCCAGTCATCTTACTAACAGAACAGAGATGGCAATGAGATTGAAAATAGATGCATAGAAATTATTCATGTGAAGAAGAGAAAGGAAAAATATTGACAAAAAAGAATGTCGGCTTGCAGAAAAATATATTTGGAAATATTTTATCTTTGTCTTTTCCTAGGAATACAATGACAAAGCTTTTTAAAAACCTTTTTTCCTTTTAATTATTTATTGAAATGTTTCAGTCCTCACATTAGTTACAAAACACTCAGTAGGGTTACGAAAAATATTTTTTTTTAAATCAAATACAGAAATTATTTAAAGAAACTGAAATTTACCTCAATATACTCTACTTGAAATTTTCAGTGCTTTGAGCATAAAGTTGGGAGTAATGGGAAACGAAATGAACCTCCTAAGAGGAGTAATTCTTCAGTCTAGTAATATTTAGGCAGAATGAAGAGGTGCACTGAGGTTTTACCCCATCCAGGTGAGAACTCTTGTCAAATGCTCATCAGATTTCAATTCAACGCTTTTGTGTCCAGGTTAAAACCACTCTTATGGGGGTTTCCTGGTGGAATAGTAAGAAGTTTCTACAGTTCACTTGTCTGCACAGAGGTGGTGCTGTACCTGGCAGTAATCTCCACTGCCCTTCAGAGACTTCCGTAAACGTGTGACCAAGAACACCACAGAACTGAGGCATATGCTTATTCATTGAAGACTGTGGCTTAATCATACAGCTGGTCCCGAGGCTGCAGCGAAACGGGCAGCGGCGGTGTCTGCAGGGCAGGGACGGCGGTGGCCACCGCGAGGCGGCTGTGGTGGCACCAGACTCTACCACGCGGTGAGCGGCTACAAGAAGAGCTGGTCACCCGGCAGTCTCCCAGGCCGCCCGCAGCAAGAGAGCCAAAATGTGAGCAAAGGCCAAAGGTTACAGCTTTTAATAATGCTTTTCAAAACATTTTTTCAGTTAACCTCATGAATAAACGGACTTAAACATTTTATAAATATAATAATTTACTTTAAGAACAATATGCTAAAACTTATGTCCATGTTTTAAGAACTCAAACTGAACAATTTGAATGGATGGAGTTTGAAATCCTCATAAGCCATAAGCCTTAGTCTTAGTGAATGAAAAAAACAAAAACAGCGTTCAGTTTCTGGCAGTGGTGTCTTATATATCCAGAAAAACCTCTTTCTTTAAAAACAAAAATGCCTAGAAATAAATCTGGATAAAATAAAACAAAGATCCTTTTTTACATTAAAGAAAAGAAAATCCCCAAGGACTGAAAAAGGCGCTTTAAACCAGGATGCTATTCTGACCACATTTGCCAACCTCGGTGATAATGAAGCTTCAATATTAATAATAAATTATTAGTTGCTAATTTGAAACCAAGGAGAGTAGTGAAGTTCTTGGGCAGCACTAATGGGAGAGTTGGAACATAAATCACTGCCTAAAGTTGGTATCAGAGCTCATTTAAAAGCAAAGATAAGTACATATTTTTCCTGTCTCAAATGGAACTCTGGTTGAGAAAAAGTGTCAGCTAAAAACATCATAACCACAAACTAGCCTTACATAGGACTTGGGTCTAAATTTATACTACTTATAATTTTATGGAAGCCTCAAGGTGATAAATATAAATACTGAGTCTGTAATATAGTAAGTTTCCTGTGCTACATGGTAAAAATAAATTTAGTTCTTATCTCATGAAACTAATCTATTCAACTAATGCATTATAAGATTCTGATATGAAGATCCACTAAGGTTTAGGAAACAATATAAAATAATAAGGGAAAAATCCCACAGGGCATGCCAGCATAAATTAAAAAGAGCAAAATTAGATACCAAGACATTTAGAAAATAACAATACGAATCATCAGATTTAAAAAGCGCACTAAATTCCAAGATTGATTTGAACAAATACACCTCCACCATATTGTAGTGATTCAGCAGAATACTGAAGACAAAGCCAAGATCTTAAAAGAAACCAGAAAGAAAAGGAGGATTGCATGTGAAAAATGTCAGTTAGACTGAGGACTGAATTTCAACGAAATAGAGAAATATTCTAAAAGAGCTGAAAAAAATAACTGAAAACACATGGTTTTATACCAAGCTAAACTATTATTTCAGAAAGCCATTGAAATAGAGACATTTTCAGAAAATCAAAATTCAGAGAGAACATCCTCGAAAGAGGAAATTGAACTCAGAGAGAACTGTGTTAAAAGAACGGTAAGCATGTAACAAAAAATATTTGAGGGTAAATATAAACAAATATTGGATTGTATGAAATAACACATAATAACTAATTAAAGGAATAGTGTGGAAATTAAATATTCAAATTAGCATACAATATGGTAAGGGATAATCAAGTTAAATTACTAGAAGATTAGAAATGACAATATTATCTGGCTTTCATTGTATAATGAAATAATAAATTACCAGAGTCATCTTAGGGTTGATTTGGCAACAGCATATTTTCCCCTTGACCCCAGTGGCAGAACCTTGTCTAATTTGTAAGTCTCCGGATGTGTTGCTATCCTTTTGAAGAAGTCACATTATTTTCTACAGACATTAATTTTATTCCAGTTTTTCTTTCCAAATCAGAAAGTGAAAACAATAAAAAATGTCTATAAATCTAAAATCATATAGGAAAAGTGGGAAAAGGACAAAGAAAAAATTCAGGGTAAAAAAGGATAAAAAATATAGGTTTTAGAAATGAATCCAAATACATAGTGATCACAACAAAATTAAATAGTCATCCTTTAAATAGCAATGGTTGTCATAGTATATTTGTAAAAAAGAAAATCTTCCATATATATGCTGTTTACAGGTACAGACTTAAAACACAATGGGAAGAGAAGTTGAAAGTATGGAAAAATATAGACTAGGCATATAATAACCAAAATTATACTTGTATAGTTCTATTAATATCAAACAAAATTTTCATTCACCTTAAATATTAGTAAACATCATAGTGGACAACTAAATCATGACACGTTCACATAATGCAATGACATACAGTTCTGAAAATAAATTAAATAGAGCTAGAAGTTGAATAAGATAATACTAAGTTGCAGAAGGATAAATACGTTATGATATCATTTATATAAATGTTTAATATATTGAAAAGAAATTTTAATGTGTTATAACAGAGATAATCAATATTATTTTTAATAATTTTTCCCCAGCTAGTGGATACCCAAGTGATTGCTGTTGTTCTCTATACAATTTTGTGTATCTATAACCAATCAGAAGAAAAATAAAGTATCAAAAATATATAGCAAAACATAGATTCTATAGTACTGGGAATTTTTTCTGGTTTGTATAAGCATTTTTCTTGGAATGACAATATTATTTGGCTTTCATTGTGTAATGAATTAATATGTTGCCAGAGTCATCATAGGATTGATTTGGCAATAGCATTTTTTTTCCTTAACCCCAGTGGCAGAACCTTGTCTAACTTGTAAATCCCAGGATATATTGCTGTCCTTTTGAAGAAGTCACATTATTTATTTTCCACAGACATTAATTTTATTCCAGTTTTTTCTTCTCTAGGTAATTAGAGTATCTTGAAGTCCAACCCATTACTCATTTAAGGGTTTATAAATCCTTTTCCAGCTTGAAATGCTTTTCTAGATCTGAACCTACTTTCAAGGATCTTTATCTTCCTTTACACCACAGCTCTCACGTAGTTGAAAGAACATGATACACAAGAAATCATGAATCTTAATCTTTTAATCTATGACCCCAATTCTTTCACACAGCCAAAAGGATAGAGCATTTCTGATAGCATAGAAAATACAAAAGTAGGTATATATACCTACAAACACACATACACATTCATATAAAAACATACATACTACATAGATACCCAATCAGGACCAAGTTTAGTTCATTTGTTTTGTTTCGATTTTTAATTCTCTCCAGCAATATGATTATAGCTAAATCATTCCTCTGGATTTGGGTCTTAGAAAACATATCACGTTCTCCCTAAACTTCCTGCCTCAGTCACCATTCATTGTAGATTTTTGCCTCAACATCCTAAGGTGTGATAAATACAGTAGCTATCTCAATGTATCTATGTGCGTTTTGTTGTAGATTTTTCAGGACTTTCTTTATATTTGATCATGTCCTTTCTAAATAGGGCAAGTTTTCCTCCTTTTCCAATTTACATGCCTTTTATTTCTTTATCTTGCCAAACTTCTCTGCCTAGAACTTCCGGTACAATATTGAACACAGTGGTGACGGTGGGCATCCTTGTCTTGTTGCAGATCTTAAAAGGAAAACTTTGTCTTTCTCCACTGATTATGATGTCAGCTGTGGATTTTTCATATATACCCTTTATTATATGGAGGAAATTTCTTTCTGTTCTTATTTATCTAAGTGTTTTTATCAAGAAAGTTTGCTGATTTTGTCAAATATTATTATTTTTTTGTCTCAATTGAGATGCTTATGTGTTTTCCCCTTTGTTTTGTTACTATGGTAAATTACATAAACTGGTTTTCTTACGTTGAACAACCCTGGTATAAAACCACTTGAACATGGTATATAATTCCTTTAATATGCTGTTAGACTCAATTTGCCAGTATTTTCTTTAGGATTTTTGCATTTATAAACATAAGAGAAATTAGTCTATAATTTTCTTTTCTTGTATTATCTCTACCTGGCTTTGATATCAAGGTGATGTTGCTATCATAGAATGAATTAGGTAGTGTTCACTCCTGTTCATTTTTTGGAAGAGTTTGAGCAGGTTTGGTATTAATTCTCAGAGTGATTTTTAGAATTAAATTGTGAAGCAATGTGATCCTGGGTTTTTTGGGGGGGGGATGTTTTTGATGACTGCTCGAATCTCTTTACCTAGATTTAGATCTTCTATTTCTTTTTTGAATCAGAGCAGGTTGTTTGTGTGTTTCTAGAAATTTGTCCATTTCCTCTATGTTTTCTAACTTGATGGCATACAGTATAAATAGTATCCTCTTATGATCCTTTTCATTTCTGTGGGGTCAGTAGTAATGTTCTCCCCTCACATTTCCAAGTTTATTTATTTGTATCATTTCTCTTTTTTTCTTTGTCAGTCTTGCTAAAGATATGTCAATTTTATTGGTCTTTCGAAGAATCAACTTTTGGTTGTGTTATTGCTATTTATTGTTTATTTCAATTTCTTTTATTTCTGCTCTAATCTTTTTTTTTTCTGTCTTTTTGCTTGCTTTGGAGTTAGTTTGCTGTTCTTTTCTAGTTTCTCCAGGTGCACAATTACATCTTACCTTTAGGACTATAGATTTCCTTCTCCACACTGCCTTCACTACATCCTGTAAATTTTGATCTCTTGTGTTTTCAATTTAATTCATCTCACCATATTTACTGAATTCCCTTGCAATTTTCTCTTTGATCAACTGATAGTTGTAAGGGTGCATAACAATTTCAATATATTTGTGGATTTCCCAGTTCTCTACCTGTTATTGATTTCCAGGTCCATTCCATTTTGGTCAGAGTTGATATTTTTTATAATTTCAATCTTTAAAAACTTATTGTGACTATTTTTTTACCCAAATTGTCTATCATGGAAATCAACCATGAGTACTTGAGAAGGAAAAAATATTCTTATGTTCTCTGGTGCAATGTTCTGTATATGTCTGTTAGGTCTAGTTCATTTATCATATTACTCAAGTTCTTTTTCCTTATTGATCTTCTGTCTAGATGGTCTGTCTATTGCTGAGTGTTGTATATTGAAGTATCCAAACTTATTGTTGAGGTGTCTATTTCCTTCTTCAGTTCTGCCAGTGTTTGCCTCAAATCTTTTGGGGTACCATTGTTAGGGGGACAAATCTTTATGATTGTTATTTCTTCTTGATGGGTTTGCTCTTTTTTGAATATATAGTGCCCTTCCTTGCCTCTTCAAACAGGATTTGAGTTAGTCTATTTGTCAGATATTATTATAGCCACCCCAGCCCTTTTTTGGTTTCTATTTGTATGGAATATCTTTTTCCATCTTTTCATTTTCAACTTTGTGTGTCTTTGCGTCCATGGTGAGTCTCTTATAAACAATATATGGTTGGATCATGCTTTTTAAATCCATTCTGTGACCTTTAATTGTGAAGTTTACTCCATTAACATTCAGTATTATTATTGTAAAGACAGTGCTTCAGTCTTTTTGTCTTTGATTTTTAAATGCCATATCTTTTTTTGTAGTTGTTCTCTTTTCTTTTCTTGCAACCTCTTCTTCTGTATAGTTAAAATATTTTGTGATATATCTGATTGATCCCATCCTCATTTTTGTTTCTCTATATTTTTAAATACTTTCTTTGGTGTTACCCTGGGGTTTTAGTTATACAACCTATATCTATAACCTACTAATTTGAAAAGATACTAAGTTAGCATCAATAGCACACACATTCTCCCATATCTGTTTCCCTTCTTTATGTTGTTTTGTCCCACTTTACTTCTTTATATTTTGTGTGTCAATTTTCAGTAATATGCCCTTTCTTTGTTTAATTGTATTCTACTCTTACAGGGATTAAAGAGTAAAGTTGTATATTGAGGATTCAGTACTGCTGGCTTTTGCAATTTACCTTTAACTTTTTAGCTACACTTGCTGAAGATTTCACTCTTTGCAGTAGTCCAAGCCACTGCCCTGTCTTTTCCTTTCAACTTGCATAATCCCCTTTGGTAATTCTTATAGGGCAGGTCTTTTGTTGACCAGCTCTCTCAGTTTCTGTAAATATTTTAATCTCTTCCTCATTTTTGAAGGCCAGTTTTGTCAGATAAAGAATTTTTGTCTGGTAGTTTTTCTCTTCCAGTGCCTTAAATATATCATACACCTCCACAGTTACTGATGCTAAATCATCACTTAGTCTTATTGAGGTCCCCTTGAATGTGACTAATCACTTTTCTTTTGCTGCTTTCAGAATTGTCTCTTTATCTTTGGCATTTGACTTCCTGATTGCTATATGTCTCAGAGTAGGTCTAAGCTTTATTCTGTTTGGATATGTTGGGATTCTTGCATATGTATATTTAAGTCTTGTGTAAGATTTGGGAAATTTTCTTCCATTATTTCCTTAAATATTCTTTCTGACACTTTCCCTTATTTTCTCCTTCTATTCACACATAATGCGTATGTTTATTTGCTTCATGCTTTCACTCAAATTCCTGAGATTTGGTTCATTTTTTGCAATGCTTTCTGTCTGTTCTTCTGACATTCAGTTTTCCTATCTTCTAGTTCACTGATTGTTTCTTTTGCCTGTTCAAATCTGATCTTATATGCTTTTAGTTTATTTTTACTCTCCATTATTGTGCCTTTCAACCCATTTTTTTCTGTTTCTTTTTAAACTTCCAAATTTTTCCTTATGATCACACATTGTCTTTTTATTCTTTAGCATATTTTCCTTCATCTCCTTGAATTTAATTAGGATATTTGTTTGAATTTCTTTATTAGTTGTTCTAAATTCTGTGTCTTGTCTGAAGTTTTAATTTGTTCCCTTGACTGAACCATATCTTTTTATTTCTTAGTATGGCTTGTAATTTTTTGCTGATGCCTGGGCATCTGATTATTTTGATGTGTTAATTCTGATTGTCATTTTCTCATTCTTGTCAAGATTTTAAAACCTGGTTTTGAATTGAAGGTCTTCTTTAATACTTGGTTCAGTACCTACTCTAGACCTTTAGAGAAACTCATGTTTAACTGTTCACATTTTCTCAGCTCTTCATTTGATTAATGCCCTTGGTATGTGGTACAATTTTTAAGATTACAAGTTCTGTGCATTTGTTTCACTTGTAAGAGAAAGCTTCCTTTCCCCTATTCCTTCTCCAGGTATCTTGATCTGTTCTGTTTGTGTTCATGCAGAATCTTCTCCCTAGCTCCAATGGGGAGCTCCCTCACTCATTGCTCCCTTTTCCTTACATTTTTCAGTCTTTGGCTTCATCCTGCCTTATATAACTTCAGTTTTCACCCTGAATTTTTTCTGGAGGCTTTCCTGCCTCCAGCTTCTTCCCTGTTAGGGTATTTCAACCCAGGGGACCAGATAGCTTAGGGTATTTCAACCCAGGGGACCAGATAGCGTCAATCCACAAAGGTCCAATTTGCATTTAGGTCGTCCCACAAACAGAAACTGGATTGAGTGTGCACACGTTTTGCCAGCAGTTCTGCCACAGTATCGCTGTCTCTCTCTCTTTTTCCTGGGGGTTCTTTTGTATATGGCTCTCTTCAGCTGCTTGTGTTCTGCCCTGGGTCTCTGTGGACTTGGGTCCCTCTGCCAGGATATGCTGAAGTTCTGTCTTGCTGCTGTGAGTGGCTCTATGGTCTGCCTCCCTGGCAAGAGAGATCCTGGATATGTTGCCTCTGTGAACCTCCCAAGCTGCACAGAACTGAGTAAGGAGGAGTGGACTAAACAGGTGGGTCCAGGACATAAATCTCCTACCTGGTCTTGGTAATTACTTTTTTTTCTTTGATTCAGCATTTTTAGAGTGTCTCCAGTATCTATATTCATCTAGAGTTCCAAGCAAGTGGGATTTGTCCTTTTATTAGTCGATTCTCTGGGGAGACTTTTCTAGGGAATACCTTATGCCATCATGTTGATGACATCACTGAGTCCATATATTCTTTCAGGAAAAACTTCCATATAGTAATGTGGAAATTATCCTTGAAACCCCTTGGAGACAAACTTGTTTCTGGAATTTTTTCATGTGGGTGGATGGGTTGCCTAAAATTAAAAAACAGTCAGAGGAGGAGGGTATGCTATATTTCTGGCTAGATATCCTAAACACTTACTAATGCCATTTCATATATTTATCTCTCTTTTAAAAAAAAATTGTATCATTCAGGAAATGTCAAGAATACTTACTTTCATTATTACCAATCATATTTAACTGTGTTAGGAGTCAAGCTAGCCAGAATCTTCCATTTTTAGATAGTAGTTCTTTATAGAAAAGTCTTCTCTGTGTGACAAAACCACAGCAGAGACCCTGCATGCTCAGTGAACAAACGTCATTCTCTTCTTCATGGTTCTTTTTACTGTTTAAATCAATGCCTTTCAAAGATAGCCTGGAAA
Organism: Dasypus novemcinctus; assembly: GCF_030445035.2. Lineage (NCBI taxonomy): Eukaryota > Metazoa > Chordata > Mammalia > Cingulata > Dasypodidae > Dasypus > Dasypus novemcinctus. The sequence goes on from NC_080677.1 coordinate 84,843,921, forward strand.
ACAATAGGAGTTTTTGAGAAATTAAAATACAGTCTACAGTCCTTATAATAAGATTTGGAAAGAAGTCAGATAATTAGCATTCCAAACATTAAATCAGCCACTGATTTTTTTGGGTGAATGATTAAGTTCAACTTATTTAAGCATTTATTCTGACCTCAAGCTTCTAATAGGTACAATATATTTATAATAAGAATGTTTTGTGTTGTTGAATACATTTTTTTTTAACTTGACAACCTATTTCACTTATGTATCAATAGGAAGTGAATCAGATACCATATGTTGAAATTTATACTGATATCCCATACTTTGATGCTATTGTATGTGGAATTCACTGACAGACTTATATATAGGAGAAATACAATTTTTATGTGAGGGTTAAACTATAAAATCATCTCATAATCAAAACATTCAAAGCTAAGTTAAAAATGTTGACTCCAAAACAAGCAAATTTTGATCATAAAACTTCTGGATTCATTCTTTCACCCAGTCTTTCAGTCTTTCACTTATTCAATCAAATATTAAGCACCTCCTGTGTGTTCAATACTATTCAAAGCATCAAGGGTACAAAGGGAAAATGGTAAAAAGTCCTTGCTGCATGGAGGCCATATCTAGAGATAGAGAACAGCTAGTATAAAAGATTTAAGAATGGAATGATCTTGACATGTTTATGGAGAATAATGAAAGGCAGAATATGAGAGCATAGTGAGCAAATGGAAGAATGGTAGGAGATGAGGGCAGAAATAGAGTATTTTCTGCTCTTTCTGGACCTTATAGGCAAAGCAAATATTTTGAATGAACTTAAAAAAATTTTTGAGTTGAAATCACATAAAATAAATCAACCATTTTAAAGTGAACAATTCAATGACATTTTTACATTTGCAATGTTCTGTAGCCATTACCTCTATCTAGTCCCAAAACTGATTTCAATTTTGTGTTTAATGAAAAGTCATTGGGAAAACCCATTTAGGATTGCAAAAAGATGGTGGAGTAGGAAGCTCCAGGAATCAGTTCCTCAACCAAAAGAACTGGCAGGAAACTATCTGAATCAACTATTTTGGAAATCTGAAGTCTAGGGTAGCACTGTGAAGAAATTGAGGAAGAACTTGAGGAACAGGCTGGTAAACGGTGGTAAATGCAGGTGAATTCCATCCTCCCTACAGCAGCTACCATTGCCCATCTTCCAGTCTTATGGGATGCAGCAGTTGGAACGACAGCCCAGGCTCCTTTTACAGTTAGCTAGTGCCAGGTTGTGATATAAAGACCTAGTTTTCCAAACTCTGGTATTGTATGGTCTGATAGCTGATAACTTCAGATTGCTAAGGGTCAGTTCTGAGTGCAGCCATTGCTCAAATTCCATTCAAGCAAGTGATGGAGGATACTTAGACACAGTGCCCTTCCTCAAAACACCAGAAAAGAGTGAATGGACCACAATGACTAGGAGAGTATCAAATCAAGAAGACACAACTACAAAAGCTATAGGGAAAGGTCTTGGTGCACTTGCTAGTCCCTTTCTCATTCCTTCCCAAAATGGGTGTGAAGTCAGCCTATACTCCCATTGTAGGTCTCTAACCCTGTTCCAGAGGAAACAGAGTAATGCCCATGCACATACTGGGATGCCTGTATATTGGTGCCTATCTATGGGTGGAAGTCTGAAAGACTGAACCAGAAAATTTGCCTCATCTTGCCCTCCCATAATTGTCTTGTAGGCTAAGAAGTAGCTTGCAGACATGAAAAGAGTGTAAGAAACAATTAAGTCAAAAGTGTCTTGCAGCAAAGAACTATCTGCATTAAGTCACATCATAGAGAACCCAAAAGGGGTGAAATTCTATCTCGAAGGGAGTAGAAAGGGCATTAAAATTTCTGTAAACTGTAAATGGGGGAATTGTTAAGGCCACTAGCAAGCACAGGGCCAGAAAAAGAAGCAGGCTCCATGGTTTCAAGCCAACTCAGATAGGACAAGAGAAACCTGCAGTTTACATTCACATTGGGCTGGTTTACTTGTTAGGAAATCTAAGTGTTGATTGAGACTCCCAGCCAAAGTTGAGCCAATTTGCCAAGGCTGTCACAGGTACTTTTTGCCTTCATTTATTGGTTTAGGTTAGCTCCTGGCACTGAAGAAAATCCCTGTCATATCGCTAGCTGTATCCAAGTTTAAGAAACAGGTCAGGGACTAAATCCCAGAATTATTACTTTAAATATGAAAATATATAGTGAAGTTATCAGTGAAGAGGACCAGATTTTGGACATACCAAACAAAGATTTTATAAAATGATCCTAAATATGCTCAAGATGTTAAAGGAAAACACAGAGAAAGAGCTAAAGGATATGAGGAAAATGACGAATGAACTATATGAGGAATACCGGAATAGAAGACCACAACAACAGAAATGAAAAATTCCGTAGAGGGTTTCAATAGCAGATTGGAGCTGGCAGAAGAAAGAATCAGAGTTTTCAAAGGCTAGACAATTGAAATGATTCAGGTTGAGGAACAGATAGAAAAAAGAATTTAAAAAGAGCAAATAAAGCTTAAGAGCCCTGTGGGATACCATGAAAGATGGGTATATACACAGCATGGGAATTTCAGAAGGAAAAGAAAGAGAGAAGGTGGCCATAGTTAGAAGCTGTATATACCCCAGAGAAAACATGTTCTTAAAGTTAGTTCATTCTAACTTTGGGTGTGAACCAATTGTAAGTATGACTTTTGATGAGGCTACTTCAGTTAAAGTGGGCCCACCTCAATCAGAATGGGTCTTAATCCTATAACTGAAGTCCTTATTAGTGGAATGAAATTCAGCCAGGTAGGGAGAAAACCATATAGAAAGCAGTTAAAGGTGAAATCAATGGAACCTGAAAGAGAAGGATATTACTACTGCTCCTATAGAAATAAACAGGATTATAAGAGAATATTATAAACAAAATGTACATCAACAAATTACTGAAGCTGAATGAAATGTATAAATTCTTAGAAATACACAAACTACTTACAGTGATTCAAGAATAAATATAGATCTCAACAAACCAATAACCAATAAAGAAATTGAATAAGAAATCAGAAACATCCCAACCAAGAAAAGCCCAGGACTAGCAGTCTTCACTGGTGAATTTTACCAAACATTCTAAGAAGTAACTGCAATTCTGCTCAAACTCTTCCAAAAAATTGAAGAGAGAATTCTCCTTAACTCATTCTTTGAGGCAACATCACCCTCATACCAAAGCCAGATAAAGATACCCAGGAATGCTTCAATATGTGCTTATCAGTTGTAACAAATGTACCTACCACACTAATGAAAGATATTATTAATGTAGGAAAGTGTGGGAGAGGGAGAGGGTAGGGTATATGGGAATTCCCTATATTTTTATTGTATCATTTATATAATCTAAAGCTTCTTTAAAAATAAAATTTAAAAATTATAGACCAGTATTCCTTATGGATATACATGTAGAAATTCTCAGCAAAATAAATTCAAAAGCACATTTAAATAATTATGCACCATAATCCAGTGAGATTTATCCTAGCTATGCAAGAATGTTTCAACATAAGAAAATCAATTAATGTAATACACCACATTAAAAAAAGTAAAAACACATTATCACCTCAATTGATGCAGAAAAAGGATTTGACAAAATCCAGCAGCCTTCTTGATAAAAACACTTAGAAAACTAGGACTAGAAGGAAACTTTCTCAAAATGATAAAAATCATGTGTGAAAAACTGACATCATACTCAATGGTGAAAGACTGCAAGTTTTTCCTCTAAAATCAGGAACAGCACAAGGATACCCATTGTCAACACTGTTATTCAACATTGTACTGGTAGTATTAAGAACAGTTAGTTAAGAGAAAGAAATAAAAGGCATCCAAATTGGAAAGGAAGAAGTGAAACTTACCCTGTTTGCAGATGACTTAAGCTTACATACAGGAAATCCTGAAAGAAGTCCACAAGTCTACTAGATCTAATAAACAACTTAAGCAAAATGTTGGGCTACAAAATCAACATGCAAAAGTCTGTTTTGGTTCTGTACATGAGTAATGAACAATCTGAAAAAGAATTCAAGAAAAAATTCCATTTACTATAGCAACTAGAAGAACAAAATATCTAGGAACAAATCTAACCAAGGATATAAAGGATTTGTACACCGAGAACTACAGAACATTGTGCTAAAAGAAATCAAAGAAAACCTAAACACATGGAAGAACATTTGTGATTGGAAGACTAAGTATTGGTAAGATGGCAATGCTATCAAAAGTGATTTACAGATTCTACTCAATCCCAAATCAAAATTTCAACAGCCTTCTTTGCAGAAATGGAAAAAATAATTGTCAAATTTATATTTAAGGATAAGTGGCCCCAAATATACAAAGCTGTCTTGAAAATGAAGAATGACTAAAGAAAGAAAAAGCAGATTATTGGGAACTTATCTAAATTAAAAACTTGAGGCATTTCTTCAAAGAAAATATACAAAGGGTCAAAAAGCACATGAAAATATGTTTAACATCATTAGCCATCAGGGAACTGGAAATCTAAACCTCAATGAGATACCATTTCACTCCCACTCTACTGATTACTAGTGTTGTAGAATTTGAGAGAGGTTCAATTATTTGCGTATAGAAAGGCCAGGACTCGGGAATGATTTTGAGAAGGAAAAATGGTTATTGACAGCTGGCTGGACTCGGGAGCTTTCTGTTTCAAACCCAAGCCTCGAACAAGATTTCTGAGTCCCTTTTATACAGAGAGGAAAGGCCAAATGGTCCTTTTGTTTCAGTTCTCAATAGGCTTGAATTAGCATATATCTTCCACATCCTAGGTAAGCTTTTAGCACGGACTTCATACATTCTAGATAAGCTTTTAGCACATTTGGTTTGCATTTCCCCTGAATATTTAAAGTTTATAGACTTTGCATTGTTAAACTGTTTCCTGGGACTGGAGTCGTTGCCATGGTCACCAAGGGCAGGACTGCAGCCTCTTACCTTTCCACACTCACAAGTCAGGACAGACAGTTTAGATTAAGGTTATCTCTGAAGAGACAAAGAGCCTCCCACCCATAGCCCACATCACTAGTAAAAAGAAAAAATGTAAATTACAAGTGTCAGAGAAGATGTGGAGAAATAGGAACACTCTTTCATTGCTGGTGGGAAAGAAAAATGCTGCAACTGCTGTGGAAGACAGTTTGGCAGTTCCTCAGAAATTTAAGTGTCAAATTATCCACTGCTGGGAGCATACATTTAAAAAGTGTAAGTAGGGACTTGAAAAGATACTCGAACATAGATGTCCACAGAAGCATTATTCACAATTGTCAGAAGATGGAAGCAACCCAAGTGTTCATCAAAAGTCAAATGTATAAATAAAATTTAATGTATTCATGCAGTGGTATATTATTCAGCCATAAAAGGGAATGAATTTCTGATAATACAACAGCACAGATGAACCTTTAAGAAATTATATTGAGGTAAATAAGCCAACACAAAAGTATAAATATTGTATTTCATCACCAATATGAACCAATTTAAAAAAGCAAATTAATAACATCAGAGACTAGAAGCAAATTCATAGCATTAGAAACCAGTGTGAATGTAAAGAATGAGAAATTAACGCTTAAATTTTACAGAGTTGCCTCTTGGGATGATGGAAAAGTACTGGTAATGTATGGAGGTGCTGGTAACTCAGTACTACAGACATAGTTAAATGTACAGAATTATATATTTGAATGTGATTAAAAAGGGAAATTTTAGGTTATATATACATTAGTAGAGTGATTTTTTTAAAAAGTGGCATAGGACTATAACAAAAAATGTCACTGGGGCAGGTTAAACATGGGGATAAAGAATAAATGGGCAATTGCAGTAGTTACTGCTGAGGAGAGATACATAGTGCTGTGAGAACCTGTAATAGAAAGATTTTATTTGCTTACATTGCTCCCATGAAAGAATCTCATAGGAAGGCTGATCTGGGATCTGAAGGAAAAGATAAAGTTTATTTGCAGTTTGGTTGGGTAGAGGAAGGGTTCCTGGCAGAATGCAAGGATCTTGTGACAAAAGGGACCATGGCCTTTTAAGGAAAAGGAGAAGTTCAGTGAAGCTGGTGCCATGAGAGAAAGGAGGAGCAAAATTGAATCTTAAGTGGAGTATCAAGTATGTAGCAGCCCATGAAAACTGTTACAGGTTATGCTAAATATTTGAATTGATCCAAAAAGCAAATGAAGCCATTGAAGTATGTTCACGAGGAGAGAGGTGGGTGTTGAGATGTTTCATTTTATCTTTGGGGACAAATAAAACACTCTTGTGGCAGAATGAGAATTGATTAGCATTGACTTGAGTACAAATGAAGGTTCAATTAGTAGGCCATTTTGGTAGTTTAGGTAAGAAAAGGTAGTACCTTGAGGTACATGATAGGACTAGAGAAGAAGAGTAGAAAGAATTCAGATATTTATCAGATAAAATAGACAACTCTGGAATAGATTAGGTCCATAAGATGGGAGAAAAGACACAACAGATGACTCCCAGACTTGCACTGAAAACAAATATTTACTGTTCACTGAAAAAAAAAAAAAAGACCATGCAGTTTTGGGCAGGAGGAAAGAAAGACTGCAGCAGTCAAAAGGGAAGTCAGTGACTCTTGAAAGCATAAGCAGAGAAGTATCAGGGAGGACTGTAGACAATAACTTTCCAATAATTGTCGAGGGAGATATGTCTTATCCTAATACCATCAAGAGATTGTCAGGGAAATTCATATGGCAAAACAAACAAACTAAATAACAGCAAAAACAAAAAGTGTATCTTAGTTTTTTTCTTTCATTCATTCAACAAAAAGTTTATTGAGCACCAAGTGCCAGACAGTGAGTTCAGTGCTAGGGATATAATGGCATATAATACAGAACTTTGCCTTTACAGAGTTTAGCGTCTAAATTTTAGGATCATGTAATACTACCAATTTTCTCTTACCATGCTTTCTTATTTTATTTTTATTCTTAATTTGTATATTTTAGTAGTTTCCCTACAGAAAAAAATGGGTGCACAGAGGGCATGAGTTGATAGACGCCATTTCAGCATTTAGAATTCCATTGACATAATTAAGTTGCATTCTAGTTTTATATATCAATATCCTCAGTGAGGAAAATGTGAATTTACCAGTCAGCCCTGAGTAGACTGACACCTTACTTAGCTTTCTGAGACTGATAGATTGAGATTAGAATATACACTAAAGGATTTTATCACACAAAAATTTATGGAGAATCCTTTCCATTGGCTAAATCCTCAAAATTTCCACCAACATGTTAACTGTAATAACTAGAATGGAAAGCTGCCTCAACCAGGAAATAAAACTGTAGAGTTTCTATAAATACCTTTAAAGATGTATTTTTTGACCATTCCATACCTGAGTTATTTTTAAGTTTTAGGCATAGTTGACTTATCCTATGAATATCATTTAGCATTATTTGAATTATCACTCACCCTTTCAGATCTTATCGCTACTAACATTTAATGACTTTGATGATTGGTTAATTCATCTTCCCTTAATGTTCCCTGCATTCAGTCTTGACAGACTATTACACTACTTGTAAATGGATTATTTGGTGTTTTAAAGTCAGATGTGATTTGACCTAACATGACCTATCATTAAATAAACAACTTAAAAACCATATGCCAACTCACTTTGCTATTCTGTTGATTTTTAGTTAGTGCCTGGTGACATAAAAGAGGATTTTTTAAAGTAGCCACTTTCATTGCACTGAGGGATAATGTGGTATAAAGAATTTAGAAAAAGTTAGGCAGTCCATGGATTGAATCACTGCCAGATCCTTGTATAACACTGTGTGTCTATTTCCCTTGGTAATCTATATTCCAAAGTTATTATGAGGGTCAGAACATTGTTTCCACTGTTTATCACCATGCTAAGGGCTGAGGTTTTAGAGAATCTAAATGGTAGGTTATTTTATTATTATTTTTTGCTTGTGTCTGGCTTTTTTGTTTATATTTTTAATTAAAAATTTAATTAAAGATACAAGTTTACAGAAAAATCATGTTAAAAAAAAATACAGCAATCCCATATATGCTCCTATGGTTGACATTTTGCATTACTGTTTCCTTTGTTACAGGTTAAAATTTTACTGTTAACTATAGTCCATAGTTTACATTCGATGTATTTTTCCCATTTACCACCCTATTATTAAAACCTTGAATTACTGTGGTATCTTTTTTGTAATTCATGAAAGAACATTTTTATGCCCTTTTAAAATATAGTCCATAATTTACAATAGGGTTCAATATATTATACAGTTCTATGTTTGATCTACTAATTTTTATCTAGTACATATGTGTGTTTCCCCTTTTAACCACATTCACATACATAATTCAATGATGTTAAGTTCATTCACAGTATTGTGCTACCATCAATACCATTCATTTCCAAAACTTTAATTAAATCAACCAGAACAGAAATTCTGTACATATAAAGTAACATTGCTTTACCCACAACCCAACTCTGGTAACCTATATTCTATATTCTAACTCTGAGTTTGCCTATTCCAATTATTTCATATCAGTGAGATCAAACAATATTTGTTATTTTCTCTTTTTATTGATCTTTCCAAAGAATCAACTTTTGTTTCTTCTATGGCTTTCTATTCTCTTTTTTATTATCTCTGTCATTTATTTCTCATAGCTGTTATTTCTTTCTTCTGCTTGCTTTTGGAGTTAGATTGCTCTTCTTTTTCTATTCCTCCAGGTGTAGAGTTAGGCCTTTGATTGTAGCTCTTTCTTGTTCTTTAATGTTAGCACTTAGGGCTATATATTTCCCTCTCAGCACTGCCTTCACTGCATCCCATAAATTTCAGTATATTGGATTCTCATTTTCTTTCCTCAAGATATTTACTGATTCTCTTACAATTCTCCTTTGACTCACTGATTATTTAAGCATGTGTTATTTAGCTTCCTTATATTTGTGGATTTTCCAGTTCTCTACCTGTTATAAATTTCCAGCTTCATTCCATTATGATCAGAAAAGATATTTTGTATTTTAATCATTTTACATTTATTGAGACTTGTTGTGACCTAACGTGGTCAATACTAGAGAATGATCCTTGTGCACTTGAGAAGAATGTATATTCTGCTCTTTTGGGTTGCAATGTTCTGTATATGTCTGTTAGGTCTAGCTCATTATCATATTATTCAATTTCTGTTTCCTTACTGATCTTTTGTCTAGATGCTCTGTTGAGGAGAACAATGTATTTAAGTCTCCAACTACTGTTGTAAAGGTGTCTATTTCTCCCTTAAGTTTTGCCAGTGTTTCACTCATTTTTTTTGCAGCACCATGTTTAGGGTCATAAATATTTATGATTGTTATTTCTTCTTGGTGGATTGGCTCTTTATTATTATATCACCTCCTTCTTTGTCTCATGTTACAGTTTTAGGAAAGTTTATTTTGTCCAATATGTGTATAACTACCCTGGCTCTTTTTGGCTAATATTTGCATGGAATACCTTTTTTTCATCCTTTCACTTTCAACTTATGTGTTTCTTTGTATCTAAGGTGAGTCTCTTGTAAATAATATATAGTTAGATCATGCATTTTTATGCATTCCGCCAAGTCTATGACATTTGATTGGAGAGTTTAAACCGTTAACATTCAGTGTTATTACTGTAAAATTTTCTAACTCTTGTGAAAAATATAAACATGCAACTCTAAGGAGCACAAAATACTCCAAACAGAATAAATCTTAGTAAACCTGCTCCAAGATACATACTAATCAGAATGCCAAATGCTAAAGATAAAGCGATAATTCTAAAAGCAGCAAGAGGAAATTGATTCATCACTTATAAGGGATCCTCAGTAAGACTAACTGCTATTTCCTCATCAGAAACTATGGAGGTAAGAAGGCAGTGGGAACCTTGGTTTCTGTGCCTGATAATGCATGTGGTTCTTACTCACTTCTGTGAGTGGCTCTGTAGTCTGCATTCATGGCAGGAGGCATCTGGCTGTGCTGCCTTTGTGTGATTCCCAAACTGTATGGGACCAAGTGAGGGCCTTAAGTCTGGAGTAGCTGCCAGGATAGAAATTTCCTACCTGATCTTGGAGATTTTTTTCTTTTTCTTCAACTGAGCATTTGTGGAGTCCTTCTCCAGTCTCTGTCATTCTCCATACAATCAGTTGCGATTTGTCCTTTTATTAGCTGGCTCTGAGAGGGAGACTTTTCCAAGGGATGTCTTATGTTTCATGTTGATGATATCACTCCTCATGGTGACATCTTAATATACAATCTAGATTGCCAGATAAGTTTTAAAGTTACATTAACATTTTAATTAATACAATTTATTTTCATAAGGGAATTAACCAAATTTTGCTATTCTGTTCTACTCAGATTCATGATTTAAAGTGTTTAAATAATTTTACTTTAGCAATATCTTCCCCTCTTCTTCATTCCTTCCCCCCACCATCTCTGTGGCTTTCGTGTCAAATCAATGAAGAGGTAAGTGCTTAGTCTCTGTTGGAATATGAAAAAAATTTCTCACTAGAAGCAGGAGAAAATTTTCATGTCTTTGCTCTCACTAGGATATAGAAATCATTGAATAAAAGGAGAGGTGTGCAAATGAACAAAAACCTGTTATTTGGTATGTTTAATTATAATTTTAAGACTCCAGGAGGAATTCATAAATGATTTGTGTGCTACACATGTCCAACAGCTACAGAGTAGACACTTTCCAATATATCTGAGGTGTGTCTGAAAAGAAACCCTTAGGAAACTAGCAATGGGCGAGTGGAAAAAGATAAGCAAGGCAGTGTGCTACTTTCACCAAAGTAGACACTATGAAGAATTTGCTTTGCTTTGTAATTGTCTCATTGAGGATGTGGCTCAAAAATTTACAACCATTTTTTTTTTCTTTCTTCAAAATTTGGTAGAAACAGAAAATATGTGATAGAGGAAATTTTGAAAGTAATGATACTACTGATTTTGTAGTAGTCATGTGGAGAGAGAGAAGTCAGGTGTACGCAGCATTGAAGGCCAGGATGTGAGAAGCTGAGAAGGAAGATTTATTATGACCGGCTGGACTTTGTGGACTCCTGACCAATAAAAACTGAGCCCCAAATAGGATTTTTGGGTTCCTTTTATGCAGAGGATGTAGGAGTAGGGAGTCAAGTAGTGCTTATATGCAAAAGGACTTTTTGTTAGCTTCTTAGAGTTTCAAGTGTTTTATCTGAGTATTAGATAGGTTTTGAATTAACACATATTCTCCAGGTAAACTGGAATTAATACATACCCTTCATATTCCAGGTAAGCTTGAATTAACACATTTAGCTTACACACACAGCCCAGGTTATTTATGGAAAAAACAAACAGGCCCCCCCCCCCCCCCAGCCCATAGCAGTCTTTAATGAGGAAATATATAATTTTCATGGAAAAACTAACCCTCTGAAATAGTTTAATGGCTTATAGACCAAGTAACTCACAAACCATCCATGTACAGATGAAGTAATTTAAAAAGACTAAAACAAATGCTGTTATGGTTGTGTCTTTTGTGTCTTAATTTACTAATCTAGTCACTAGACTACACTGATCAAGGCCATGCAAGAATGATGGTCCCAATAATGTTTTTCAGCTTATATCACCCAGCTGAACACCCAAAGCCTGACTATGTTTATTAAATTATCTGCTTGTTCCAGCAGTTAAGTAGATCTTTACTCTGAACCATAAATTCAATATAATGAAAACTCATTAATTTGCATTTCAATGGTTTGTAATTTTTTATAATTTTGAAAGGAGTTATATAATATTACTCTTTGAATATCTACAAAGGAAAATTATAATAAGCAAATCAGTAATGCAAACAAGTTTCTGGAGGCTTTCTAAAAATACTTTCAAGAAAAACTTCTCAATTGCTCTCAAATAATTCATTGCTGACTTTCTAGCAAAGGCAATAACATGCTAATTAGAAATGATTCTTATATCATCATTTTAAAAAAAGTGTCTCCAGGAAATTCTTCCAGAGATGACTTGGTTTACCTGGTTCAGAGATTTTGTTCACAATAAATGCAACTGGTCTAGCATTCAAATATTTTTTAAAATCCAATTAGATTTCCCCCAACGTTTCCATGGTAAGTATTTTGTTGTTGTGATAATCTGCTTTCACTTAATTTTAAATAGTCTCACCACATCTTCTATGTTGGTCAGCTAAAGGGGTGCTGATTCAAAATACCAGAAATTGGTTGGTTTTTATAAAGGGTATTTATTTGGGGTAGGAGCTTACAGATACCAGTCCATAATCCAGTATTTCTTTTTGGACTTCGTAAATAATATCAAACTGCTACACTCCACCCTCTGAATTCCAAAAAGACATTACAATATTTAAAAAAATATCTTAAATCAGTAGCAAAGCAAGAACTAAATCATATCCAATCAATTTAAAGAAATACAGTTTGTCTCAGGACAAAGCCCTGTCTGCTATAGACCTCTGAAATTTACAAAACAATTCATCTGCTTCCAATACACAAACAGACAAAGGATAGACATTTTCATTACAATAAGGAGAAATTGGGAGGGAAACATGAGTCACAGTTTCTCTACAGTTCAGTAGACCTGCGGGGAGTCCTGTTTGATTTCAAGGTCTGGGAGTCTTTCTAAAGAAGGTGGTTTCTTCTCCTTGGGCCCATGTGGGGACCCATCCTTTCCACTGGCTTGCCCAACAGCCATTTTCTTGGTTCCAACCTCATCAAGCATCTGGGTGTTGACCAAGCTCCTGTCTCTCCCTCCAAGAATGTTGGGGTGATTGCCACACCTTATCCAATCTTTCCGTTAGAGTCTTAACCCCCCTAGTACAGTGATGTGAAGACAACATTCCCCCTAACCTTTGGCATACAGGCTCAACCCTCTCAGAGCAATGAGTTGACCACCTGGCCTTCACTAAACTTTGGCATACTGACTCAATCCTCTCAGAGCAATAAGTTGACCACCTGGCCTTCTCTAACCTTTGGGGGACAGGTCCACCCCTCTCAGACCTGTGGGGTGCTGACCTTAACTGCCCTAATACTTGGAGAAGGTACTCCACCCTCTCTGTACCCTGGGGCAGCAAAACCCTCCCAGAACGTTGGGTAGGAACATCCACCCTGTTCAACTTCTGGGGCAAACTCACCCTCTCTATATACATAGGTAGGGTTCTTCTCTTGGCCCAAGATAATGTCCTAATTCTAGATCTCAGCTTCCATGGTTTTCCTCTTGAAACATTTTCCCCTTTGATCTCTCCTTTCTCCATCCTTCTTATTCCAGGCTGACAGTGATTTTTTTCATCAAGCTCTCTCAAAAAGTCTGTTGGTTTAGCATGCAGGAAGCAGGGGTCCAAGCCATCAGACAGTAAGACTTTGTACAAGTCTTTCTGACACAACTGCATCTTTGATCCTGATTTGCAAGTCCCAAGTTTAGTTAAGTCCTCTAATGGGGCACTTTCTTCTGGGAGCTTGATTTCCAGAGGCCTGGAATTTCCAGAATCAGTTTCTGGTTTCTTTGTGCCCAACAGCTCAGTCCTCAGCTTATCTCACTCATCTAGTATTTTGCTATAAGCTGCAAGCTGAAGCCAAGCCACATTCTCCAGATTTACTTTGGAAATTTCTTCAGCTAAATCCCCAGGCTTACCATTCTCAAATACTGCCTTCCATAAAACACCAGGAGTTAATCTTGCTAAGTTCTCTGCAACTTTAAAACATGGAAAACCTTTCCTCCAGTTTCCAACAATAGTTTCATCATTTACTTCTAAGGCATTATAAAAAGTCTCTTTATCATCCATATTACTATCAACAGTCTTTTCAAAGTGATCTAGGCCTTTTCCAGCAATAGCTCACAATTCCTCCAAAAAATACCTCTTGCCCATTTATAAAACCGTCCAGCATTTTGGGAATTGCAAAAGCACTTCCCCACTCCTCAGTATCAAATTCTGTATTAGTCAGCCAAAGGGGTGCTGATGCAAAATACCAGAAATTGGTTGGTTTATAAAGGGTATTTATTTGGGGTAGGAACTTACAGATACCAGGCCATAAAGTGTAAGTTACTTCCCTCACCAAAGTCTATTTTCACATGTTGGAGCAAGATGGCTGCTGACGTCTATGAGGGTTCAGGCTTCCTGGGCTCCTCTCTTCCAGAGTCTTGCTTCTCTTTCATCTGTGTGCTTACTTCCTGGGGCTCCAGCTTAAGGCTTCAGCATCAAACTCCAACATCAAAACTCCAACATTAAAAGCCCCCTAACTCTGTCCTTTGCCATGCCTTTAACTGCCACCAAAGGGTGGGGACTCAACACCTTCCTGGCACAAGAGGTTTACATAATTACTTAATCAAATAAACCCATGAATCCAATATAATTTAATATGCCCAGAGGAAAAGATCAGTTTACAAACACAATCCAATATTTTTTTTTTTGAATTCATCAATAATATCAAACTACTAACCTTCCCTACTTCTTTCTTTTTGTTCAAAGTTGTCCTAGGTAGAATTATTTGTATTTGCTTGCTCCTTCTCTTTGTCCCTTTTGTCTCTTTTAACCTTTGTGTGGTGCTTTCACATTAACTACTGATAGCCATTATTTCCAACTGGTGTCTGGGTAGCATTTCAGGGGACAACATTTTTCTATCTCCATACCTCATCAAAACCAGTGACTCATTTCCTAAAGGTTTTGATTTCTGCTAGATGAACATGGGTGGTGATAAAACACAAAGTCTTCTGAATATATGAATTAGGCAAATATTTGCCTCTCTCAAGTAACCAGATATATTAACTCAGTGAAAAAGCATATGCTTTCAAAACTTTCTGAATAATGGTATTGGAGTACTTGAAAAGCCTTCAGACTGATGACTTTGGTTAGATAATGTTTTAAATGACCACAAAATTACTCTGGATAGGACCTGTTTTACTAGCTGATGGAGCAAACATGGATGCTTTTTGTAAGAGGAGAAACTATTTTCACAAATTCTTCCAACAATTCTCCCTCCCATCACTTACTTTATGTGACTGATTAGACCTTTCATATTTGTGAAATTTTATTAAGAAATAGAATACTAAAGGAATTCAAGCACAAATACATTATTCTCTTGAATTCAGGCCACTCTATAACTTGGGTAATGCAATTAAAAGATTTTATAAGCTGAAAAGAGAATATTCTGCATAGGAGATGAGTGTACACCTAAAAATGTGATTTTTAAAATTGTTTCCAAGCAGAAAATTTTAGAAACACAAAACCACCAGTGTCATAACAACCTCTATGCATTCCTTCATCTGTAAAGTGTAGGTAATGGACTTTATTTCACAGAATTGTTCCAAGAAATCTACATAGTATGATGCTCAGAGTACATGTATTCCTCAATGTATGTTGGTTCTGTTCTCTTCTGTCCTGTAAACACACACACAGAAAAATATAACCACCTCTATTTCCTTGAAGATGTTTATTTAATGTAGACAGTGCTTTTCCTTATATCATATTTTAAATTTATGCTTGTAATAATTATACCATGATTTCTTCTTTCTTAGAAAGGACATATATCCCTCTGTTGCTGCTAGTGTCTACATATTCTTTTTTTTTTTTTTAAAGATTTATTTTTATTTATTTAATTCCCCTCCCCTCCCCCGGTTGTCTGTTTTCTGTGTCTTTTTGCTGCGTCTTGTTTCTTTGTCCGCTTCTGTTGTCATCAGCGGCACAGGAAGTGTGGGTGGCGCCATTCCTCGGCAGGCTGCTCCCTCCTTCGCGCTGGGCGGCTCTCCTTATGGGTGCACTCCTTGCGTGTGGGGCTCCCCTACGCGGGGGACACCCTGTGTGGCAGGGCACTCCTTGCGCACATCAGCACTGCACATGGGCCAGCTCCACACGGGTCAAGGAGGCCCGGGTCTTGAACCGCAGACCTCCCATGTGGTAGACGGACGCCCTAACCACTGGGCCAAAGTCCGTTTCCCTACATATTCTTAATTTTAAAAGGTGTCTTCACTATTTTAGTGCATCTGGGAAAAGTGTATTTATGTTCACTTAACCACAATGCCACAAGGTTGTGCAGGTATGAACACACGGCTACATGAGTGCAGAGGACATTGCTCACTTATCTCCAAGATGCTGTTTGTGTCATTTCAAGGAAATTCTTAAGACCCATGAGGGCAGGGACTTTGCCTTGGTATTCAAATTGGCTTAATTAATTTCTGTTGAATTCATACTATTAATTTTTATTTTAAGAATAAGATGCAGTAGGTTTTTGATAAATATCTGTATAGGAGGAAGAAATACAGAACTGAATAAAGAAAAATGCCTTAAATCTAACAGGGCATAACTAATAAATATTTATAATAATAAATATTTTGGCATTTTGCAATTTTTTAATCAGTTAATAGCTTTTAATGTTTGAATTTTCCCAAGGCTATTCTGTGCTTGCATGCATATGCAGGGGCCTGTGCACATGTATTGTGTGCATTCGTGTTCACAGACACAATGTCCTTTGTCCCATTGACCCACTGTCAACTTCGGGGGATGGGTGTTTATAATTACTTTGATTCTGTTCATGCTTACTTGTTTAGTTTTTGTATTGATTGTTGTATCTTCTCATTGCTGTAATGTTGACACTTCTGCAGCACTGTCAAAACAGAGCAGAGGACTTCAATTTTCTGGTGATTAACTTTCCTCTGTGCAATTTGAGTTAATATAGACTTAGCTCACTGGTCAGAGAATTGCAGATGGTTAAAACTGTCACCTTTGTTTAGCTTTTATCTCATCTAACTTTTATTTTTTGATATCTGTGAAATATATTGTTATTATTATTATCATCACCATCATTATTATTATTAATGGTATCAATATATGGAGACTTAAATGAATCAAGGAACCCCTGAACTTGTGTGGCTGATAATAAGGTCACATAAGCAGTTGGAGCTGAAGCTCACTCTCTCCAGTGTAAAGGATTATATGACCGCCAATGCTTTTTGGAGGGTTCCTTTCCACTTTGATAGACCTCTGAAAACCTGGAATTTTCTTGCATGTGTCTCAGGTGCATTTTACATCACTAGTCTTGGCACTGCTGAACTCATCTTAACATCTGCAAAGACCATATTTTCAGACAAGGTCACATTCACAGGACTTCAGCCTATCTTTCTGCGAGAATACAATTCAACCCAGAACACATCCACCATCCTTTATTGAATGTTACTCAGAAGCCTCTGCATGTATTTATATCTTCTTGCATAACGCTAAGTCAGGGTATATGAACAAATAGGGGGTACGTGGGGCCTCTTATATATATATTTAATGTAACATTTTTTAAAAAGTAGAAAAAAAAATAAGTAGTAAGAATGGATGCTAGCCACAACCCTTGGGAAAGCTGTACTGCTCTTTGACAGGTGAACATTAGCCTTCTCAAAGAGCAGTACAGCTTTCCTAAAGGTTGTGGCTAACATCCATTCTTACTATTTGTTTTTTTGAAGTTTTCTTCCTATTCATCCTATGTAATTTTTATTAAAATGAGTCCTAAATATTTTATTTTTGTTTTCATTTTGAATGAGATTATTTCCCTACTTGATTGTGTGTATGCATGTATGTGTTTACTATATGTCACTCTAGAGACATCGTTTTTTTTTCAATTTACCCTCCCCCCCCTGCCCCCAGCTGTCTTTACCTGCTATCTGCTCTCTGTGTCTGTTCCCTATGTTTTCTTTTTTGTCTGCTTTTCTTCTCATCTTTCTCTTTTGGTGACACTGGGAACCAAACTCAAGACCCCTGACGTGGGAGAGAGGCATTCAATCACTTGAACCACCTCAGCTCCCTGGTTTGCTGCATCTCTCATTGTCCTTCCTCTGTGACTCTTTTTTGTTACATCATCTTGTTGTCAGCTGATGGCATGGGCCAGCTCTCCACATCACTGGGCCAGCTCACCTTCACCAGGAGGCCCTGGTAATCAAAACTGGGACCCCCATATGGTAGATGGGAGCCCAATTGCTTGAGCCACATCTGCTTCCCTAGAGGTATAGTCAGTCATTCAAGGATTCTTTTGAGTTTTTAATTTTTATTTGAAGATTATAATTAAGATTTATTGAAGATTATATAATCTTCAAATTATAAATATTATCTGTACCTTTCTAATAAATATTCTTATTTTTAAAGATTATTTTGTTTTTTATATTTTGTTTAAATGAATACATGTAATAAAAGAATTCAAAGGCTA
Source organism: Dasypus novemcinctus (assembly GCF_030445035.2). Taxonomy (NCBI): domain Eukaryota; kingdom Metazoa; phylum Chordata; class Mammalia; order Cingulata; family Dasypodidae; genus Dasypus; species Dasypus novemcinctus. The sequence continues at coordinate 84,862,085 of NC_080677.1, forward strand.
CAAATATAGTTACTATGCAAACCACTGTAGAAAAGTTACAGAAATATATATTTCTATCAAGAAAGTTTGAAAGTACTTCTAAATAGAATGCTTCCTTAACAGTATACATCAAAAATTTTTAATCTTTATTGGTATGATTGATTTTTAAATGATTTCTTTAAATATGAATGCGCATATTGTCTATATGATTCAAACCATGTATATTTCTCATATATACTCTCTGGGTTTCTGTACACTTTCTCTTCCTGTCCTTCATTTGTAAATGATATATGAATAGTTACTCATATAAAATTAAAACATTATAGAGAACCAATGTAGCTCAAGTGGTTGAGTGCTGGCATACCACATACAAGGTCCTGGGTTCAATCCCTGGGCCCAGTACCTACAAAAATTAAAACAGTACAGGTAAGACATATATCCTCTCTGGTCACCTTTTTGCAATCTTATTCTTTATTTATTATCTATCTTTTTAATATATGCAAACATACAGATGCACACTTGTATATGCAATATGAAATACTCCTGTGTGTGTTTGTTTTACATATCGCTAGTTTTATGAGTTACCCTTGAACATGATTTTGGTTTGAAGCAATATCTTCAAACCAATATCTTCAGTTTTATTTATGGAAGTACATATAGAGCTAACTCTTGATTTTAACTGTTGCATATTATTCTATTCTATAAATATACATTTCATTTAACTATTCTCTACCAATAGATATTTAGGTTTTTAAAAATTAATATCTTTGTACATGCTTCATTGAGCATATACATGAGTTTTTCTCTAGAGAAGAAGATAGTAAAAAAAAATCATTGTGTCATACAATATGCACATTTAAACTTTTTAACCATTTCCATTTTGCCCTTTGTATTAGTCAGGGTTCTCTAAGGAAACAGAACCGACAGGAGACATCTGTAAATGGTGTGAGATTTTATAAAAATCTCTTATATGACTGTGGAGAAGCACAAGCCCAAATTCTGCAAGGCAGGCAGCAAAACAGTGGTTCCGATGAAAGTCCTTGATGATTTCCCAGGAGACCCTGGCTGTCTGAAGTAGAACTGGGAATTCTTTCCTTGCAAGCTGAAACCCCTCCCCCCCCCTTTTTTAGCTTGCTATTATTTGTTAATTGATTTACTTTTAAAGAAGTTTTAGATTACATAAATGTTACATAAAGCATATGGGGATTCCCATATGCTCTACCCCTTACCCTCCCATACTTTCCCACATTAAAAACATCCTTCATTAATGTGTACATTTGTTACAATTGATGAACACATATTGAAGCAAAGTTACTAATTGGGGAGTATAGGTTACATTATAGTTTATACTCTGTCCTGCACAATTTTGTAGGTTATGACAAAATATACAATGGTCTGATCCGTCATTGCAATGTCATGCACGACAATTCCAATATCCCAAAAATGCCCCCATATACCCCTTTTCTTCCTTTTCCCTCCCCTCAGAACCTCTGGTGGCCACTGCCTTTATATCAATGATAGAAGTTCTTCCATTGCTAGAATAATAATAAGTCTTTAAGAATCATAATAGTCTACTTTAGTCCATTGTTCATTTCCCAATAGGTGGGATTTGGGATGGTGATGCCCACTGGTTTTAATCAAGAGGGGGCTTAGATCCCATGGGGGAGATGTATGGAACTCTCTTGCCTGCAGTTGCAGACATTCTCTGTTCCTTGGGATGTTCATTGTCCATCATCATCTCCTTGTTAGTTGTCCTGGGTGAATCCAATGAATTGGAGAGTAGGTGCCGCAACTCTGCTGAGATTGAGGGCTCAACTGGCACATGGATGGAACAAATATTTAAGTCTCTGGGACATATGTTTATCAAGTATAGTGTTAATTATAAGTTCAGATAAAGGAGGAAGAAGAGCCATGTGTAGGGAATCTATAAATGAGTCTAACTCTGTTACACCGGGGAGCATAAATTCCAAAGTAATTCCCCTGAGAGAGTGCTGAATTCCTGAGCTTGTCTACCCTGCTTTTTGTGTCTGAATATCTCTAGAGCCCTCAGCAGAACCCCTGCTTGAGGCACTGTTTACTGTGGCAGTCAATGAGATCCTCTGAGATGTGGGTAAATGTAATCTCTGGAATGACCTCCAGACTCACTTTGAAATCTCTTAGCCATAAAAACACATTTGTATTTACCATTTCCCCATTTTGGTCAAGTCATTTTCTGGGTGCATTGCAAGTTGTTTCTTGGTAATAATCCCTCAGTGTCAGGAGGGAGGCTCATCCCTGGGAGTCATGTCTCATGCCAGGGAGAAGGTAGTACTTTTATATGCTGAGCTTGGCTTAGAGAGAAGCCACATTTGAGCAACAAGGAGGCTTTCAGCATTTAACTCTTAGGCAATACATTACTAGGCTAAGTTTCAGTTTCACAAGAAAGGTGTCATAAGTACAATTATCAGTACCAAGGGCCTGGCATAATGGTCTATCTTCCTTCACTAGGCACTACCCTTGTACTCATGTGAATCTTGTTGTCTTATTGGCGAATGTAACAAAACTCCCTAGGATGGGAATTCAATATTCTTTTGGTTATTGTGGGGTTTTCACTCACCAAGACAATGCCCCATGAACACTTGAACATATTCATATGCCTTAGAGACATGCCCAAGGTGAACCTCTCCCCATGCATTCCCCCCATCACCAACATCCCATACCAGTGATCCTTCCCTTCCTCAGTTGTGACACTTCAGAGATCCAAAACCTCCTCAAAAATGAAAGCTAACAAAATAACCAAATAAAATTAATAAGAAAATGATATAATAATAGTTTTACAAATAACAAATAAAATACCACAAAATAAAAATGCTCAAATTTGAAATAAAAATATTTTTAGACATTCTGACTTTCCCCACTGTAAAATCTGTTGTCTTCTATGTACAGTGACATTTTCTGTACATTTTGTACATTTTGTATATTCCCCCAGTGTCATATTTTTTTCATTTTATCTTCAAAGAAGCTTAGTTTACAGAAAAATCACAATATATACCCAATGCCCTCTCCCTTTTCCACTCCTCTATTATTCACATTTTACATGCGAATGGTACATTTGTTAGAACTGATGTACAAATATTGAAGCATTGGTATTAACCATGGTCAATTGTTTACATTATGGTTTACATTTTGGACTGCACATTTTTATAAGTTTTGGTGAAATTTAAAATGGCTTGTATCCATTATTGCAAGTTCATGCAGAACAATTCTAATGCTCTAAAAATGCCTTATGTTCCATTTATTCTATTCTCCCCTCCTCCTCCCTTCAGAACCTATAATAACAAGTAAGTTTAATTTTTTAAGAATAAGATTCATAGTTAATTTCAGTAATATTGAGGGCTTGATATTTTTGGTCTGTTTCCCTTTTTTAGGTACTGCCATGTTCTCAAGGAATTCTTGTCCCTCTAATTGAGAACATAGCAGGACTCCCTGATATTTTCTTATTAATTGTATGGTTCTCCACCCACTGATATAACACACTATGACAAGATGAATACTTACATATTCCATAGAACTCTGCCCCAGGTGCACCCTATCCCGTAAACCCCCCGCCCCCACTTCTGACACCCTACACCAGTAACCCTTCCCTGCCTATTTGCGAAAAGAACATTCCCAACATTGTAGTTTTAACTACAGATCTGCAAATCCCAAGAGTTCATCTGTGAGTTCCCTGAACTTCCCCCCAGTTCCATGATTAGTCCAACCTAAACCTCATCCTTTTCCCACTCACAGAGCATCACCGGTGGTTTGATGATGTGATTCAGTTCAGCACTTCCCCTTTTAAGGCCTTTAACAAATTGGATGACACATTACTCATTTCCGATGGCAATTTCATTAGTTGATTGTAGATGTAGTCAGTCATCTATGCAATCAATTCCCTGATGATTAAAGCCCATGGAATGCCCTTGTATTACAATTAGTCCAGTGCTTGCTTAGCCAGATAACTGGGCACCATTACCTCAGCAAGTTGACACATTAACCTAATTATCACACTCTTCAAAGTGACTCTAAATTTATACAATCACAGCAGTGTTCACCTGTATTTGTTTTCCAACATCCTTATCAACAGTTTATATTCTCTCACTTTTTTGTTTTTGCCAATATGATGGTTAGAAATATTATTCATAGTTATTTTAATTTGCATGCCTATCTTACCTAGTTAGATTGAACAAATTTTCATAATTTTTTTCACATTTCCCTATATGCAAATTACTTACTGGTGATTCTTATCAAATTTTCTACTAGTTTGCTTAACTTTAACTTATCCATGAGTAAATAAATTCTGTATTCAAATTTGTTGTTATTCAACTCTATAGCTAATCTTTTTACTTCATTTATGGTGCCTTTCATAGAGAAGATTTGTTTAAAATTCTGACATTGCTAAGTTTTTCATAATTTTTCTTTAGAGTTTTGTTTTTTCTATTTAATTTAAAAGATTACTCTACCAAATTTCACATGGAAACGACATTGTCCTCTAATACTTTCTAGTGTTTCGCCTTATATTTGGAACATGAATCCTGGTTGCAAATACATATAAAATGTTTCAACATAATATATTGAACAACTTGTTCTTTTTGAACTGAGGTGTAACACTTCAAATATAATAAACTTCCATATGTGCATAGACTCATGTATTTGTCTGTTATATGCAAGTTCCATAGTACTTTTAAAGTTTCTTCTCTTTATTAGAGAACTTGTCTGTGAAACATAAAACTCCCATATACCAACCAAATACCAACACCTTGCATTGGTGAGGAACATTTGTTGACACAATTGATAATAGCACATATTTATAACTGTACTATTAATTAAAGTCCATGGTTTAACTTAAGATTCACTGATTGCATAGTGTAGTTTCATGGGTTGTTTTAAGGTTTTTTATTGTTAACAGATATACAACCTAACTTCTTCCTTTTAAATCAAATTCAGATATAAATTTCAGTGCTGTTAAGTAGTTCACAATGTTGTACTACCATTACCACCACTCATTACCAAAACATTTCCATCATTCCAAATAGAAACTTCGTACATTTTAAGCCTTAAGTTTCCATTCCCTATCTATACCCCATCCTCTTTTAAACTACATTCTGGATTCTTCTGACTCTATGAGTTTTCTTATTCTAATTGTTTCATATCAGTGAATTCATATAATATTTGTCCTTTTGTAGTTGGTTTATTTCACTCAACATCATCGAGGCTCATCCGTGTTTTCCAATGTATTGAGACTTAATTCCTTTTATGACTGAATAAATATTCCATTATATATATGTGTATGTGTGTGTGTATACACACCACATTCATCAGTTGATAGACACTTGGGTTGCTTCCATCTTTTAGCAATTCTGAATAATGCACTTTGAACATTGGTGTGCAAATATCTGCTCCAGTTCCTGTTTTCAGTTCTTTCGGGTATATACCTAGCAATGGGATTGCCGGGTCATATCTGGTTCTAAATTTAACTTTCTGAGATACCACCAAACTGTCTTCCACAGCAGCAGCACCATTTCACATTGCCAAAAGCAATGAATAAGTGTTCCTATTAGTCTGCATCCTCTCCAACATTTTTCAGTTTTTAAATAGCCATTCTAATGAGTGTGAAATGGTATCTCATTGTGGTTTTGATTTGTAGTTCCCCAAAAGCTAATGGTGTTGAGCATCTTTGCATATGCTTACTGGCCATTTGTATATCTTCTTTGGGGAGATGTCTGTTCAGATCATGTCCTCATTTTTTTATTGGGTTGTTATTTTATTGTTAAATTGAAGGATTTCTTTATGTATTCTCGATATTAAAAGTTTATTGGATATGTAGTTTACAAATATTTTCTTCCATTGTAGGTTGTCATTTTACTTTCATGATAAAGTCCTTAGAGGTACAAAAGTTTTAAATTTTGATAAGATTCCATTTATCTATTTTTTTCTTTTGTTGCTTGTGTTTTCGGTGTAAAGTCTAAGAAACCATTGTCTTAACACAAGGTCCTGAAGATGCTTCTCAATGATTTCTTTTTGTAGTTTGCTAGTTTCAGCTCCTATATTAAGGACATTAATCCATTTTGCATTGATTTTTAATGTGGTGTGAGGTACAGGTCCTCCTTTTTTTGCAGAGATCCAGTTTTCTCAACACCATTTGTTGAAGAGATTATTCTTTAACAATTAACTGATACTTACCACCTTGTGAAAAATCATTTGGCCATAAATATGAGGGTTGATTTCTGAGCTCTTGATTCTGTTCCATTTGTCTGTATGTCTGTTCTTACACCAGTACCATGCTGTTGTGATTACTGTGGTTTTGTAATAAGCTCTAAGATCAGAAAGTATGAGTCCTCCAACTTCGTTCTTATTTTTAAAGGTGCCATTAGTTATTCTGGGCCACTTACCTTCCATATAAATTTCATGAATGGATTTTCTATTTCTCCAAAGAAAACTGTTGGAATTTCGTTTGGGATTGCATTGAAGCTAATTTGCTTTAGGTAGTATTGATACCTTAATATTTACTCTTCCAACCCATAAACTTGGAATATCCTGCCATTTACTTGAGAATGCTTCAATTGCTTTTAGCAATGTTTTGTAGTTTTCTATGCACAAGTACTTCACAACTTAGGTTGGATTTATTCCTAGATATTTGATTCATTTACTTGCTATTGTGAATGGAATTGTTTTCTTGATTTCTTGTTCTGATTATGGCATTGCTTGTATAGAAACACTACTGATTTTTGGATTTTGATCTTGTATCATGCCACATTTCTGAATTAATTTATTAGCTCTAGGAGCCTTGTGGATTTGTCAGGATTTTCTGTGTTTAGGATCTTAACATCTGCAAATAGGGAAATTTTTACTTCTTCCTATTCAATTTGGATGCCTTTATTTATTTTTCTTGCCTAATTGCTCTGGCAAGAACCTCCATTACCATATTGAATAACAGTGGTGACAGTGGTCTTCCCTGTCTTGTTCCTTATCATAGAGGGAAAGCTTTCAGTCTTTCACCATTAGTAAAATATTAGCTGTGTGTTTTTCATATAGTCCCTTAATCATGTTGAGGAAGTTTCCCTCTCTTCCTAGTATTCTAAGTGTTTATATCAGGAAGGTTTGCTGCAGTTTGTCAAGTGCCTTTTCTGCATCAATTCAGATGATCATGTGTGTTTCTTCCTTTATTTCTGTTAATGCATTTTATACATTAATTGATTTTCTTATGTTGAAACACACTTGCATTCCAGGGATAAATCCCACTTTATCACTGTGTATAATGCTTTAACATGCTATTGGAGTTGGTTTGCTATTATTTTGTTGAGGATTTTTGCATCTGTATTCACAGGAAGTATTGATCTATGGTTTTGTTCTTGTGGTGTCTTTATCTGGATTTAGTATGATGGTGATGTCGGCCTTATAGAATGAATTAGGTAGTGTTCCTTCTTCTTCAATTATTTGGAACAGATTTAGCAGAATTTGAGTTTACTCTTGGAATGTTTGCTACAATTTCCCTGTGAAGTCATCTGGCCTAGGCTTTTCTTTGTTTATTATTGTTATTATTATTAATATTGATTCATTCTCTTTACTAGTAATTGGTTAGTTAAAATCTTCTATTTCTTCTTGAGTCAGTGTAGGCATTTTGTATGTTTCTAAGAATTTGTCATTTTATCCCCATTATCTAATTTATTGGCATAGAGTTTTTTATAGTACTCCCTTTAGTCTTTTTTATTCTAGTGGGCATAGTGGTAATTTCCCCCTTTTTCATTTCTGATTTTTGTTATTTGTATCCACTCTCTTTTTTTCTTTGTCAGTCTAACTAAAGTTGAGATAATTTTATTGGGCATTTCAAAGAACCAACTTTTGGCTTTATTGTTGTTGTTATTGCTGTCTATTTTTCTTCTTTTTCCATGTATTTCTCCCCTCGTCTTTAATTCCTTCCTTCTGCTAGCTTTGAGTTTAGTTTGCTCTTCTTTTTCTAGTTCTTCCAGTTTTGTGGTTAGGCCTCTGATTAGAAATCTTTCTTCTTCTTTTTTTTTTTTTTTTTAACATAAGCATTTAGAGTTATAAATTTCCCTCTCAGCACTGCTTTCATGCGTCCCATAAGTTTTGGTGTGTTGTGTTTTCATTTTCATTTGCCTCAAGATATTTCCTAATTTCATTTCTGATTTCTTTTTTAAGCCATCAGTTGTTTAAGAATATGCTATTTAATTTCCACATATTTGTGAATTTTCCATTTCACCTTCTGTTATTGATTTCTAACTTCATTCCATTGTAGTCAGAGAATATACCTTGTATGATTTCAATATTTTTTAATTTATAGAAACTTGTTTTGTGAACCAACATACGATCTCTCCTAGAGAATCATCCATATGTACTTAGGAAGATTATGTATTCTCTATTGTGTGTGTGTATGTGTGCAATCTTTCATATATGTCTGTTAGGTCTAGTTGATTTAGTGTATCATTCAACTCCTGTACTTCCTTAATGATCTTTTGGCTAAATGTTCTATTCATTATTGAGAGTGGTATGTTAAAGTCTCCTACTATTAAAGTAGAACCATCAATTTCTCTCTTCAAATATTTACCTCATATATTTGGGGCCTTAACATTAGGTGCAAAAATGTTTACAATTATCTCATCTTCCTATTGAATTACCCCCTTTATCAGTATAGAATGATAATCTTTTTCCCTCATGTATTAGTCAGCCAAAGGGGTGTTGATGCAAAGTACCAGAGAACTGTTGACTTTGATAAAGGTTATTTATTGAGATAAAAGCTTACAGTTATAAGGCCCTAAAGAGTCCAACTCAATGTTCCATAAGAGGTACTTCTTCACCAAAGCCTCTTGCCATGTATTGGAGCAAGATAGTTGCTGAACTCTGTGAGGGTTCAGCCTTCCTCTTCCTCTTGAGGCTCCATGGGCCCAGTTTCTTCTGATCTCAGTTGTAGGCTGGAGGGCTTGTTTCTTTCTTGGCCTACTTAGCTGTTCAGGGATCTGGTCTCTTCGGCTGCAAACTATCAGGCAAATGACTCATCTCTCTCTGGGGCCCCAGGATCAAGTTCTCTTCTCTTCTGTGTCTGTGGAGCTCTCTCTACTCCTGTGCATGTTCTTCTCTTTGTCTTTTTGAGTGAGTATCCATCTATACAGTCCACCAAGGGGGCAGGGACTCAAATTGAGCTACACTCTACTGATGTGGTCAAATCAAAGCCCTAATCTTGATTTAATCAAGTAAACTTAAAACCTTAGAATTTAAACCAATCAAAGGGTATTATACCCAGAGGAATAGACGAGTTTACAAATATAATCTATCTTTTGGAGTTCATAAACAATCTCAAAGTGCCACATCTTGTGGCACTTTTTTACTTGGAGTCTATTTTATCCCATATTAGTTTAGCCACTGCAGCTGTCTTCTGGTTGCTACATCATGTTATAATTTTCTCCATCCTTTTGCCCTAAACCTACAGTTTCTTTAACTTACAGGTGAGCCTCTTGCACACAGCATATAATTGGGTCATGTATGTTATTCATTCTTCTAATCTCTGCCTTTTGACTGTTGCGGTCGCCCCTCGGGCTGAAGTGTGGTTTGCTGACCTGGCGGGGGGCGGCGGCCATGGTAGGCCTATTCCAAACCGCTGCCCCTGTAATAGGGTGGTTGGTCAGGCCCACTGCCACCCCTGAAGGAAGCTCGGCATGGGCGCAGAGTGCCCTCGGGTCTCCCCTTCTCGGCAGCCATGCTTCCGTGGCCGCCCCTCCTCCCAGATAGCGCCACACGATGCCTTCTTTCTCCCTGCACAGGCACAGGGTGGAAAATTCCAGTCTGCCCTTTTCCCTCCCCCCGACAGCAGCAACAACCAGGCGTGGGCAGGAAACTCAAGTCTGCCCTCTACCCCAGCAACAGCAGCCACCAATCCCTAAACCCTGCCACTTCCCCCAGCAACAGCAACAGCCAATCCCTAACCACCACCCCTCCCCCGTCCAGTACCTCCCACTGACCTTTCTCCGGCAACCAATCAGAACAGAGCGTGGCTTCGACCAATCAGCCTTCCCCAGCCCCTATAAAACTGTTGCCTCTCCCTCAATAAAGTGGACTTGTGTGTTTACCTTGTCTCCGCGGTAGTTCTTCTGCCGTGCGCCCTCCAGTCCTGAGAGCCCCCGACAAGGGCCTGGCCTCCCTTGTCCCCAGTTCGTCGCCTGCTTCTCCAGGCGACCCCCTCGTCGCCGGCTTTGCTGGGCGACCCCATCAGCCGAACCGCGCAACCCCTGTGAGACCGACCCCTCGTCTGCTGCCGGACCGACCCTCATCCCAACTGGGACCAACCCCTCGTCCCAAGCAGGACCGACCCCTCGTCCAAAGCTGGACCGACCCCCCGTCCGCAGCTAGACCCCACCTCTACCGACCGAGCAAACCACCGCAGCTGGCGCCCAACGTGGGGCAAGGCAACCCCACCACAGCCTCACTCCATAACCTGGCGGCCCCCCCCCTTCTCACCGTGGGGCTTCTCTCATGCAACATTGCTGCTACCTGAGCCTTGGCTACCTCATATGATCCACGGCGGTCTGGGAGAATCGCTGGATAGCTTTCTCCTTCCATGTCGGGGGTTTATACCGACCCGCTATGATTAAGAGGAGCCTTGGATTTCTCGGGAGCGCATGATTGCACGTCTGAAGTAACCCTACCACAGCCCTACACCCTCCTCTCTTCTCACCCCTATCTTTTCGCTCTGCATTGCTGCACCTGAACCCTGGTGACCTCATACGATCCACGGCGGTCTGGGAGAATCGCTGGATGGCTTTCTCCTTCCATGTCAGGGGCTTATACCGACCCGCTATGATTAAGAGGCGCCAATAAAACTCTCAGGAGCGTGTGCCTGAGCACCTCCACCCCTGCCTTCACCTCTGCCTCCTCCCCTCCGTGCTTGCTCCCCTTTGCCTTGCTCCACTGCTCGTCGTTCCGCCTTCCCCTCGTCAGGGCCTTCCTTTGGCCCACGACCACCGTCGGAGTCGCATCAGCTCCGACCCCTCGTCTCACCACGCACCTCGGCTCCCATCGCCGCGCTCTCAAGGTAAGGGCCCCTTTTCTTATCGGCTCCAAAAGGCCATTAGCAATGGGTAACATCCTTTCTGCTAAGCAAGCCCCGCAAGTTCGGGCCCTCGCCGGTCTCCTAGACACTCACCGGTGTAAGATCTCTTTGAAACAGCTCCAAGTATATTGGGACCTTCTTCTCCCCTTTAATCCGTGGCTTACCACGTGTCAGCTCTGGGACCCAGATACTTATACTCGCCTTATAGATAGGGTCACTTCTGCTGTGGAGCAGGAAGGTAAAAGATTCCCTCCTGGCTTATTACCTGCGCTTTTTACCATCCGCTCCTGCCTTCAAGGCGCCCCTACCATTGACTCCCCCCGGCCGCACCACCGCCGCCGCCGTGATTGTCAGGACGGCGACTTTAACCGGGATCCTGATCGGGATCCTGATGCCGGCTCCAACTCTGACTCTGAGTCGCTTGTCGAGCGCCTTAATAACGCGCTCGAAAATTGTCCCCCTAAACAGTGTAATCTAGCAGTGCCGAGCGCTGGTGAAGATGGCGAACTTCCGCCTTCTTCCTCGCTCGAAAAGGGAAAGCATTCCCAAGATGGCGGGCTTCTGCCTTCTTCGCCATCCAAAAAGGGGAGGCACTCTCAAGATGGCAGACTTCCGCCTTCTTCCTCGCTCGAAAAGGGGAGTTCCCTTTACCCCTCCCTCCCCCCGGCGACTTCCTGCCTGAGTGGGCTGGAAGCTCCCTCCCCGCCATTTTACCCCTCTGCGCAGGATGGCCCGCAGCCATCTTGTGGAACAATTTGGGCACCGGAAGCTTCCGCCCCGCCATTTTCTCAAAGCGATCCGTGGCCATCTTGTAGCCCACGGCCATTTTGTGGCCCGCCGCCATTTTGTAGTACCGCTGGGGACGGCCCGCAGCCATTTTGTAACACCGCATGGGCAATGGCTCCTCTCGCGCCCTCCGTGACAGCGGCCCCCCCGGCTCTGCCTCCCCCTGGTAGCCCCCTCCATCCGATCCGTGGCAAGCTGCCACACACGCGGCCCCCTCTAGCCTATTTTTGGACCCGTATTCCTCCCCCGCCAGGGCACCTCCGCCTACCTCCCGGCCACCTCTGCAGCGGATGTCCCGCAGGGAATGGCGCCAAATGCGAGTGATCCAGCACCAACTGAGCCAGCTCACCCTCCACCCCGAGAGACAACCATCCAACCCTGAAGTCCGTTCGCTGCTCGCACTCTACCATCAGTGCAGACGCCGCAACCCTCACCATGCTGGTGAGCCAATTAACATAGTCTCTCTCCTTAGCTATCAGCGACTCGCCACTGCCGAGGACACCCCTCCCACTTCATCTTCTCGGCCTCCTCCTACCCGACCTCTTCCTGCTCACTCTTCCCACAGGTGCCCCAAGTCTTCTGTAACCGTGGCCCCCCATGCCGCCATCGCTCTCGAGCTGCTCCAGTCCCGCTAAACGGCCCGTGGCCTGCTTTCTAGCATCTAATAACGTTTCTGCTTTTGCCTCCCCATACTTCTGCGGAGCTTCCTCCTGTCTCGACCTCACTCCTCTTCTCAGCCATCCAAAGCGTCCCTTCTTGTCCCCCGCCTGTAGGGTGGCACCGTGTGGGAGCGCGGCGACAGCAAGGGTCGGCTCGTCTCCAGGCGCTGGTGCGAGTCGGACCTGGGTGGCGGGAACGGGCGTTAAGGCCCTCCGCTTGGGGTTCGGGCATACTGCCGCCCCTCTGCCCAGCTGCACCCGCTTCCCCCTCAGTGGCCTAACCCCGCCTCTCCCCCAAGGGCCACCGCCGCGCCATGACAGCCCCGCCTCGCTGCCACCGAGAACCCTGACTACCCCGTCTTCTGCCCACAACCAGTGATGCACCCCTGCACGAACCTATCAGCTGTCTGCTGCCCCCCGGCCACGTCCCCTGCCCCTCCCCCGTCTTCGCCCTATATTAACCGCTGTACTTCCTGAATAAATCAGACTTGCGCACAGATCCTGGTCTCCTCGGTAGTCTTCTTCCTACCGCGCGTCCTCCACACCTTGCCGGCCCCGGAGCGCCTTCTCGGAAGGCCCCTCCATGTGTTGCAGCCCTCCGCCTGAGCCCACACTGCCCCTGCAGCGGCCCTCCGGGCGAGCCCACACTGCGACATTTGGCGTCCAACGTGGGGGCAACAACTTCCCGGCTGGACCCCCACCTGCCTCGCCCGCAAGGTAAGGACCCCCATCTTCGCTAGGCCCCGCCGTCGGCGCCATGGGCGGCCGTCTTTCCTCCCGCCAGGCGCCTCAGGTTAGGGCCCTTGCCAGCCTTTTAGACACCAATCATATGAATGTCTCAGTAAAGCAGCTCCAAACGTACTGGGACTTTTTGCTGCCTTTCAACCCCTGGCTCTCCACTTGCCAGCTGTGGGACCCGGACACGTACACTAACCTCATTGACTGCGTCACAGCGGCTATGGAGTATGAGAACAAGCGTTTTCCCCCCAGCCTTCTCCCCACGCTCATCGCCATTCGCTCGTGCCTCCAGGGCACACCCGTCAATCGGGACGCTTTCCACTGCACCTGCGGTAAGAGCAAGGGAGAGGGCTGTCAGTCAGACAGTGATTCCGACACCGAGTCCTTGTCCAGCTGCCTCAACAACGCCCTGGACTCTTGCCCGCCCAAACCGGACGCACCTACCTCGCCCCAAGATGGCGAACTTCCGCCTTATTCTTGGGAGGATAAAGGGAAGTCCCTTCCCCTATACCCGCCCCCTCCAGCCATGGCGCCATCTTGGCCCCTGCCGGAAGAGGAGCGGCCGCCATCTTAAAAGCCGCCTACCCCCTGGGGCAGTCCGCCATCTTGTGAGGCGCCGCCATCTTGGGACGAACCACGTTCTCGCCCCACCCCCTGGGCACCCCCCCCCCGCGGATCCCTCATCTGCCAGAGGGCCCATGGGTACTTGGCCCTCGCGGGCAGAGGCCCCCGCGCATCAGACGCCGCTCTTATACCCGCTGAATGCTGCCCCCTCGCGGCACCGTCCGCAGGATTGGTACCCCTTTACAGCCGACGAAATAAAAAACCTCCGCAAGGCTGTTAAAGAGGACAGCCTCGGTAGCCCGTACGCCCAACATTTGCTTGAGGAGCTTAGCATTCAGCTCATGGTTCCATATGACTGGGTTTCCCTCGCTCGGGCCATTCTAACCCCTGGCCAATTCATCGACTGGCGTGCTCACTTTACATCAGAGGCAGAAAAGCAAGTGGCACACAACGCCCATGTCGGGGCTCGCCATCCCCCGGATGCTTACACAGGCACGGGTCAATTCGCCAATCCGGCCCAATATCACAACGCCCCCCCCGAGTTCTGGCTCCAACTTCGCGAGCTGGCTTTATGTGCTTTCTGCAGCTGCTCCGCCACCAGACCTGAGCCACTTGCCAAGCTAGTCCAACGAAAAGACGAAGACTTCGCTGACTTCGTATCCTGGGTTCAGGAGGCCTGCAAGCGCAAGGTCCCTGGTGAGCGTGCGCAACAAGCCCTTGCCCGGGAACTCATTCTGGAAGGGGCCACCAATGCCTGCCGACAAGCCATCCTACCAATGAAGGAAAGGGGAGTACACGACTGGATCCTGGCCTGCTCCCACATAGACCCGCAGGCCACCGCGCTGGCTCAGGCCATAGCCACGGCCATGTCCCTCTCCTCCGACTGCTTCAAATGCGGAGAAACCGGACATTTTGCCCGCGAATGCCCTCATGCCGCCCGACCACGACCATCCACGAGCACGCCTCGAGACACTGGAGGAGCCAGACCACGCGCGCCTCCCACCCCATATCCCCACTGCGGCAAAGGATACCATTGGGCCCGTGACTGCCGCACCGCCAACAGCCAACGACAGCCTTTAAACGCGAGAGGGGGCAGGCCTCAGCCCCGCCAGCAAGAGGCCGCTCACCCACGCCACCACCCCCTGCCGTAATGTGGACCGTTCCACTGGGACCCAAGAAACCAATAATGGAGTTAGAGGTTGAAGGCCAATGGTTCGAGGAAATCCTTGACACCGGGGCAGAAATATCCTGCTTCCCAGAAACAGCCGCACACAACTGGGGTGTGCTCCCTGGCCCCTGCGTCATTGGAGCCACCGGAACAGCTCCCTCATTCCAAACCAGCCGAGATCTTATTTGGAAGGACAAGGAAGGCCGCCAAGGCACCTTCTGCCCCCTTGTCCTGCCCGGCATCGACAATATCCTCTGGGGCCGGGATGTCCTCTCGAACTGCGGAGCCATTCTATCCACGGCTCCCCCCCAATGATATACGCCACTGCTCGCATTACACCTCCAGCACCCACTCCTCTTGAATGGGATACCGAGGAGCCCATTTGGGTGGAGCAGTGGCCCATCTCATCCCAGAAACTGTTAGTTCTCTGAGCTCTTGTCTATGACCAGCTCGACGCAGGACACATTGAGCCATCCACCAGTCCGTACAACTCACCCGTCTTCGTCATTCAGAAGAAGTCAGGCAAGTACCGGCTCCTCCACGACCTGCATGAGATCAACAAGCACATCCGCCCAATGGGTTCCCCCAAAACGGGGTGCCCCCACCCCACGGCTATACCTAGACACTGGTGCGCTGCCACCATCGACATCAAGGACTGTTTCTTCTCCATTCCACTGCACCCAAAAGACCGTCCAAAATTCGCCTTCACGCTCCCGTGCACCAATCACCAAGAAGTAGCTGAGCATTACCAATGGCGAGTCCTCCTGCAAGGAATGCGAAACAGCCCGGCCATCTGCCAGCTTTATGTCAATAAGGCAATTCAGCCATTAAAGAACTTTGCATACATTGTTCATTACATGGACAACCTTCTCGTGGCGCATGAAACCCCCGGAGGCCTCCAAGCCATCGTCACGGCATTACTGCGCCATCTCAACGACCTTGGCCTACAAGTCCAACAAGATAAGGTACGCATGGAGCTCCCCTTCACCTTTCTAGGCTTCAACATCCACAACACCATCACGCCTGCGGCCCCCCAACTGGCCATTCCGCAGAAGCTATCTCTGACAGAGCTACAGCAAATCTGTGGGCACATCAATTGGCTCCATTCGGCTCTCCCGATCACCACCGCTCAACTACAACCCCTCTTCGCCCTCCTGCAAACCGACCAAGACCCTCCGCAGGCCGTAACAAAGAAAATCGCTATTACCTCGGCTGCGCAGGAGGCCATCCGAGCTGTCAATGATGCCCTGCGAGAATGCCAACTGCAGTGTCACGAACCCAACCGAGCCATCTTGGCGCTGATCCTGCCTACCACGGGTACGCCCACCGGGCTCCTCTGGCAGAATGGGCCCCTTCTCTGGCTCCATACCGCCAAAAGCAAGCTCAGAAAAATCGGCCCGCAAGTCACCCTCTGGATCTCCTTGGCCATTGACCTCGTCCGGCAATGCAGCCACACATATGGTACTCCCCCGACACCATTGTGTGGCCGCTTGATGCCAAGAAAACCACCGCGCTGCTTCTGTCCAGTCCAGACATGCAAGTCCTTGCGGAACTCTTCCATGGCGAATTTGACAACCACTACCCCAGCCATCGGCTGCTTCAGGGCATCTCCCAGTTATCCTTCATCCCTCCGCCGCACCACCCCTTCCCGTCTTGCTGCCCCTACCCACATGCCACCACCGCCTTCACTGACGCCTCCAAGCACAAGTTCGCAGCTGTCATCTACTCGCCTGGTACATCAGAGCCTCAAATACTCATCCACATCAACGTGAACTCTGTCCAGGTAGGAGAGCTCCAAGCCATCGTCCTAGCTCTCCGCGCCTGTCCTGACAGACCCCTCAACGTCTTCACCGACAGCCTGTACACCTGGCAAGTCTGCCAAGTCTTGGCTTTTGCCACGTTTTTTCCTGCCAAAAGGCCTATAGACCAAGCACTCCTAACTCTCCAGAGTCTCTTGGAAAACCGCACGGCGCCCTGGCACATCGCCCATGTGAGAAGCCATTCTGGCCTTCCTGGACCTATCGCTGCCGGCAATAACCTCGCCGATCAAGCCATCCAAGCCCTCCCAGCCTCAGTAGAGCGCTCGGGAGGCCGACCGCCCGCCCCTCCACCTGGCGACCTCCTCAACCAAGCCAAGCTACTCCACTCTCGATTTCACTTCTCTGCCAGGAGCCTTCACAAGTTGTTCCTGGAACTTTCCATCCAGGCCTGCAAGCACATGGTCAGATGCTGCCAAACCTGTGCACCCCTTCTGCCCCTTGGGCTGCTACAGCCGCAAGGAGTTAATCCGCATGGGCTACGCCCCAATGCCCGATGGCAAATGGACGTCACCCACGTGCCCCAGTTCGGCAGGCTCAAGTATCTCAATGTGGCCATCGACACCTTCTCCCACCTGTGCTATGCCGTTCCCCTCCCAGGAGAAACAGCCAAGCACTGCATTCAGGCCCTCAGACAAGCCATCCTCTTCATGGGAGTCCCATGGGACCTGAAAACCGACAATGGACCAGCATATCACAGCGCTTCCTTCGCCGCGTTCCTGAGGCTATACAACATCACTCATCACTTTGGAATTCCGTTCAACCCCCAAGGTCAAGGCATGGTTGAACGCACTCATCTCTTTCTCAAGCATCTTATTCAAAAGGAAAGGAGCAACCATCCCCGCCATACACCTGGAGAAATTGTCACCTCTGCCTTAATCCACCACAACCTCCTCTGCTTTGATGAGGATGGCCTTTCCCCAGTACATGCTCATTGGGGCCCGTCCTACCGGCCCACACAGGCACCCCTTGTTCAGTGGAAAGACCCCAAGACTAACATCTGGTCAGGGCCTGCCCCCCTCCTTGCCCAGGGAAGGGGTTTTGCTTGTGTCTTTCCAGATGATGCCGCCCAGCCCATCTGGATCCCAGGATGCCTCATCCGGCTCGCCACCGCCGAACCGCCTGACCCGGAGAGAGAAATGTCGCCAGCGACACCTCGCCCCTCGGATAGCCATTATGACCCTGAATGCCGAGCCCAACCCTCTCCGCCAACAAGTTCTGCGGCTACTCCACCTAGCCCAAGCTGAAAGGGCCCGGCGGCTGCCGCCACCCACCTTCACCCCCCCCCAAGACAGGCTTCTCGAACGCGTTGCCTGGCGAGGCCCCCCCCAACAAAATGAGCACTGGCCCTTCCTCTTCCACCTTCTTCGGCGCTTAATAAAAGAAAAGGGGGAAATGTAGGGTGGCATCGTGTGGGAGCGCGGTGACAGCAAGGGTCGGCTTGTCTCCAGGCTCCGGTGCGAGTCGGACCCGGGTGGCAGGAACGGGCGTTAAGGCCCTCCGCTTGGGGTTCAGGCGTACTGCCCGCCCCTCTGCCCAGCTACACCCGCTTCCCCCTCGGTGGCCTAACCCCGCCTCTCCCCCGAGGGCCACCGCCACGCCATGAAAGCCCCGCCTTGCTGCCGCCGAGAACCCTGACTACCCCGTCTTCTGCCCGCAACCAGTGATGCACCCCTGCACGAACCTATCAGCCGTCTGCCGCCCCCCGGCCACGCCCCCTGTCCCTCCCCCATCTTCACCCTATATTAACCGCTGTACTTCCTGAATAAATCAGACTTGCGCACAGATCCTGGTCTCCTCGGTAGTCTTCTTCCTACTGCGCGTCCTCCGCACCTTGCCGGCCCCGGAGCGCCTTCTCGGAAGGCCTCTCCGTGTGTTGCAGCCCTCCGCCCGAGCCCACACCGCCCTTGCAGCGGCCCTCCGGGCGAGCCCACACTGTGACACCCACCCCCCTCCTTTTTTGCTTGAACCCCCATTGCGTTGCAGATTGGGCCGCCCCATGTCAGCCCGCCCCATTAACATCAGCCTCTCTCGCGCCTGTGGAGACTTTGGCCTTCTTGTTGTCCTCGCCTACGTCTCCACCACTCCCGACGCTGCTGCCACCACCGCCGCTGGTGCCCTGACGTGACTTGTCCTCACAGCTGCGATCCCCCAGACCACCACACAGTCTGCCTCTGCCGCTCTTCGCCGCCAAGAAGAGATCGACTACCTGTAATGCGCTGTCATCCTGGACTTTTAACAGGAGATGGACCTTATAGCCGCTGAGATCAACGAGAATTGGACATTGGCCACCCTTGTTTGCAATGGCCAGATACTGCCCCCCAAATTGTACACTTGTATCCCCGTCTTACCCACCTCCCTCTTCAGCCCCGCTTCCCTCATTGCTTGCTGCCTCTTGGGCCTCGGCTACTAGCTACTGCTGCCATCCTGGCCCTTATTTGAAAAGAAGGGGGAAATGCGGTCGCCCCTCGGGCTGAAGTGTGGTTTGCTGACCTGGCGGGGGGCGGCGGCCATGGTAGGCCTATTCCAAACTGCTGCCCCTGTAATAGGGTGGTTGGTCAGGCCCACTGCCACCCCTGAAGGAAGCTCGGCATGGGCGCAGAGTGCCCTCGGGTCTCCCCTTCTCGGCAGCCATGCTTCCGTGGCCGCCCCTCCTCCCAGATAGCGCCACACGATGCCTTCTTTCTCCCTGCGCAGGCGCAGGGTGGAAAATTCCAGTCTGCCCTTTTCCCTCCCCCTGACAGCAGCAACAACCAGGCGTGCGCGGGAAACTCAAGTCTGCCCTCTACCCCAGCAACAGCAGCCACCAATCCCTAAACCCTGCCACTTCCCCCAGCAACAGCAACAGCCAATCCCTAACCACCACCCCTCCCCCGTCCAGTACCTCCCACTGACCTTTCTCCGGCAACCAATCAGAACAGAGCGTGGCTTCGACCAATCAGCCTTCCCCAGCCCCTATAAAACTGTTGCCTCTCCCTCAATAAAGTGGACTTGCGTGTTTACCTTGTCTCTGCGGTAGTTCTTCTGCCGTGCGCCCTCCAGTCCTGAGAGCCCCCGACAAGGGCCTGGCCTCCCTTGTCCCCAGTTCATTGCCTGCTTCTCCAGGCGACCCCCTCATCGCCGGCTTCGCTGGGCGACCCAGTCAGCCGAACCGCGCAACCCCTGTGAGACCGACCCCTCGTCTGCTGCCGGACTGACCCCTCGTCCCAAGTGGGACCGATCCCTCGTCCTAAGCGGGACCGACCCCTCGTCCAAAGCTGGACCGACCCCCCGTCCGCAGCTAGACCCCACCTCTACCGACCGAGCAAACCGCCGCAGACTGTCGTGTTTAATTCACTTGCATTTAATTTCATGCTAATACAGGACTTTCTTCTGCCATTTTTCTATTTATTCTTCATAAGTTTTATACCTTTTTGTCTCTCACTTCCATTAATGCCTACTTTTATATTTATTTCCTTTTTTTGTACCATATTGAGTGACTTCTCATGTGTTTTATTTGTGACTACCATGACAGTTTGAAGTCCTTTTATGAATTCCCAAAAGAAAATGATTATGTTTTTTAATTAATCCATTCCTGTGAGTGTGAACTCTTGCAATTGGACTACATCAGTGTGGTGTGATTACAGTTGAGTCTCCAAACTCTTGCTGGGTCTGATATAAATGGAGACACAAAGTAAAAGGAAGCCATCATATTATATTGATCCTGTCATGTGAGAGAGGACTGCAGCAAAACAGAAACCCCAGAAGGGCTTGGGGAGGCGAGGCCCAGGGAGAAATGAACCATATGCCTAATAGTTCACAGCTGAACTCAGGAAGAAAGCAGAACAGCTGAAACTGATACAGGATGTCCTGAAAAGAGATAAGCCCAATGCCTCATTGCCCACAGCTAGGCTCCAAGAGATGGTGAGCCTGGAGGGGAAGGCAGAGATATTTGGCCATCTTTGCCACATGGCAGGATCAACAATAGCTTCTCTTCTGAGAAAGCTTCTCTGATGGTGCCTTGATTTGGACATTTCATGGCCTTGGTACTATATGCTTTTCCCCAAATAAAATTTCTATTATAAAAGCCAACTCATTCTAGTATTTTGCATCTGCAGCCCTTTGGCAAACTAAAACAATTACCATGGAGTTAAAATTTAACATCCTAAATACGTAATAATCATATTTGGTTTGACACCAACTTAATTTCAATAACATGCCCATATTTTCCCATATACCTTTGTTTCCCCATCATTTTATTTTACTTATTATCAGTTAAATTCTTTTGCATTGTGAGTCCAAAAACATATTTATCATTACTTTTTATGTCCCTATATTTTAACATCTATAGGAAGTAAGGAGTGGCATAATACATACCAAACAATACAATACAATATTACTGGCATTTATAATTAATTATCTATAAATGGTTACCTTTACCACAGGTTTTTATTTCTTTATGCTACTTTGAACCACTGTCTACTGGCCTTTCCTTTCAGTGTGAAGAATTTCCTTTTGCATTGCTTGTAAGTCAGCTTTTGTTTATCTGAGAATGTCAGTCTCTCATCTTGGAAAGAGAGTCTCACTGGATATAAAATTCTTGACTGGCAGTTGTTTTCTTTCAGCACTTTAAGAATTTCAACACACTGCCTTTCTTCCCCCATTGTTTCTGATGATTTGAAAACCTAAAAGTGAAACCTCTGAGTCTAATACAATTTAATACACCCAGAGGAACTGACCAGTTTATAAACACAATCAGCATTTCTTTTTGCAAATTTTCCATTTGTTTAACCTATGATTTTTTTTCTATACAAATGTATTTTTATTAATTTAATTTAGTCAAATATTTTGATTTTTTGTTTATTCAACTGGATTTCATATCATAGTTAGGACCCTTTACCAATGTAATTCACCCATATTTTCTTCTAGGACATGTATTGTTTTATTTGCTAAATTTAGATCTGTGGCCTATTTGGAGTATATTCTTGTATATGTATATATTCCACTGGTCTGTCTATTCATGTTTCAGTACCATACTGTATTATTTATAGAGGGTTGAATGCTTTAATAATTGGCAGAGCTAGTCCTCCCATGTTCCCCAACCCCTCGCTTTTCTTTTTGTTTCCCTAGCTATTCTTGTGTGTTTTTCTTCACTTATGAACTTCAGCATCAACTTGTCTAGCTCTTTTAAAAAAATAATGTTATTTCTATTGGGATTATGTGGAATTTATAAGCTAACTTGGGAAGAACTGGCATCTTTATGATACTGAGTCATCTTATCCAAATACGAGGGATGTTTTTCCATTTGTTCAAATCTACTTTTGTGTCTTTCTTGAGTGCTTTAAATTTTTCCTGATACAGGTTTGAGCATTTCTGTTAAGTTTGTTGCTAAATATTTTTTCTTCTGTTGTGGTACCGTAAATGATGTTTTTTGTCATCATTATATATTTTTTGTTTGTGTGTAGGGAGGTCTTTGATTTCTGATATACTGCATTAGTGGATTTTCTATTAAAAAAAAACCTCAAATTCCTGAAATAAATTACACATTGGCATAATGGATTATTTTCTTGATGTGATATTATATTTAGTTTTTAAAATTACTATTCATGAGCAAAATTGGCATATAATTTCTTCCTTTAGAGCCATCATAATCTCGTTTTGTCTCATTATAAAAAAGTTATTCTACATTTCCCTTCATTTTCTATTCTCTAACACAATTTTATTAGTATTGGGATAATCTGGTTTTGATGGAGTGGTAGAATTTCCTTTTAAATCTTCTTGGGTTGATGATTTTTATTTGATAGTTTCTTAATAATGTTTTCTATTTCTTCAGTGGAAATTATTCTGTTTAAATTTTCTATCTCTAATGGTATAGATTTGGGCAAACATAATTTCTATGAAATTAGCCATTCCATCTATCTTTTTCAATTTTATTGCAGAGTAGTGTCATAATTTTTAAAATTCCCTTCTTTTAATGATTATTTACACCATTTAAAATTTTGCTTTTCAAATTTTTAATTGATTAAGATAGTGATTTGTCTATTTTGTTGTTTTCCTCCATAATATGATTTTGCATTATTTATTAGATCACATATTTTTATTTTACTCCCCATTAATTTCTGCTTTTTATATTTATGATTTCCTTCCTTTTCTTTGATTTTCTATTGATTTTTTGTTTCATTTTCTTGTTGATTTTTTTAGTTTTTTGAGCTGGGAACTTGTTTTTAAAAACAAATCAATTTTATTAATACATATTAGTATAACATATAATTCATCCAAAGTGTACAATCAATGGTATTTGGCATAATCACATAGCTGTGCATTCACCATTTCAATTATTATTATTTTCATTATTTCAATAATAATAATAATTAAGAAAAGCAGACAAAAAAAATTCTTCTTCGCTCAATCTCTCTATGCTTCCCCTGCTGTACAAAGTAAATATTTCTGGCTTTTCTTGCATGTTTATTTACTTATTTTAAAGCCGTTTTATTGAAATATAGTCACATACCATACAACATATCCCAAGTGTATAACCAGTGGCTCTTGGTATCATCATAATACGAGTTGGGAATTTAATTCATTTATTTTCATTGTTTAATTTGTTCAGTATAATTTCTTGAAGGTAATGATTCAATTGTTTAAGATGGCTACTTCTTCAAATTGTTTTATAATATTTGATATGTATTGTTTTTATTGCCATCATTATTATTAATATTGTTTTTCTCCTTTTTAGAAATTCTATAATTTCCATTTGTATTTCCTCTTTTACTCAGGAGTTAATAGAAGTATTTGTGTGTCGACTGCCCTTCTGTTATTGTTTGTTTTTCCATGTGGAAATGGCTCTGAGCTATAATAGAGTACTTGGATTTCTCAAATCCATAGCTTCCAGATCATTTTATCTTTCTGAAAACCACTACTCTCAGTAGAACTCAAGGGTATCACCTCACTCAGAATGCAGCTGTTGCAAGTATCTACTTCTCTTCCTTCATTCCCTGCAGGTTTTTGTTTTGTTTTGTTTTGTTTTGAGTTGGTCTCTCTGAATGAACATAATTAGTTGTATTGGTTTAATCTGGCATTTCGGCCAAAAGCATTTATATAACAGTAATTTCATACTATTCAAACTTCTAACTGCCTCAAGAAATAATTTTCTACCCGTTATAAAAGTGTTGTCCTTCTTTTCTTTATTGTTAGATACTTTTATTTTTATTTTGTTGGTCAAATGAGAAAGTCAGACGGGTGAGTAGCATCAGAATACTTACTTAGATTATTTTTTTCTGAAGATCTTTTTTATTTAATTAGAAACTGGGTACATCAAGAGAAAAATCATGGCTGCATTTCAAATATTTTCTCAATCCAGATCCAAATGACTTAGCAGAGTAGAGAATCCTCCAATTCTCAGACTATATCTTTTTTTCATTCTGGATTTTTCTTAATACTGTTTTACAGAAATTTATTAGCAAGTTGAGAGAGACTATGTCTATGTCTCCCTGCCCAACACAACTAAAATTAGTGCTACCTCTCAGAGAAGGAAAAGTCTGGCAGTTCAATTAATCTAGCAATTGTTTGTACCACAGATATTACTGTGTTAGGAGAAAGAGAGCTATTTTTTATCAATATAGTCAGTAGTGCACAATTACATCTTTCTTATACCACTTCAAGTTTCCGATATTGCTTAGTATTCACAAGTACTTTTAAACAATTTAATGATATTGGAAAATACAAGTTTATTATATGCATTCAATTCAAACTAAACAATCATTCTTTCAATAAAAAGTTGGTGGAAAGTTTAAGAAAAAATCCATGAAATATAGAAGAAAATGTGTCTGCAGAATTTTACTTTACCCTAGACTAGTAATAATCTAGAAATATGTTTAATAATATATCTATATAATTATAATCCACAGCTATTTCATTCTGGCCAGTTTCAGGTAATGAAGACTTTTTGCTCTAATGGGTCCAGATGCCCATTTTAAAATAAAGAGCCTTTTGAAATGAAATGATAGAAAAGTTTAGAAATTTGAAATACCAGGAAAAAAATTCATAAAGTCTCACTTTGTTAGAAAGCTCTACTTTTTATTTTTAGTGTCTCTTTTCTCAAACAAAAGGAAATAATTTAAAATACTAGATTTAATGCAATGTATTAAGTGGTCAAGTGTCAGAGACAATATTTTACATCATATGCAAAAGTGCACAATAATTGTCCTTGGAAATCGGAAGCAAAATGCATCATAACAGTAAAATTCATTATCCTTTCCACTGGCTTGATATTGTTAATGTGCCTTAATTGTGTTTAAACCATAAGCAAAGTACATTTCTGCTGGGTTAACTTCCTTACATTTGACTAAATGATTCAAGGAATAAATCAGCTTGAATTTAATCAAGCAATTTATTTGAATTACACAATGCAATATAATTATGAATTTTTTTTTCATTTTCAACTAAAAGTTTGTTTTGACACGATGGAAAAACTATCCAGTATAAAACAAAAGTAAAATGAGCAGAATGAAAGCAAAAATTTAAAAAGAAGATAAGGAAAAAATGAGGATAATGCCAGAAACAGTGTAAAAGAGGTTTCCCAGATATCATGCATATATATTTTCCTTTTTCAACTTTTTCAATGATCCACAATAGTTGAATGTTATTTACGCAGCCCAAACTGTTACTTACATTATATAATGTGTCCTCCCCTTCTTTTGTTGTCTCAGAAAACTTTTTATGTTTCCTAGTCCTTAAATCTAATAAATACACTATAAAGATAAAACAAAGTAACTAAAGATAATAATGTTAACACTAGCCATGGAAAAAAAATATTTGGGAATATTGTACCAAGACACTGAAATGGGTATTTTCTCCATGTCCTGAAGGGGCGAAGAGCTTAATAAGCTTCAGACAATGTGAATTACTTTCGAAAATTTGGTTTTTACAGTTTGCTGTAGTCATATTAAAATCTCATCCAGGTAGATGGACTGAAGTGACAGTATTGCAATCTGCAAGAACAGGTAAAAATAACTGTCATGGAAACATTGTCACTGACCATGCTTCAGATCATTGGCTTCATGGTGTATTGAAAAGATCTAAATTCTCTGGTGGGAGGTTTTATTGAGATCTTGTTTCTTCATAATAATCCAGTTCAGAGTCACTGAGCTTACTTTAGTCCCCTCCCATCAATTCCTTTCCTCTCTCTCTGTGTGTTCTTTCCTTAAATAGAATAGTAGAGGCTCCAGAAGAGAGGCCACAGGATTGTAGAGGGGAGCTTTTATCTAATGTCAGACTTTCCATTTAATTTATTTAATTTTTTTTCGCAGTTCATTACATCAGACCTGTGTTTTAATATTGATTATAAGACAATAAATATAATTGCATTGTGGTGAATAAAGCATTTGATTAAAACATAATTATTTTTCCTTTTTCCCTCTCTCTACCCCCTTCCTGCTGTTTTTTGCTGTCCATGTCTATTCACTGTGTGATCTTCTGTATCTGTTTCTCTCTTGGTCTTCTCATGTTTTCTCTAGAATTCACCAGGATTCAATCCCGGGGACCTCTGATATGGAGAGTGGTTCCCTGTCACTTGCACCACCTCAGTTCCTGCTTTCTGTTGCACCTCATTTTTTGAATTTTGAAATGGATTAATAATTAAAATGTGAAGAACAGTTTCTACTTTAAATTTATCTTGATATCTTAAAAGCATTTTATTCTGAATCCACTAGGAATCATATTAGATTACATTACAAGTCCTATTTTTTATAAAATCAATAAGTTTGGTTTTAACTTAATGCGTTAGATAATAAAAACAACAGACACTATTTCTTGGTGAATAAGATAACCAGCTCCTAATAAAAAGGGCTCATTAGGTAAGTTAACATGCCATATAACACATGGAATAACCTTTACATGTATCCCTCTGTGAACCAATTATACATTCTCTATTATAAAATGTGTGAATGTGGGATGTGATGCCTCACAATGAATTATTATAAAGTATATTCTTATTCTGCTGGCTTCAGGCATTCGGTGATTTCTGTTTCTGTTTCATCCCTCTCTATACTAATGTGAAAATAATGGCACTTCATATGGGTATTGTGAGGTTTAGTTAAAATTTATGTGGAATTTTATATTCAAGTCTTTAAAATTATGTGTGGGAGTCCTGTTGTTTATAATATTGATGTGTTATCCCAGTAGATAAAGAGAATCAGGGCATCATATTTCATACAGGAAGCTGTGGGTTTTAGGGAAAATAATTTTGAACTTTAAATTAGAAGTCCTGTTTTGGAGTCCTTGTGTCCTTGGACAAGCTATAGAACCTCCCTGAACAAGTTTTCAAATCTACTAGAACTCGGATTTTTTTTCTTCTGTAAAGCTGATAAAATACCCTTGAGTTCACATGATTTCTGTTCATTAAAAATGTAACATTGTTTGTAAATTAAATATCTTGAGGTGTGTTAAAATGTTGAAACATTTGAGTGAGGGCTTCCCAAAAGTGAGGGATGTGAAGGAATCTAATCTAAAAGAGAATAGCGTGATAATTAACAGGCTTGAATAAATGTACTCTGAGAGGAATTTCTTGTGTAATAAATAATCTGATTCATAAGAAAATGTGAAGAGTCAAGATTGTGGGCTGGTGTCATGAACCACAGAAATTGCCTATATCCTTGCAAAGAGCAGGCTGTAGACCAACAGCATTAGCATCAACTGGAAACTTGTTAGAAAAGCAGAATCTCAGGCCCCAGATACACTGCATTTCAGTTAGATCTACCCCAGGTGATTTATGTTATATATACAGTAAAGCTTTAGAAGTACTGGCCTTGACCACATTCTGTAGCTAAGAATTCCTGCTTTGATATAACCCCTTGAAATGAATAACACAGTATGCATGTAAACCAAGCTTCACTGAGGACTGGGCCAATGAGAGTTAAGCCTAGTAGTATTTCAGAATTTTATTTTCCCCTCTTTTCATTGGATCCTCCTATATTATGTCAGCAATTCTCCCTGACCACAGACCTGTTTTCTGGCCATAAACCTAGTGACCAGTGTACCTACATAAGGAAGTTGCCTTCAATGTTTAAGTTCTTTACGACAACTCTGATCTCAAAAATACCTATATCTGGCTCTATTTTCTGTGATAAAATATTCTTTTGCAGGAAGGCCCTTCACCTCCTTTACAGCCTTACAGCTGCCCATAAGGCATCCAAGAGTCCTAGGGGGGAATATCAGAGTTCTCTGCTGGAACAGAGAGTCTCATATTTTCAGGACATAAGAAGCTTATAAAATGCATATGTCCTGGCCCCAAACCTGTATTATTTGTCTTTCCCTAGGAAGACTGATACACAGTCAAGTCTAGGAATCACTTCTCTAGGGCATTAGTTCTCAACCCTAGTTGCATTTTAGAAATACCTTTTCCAGTAAATAAATAGTGGATTTCAAACCCAGCACTTCTCATATATTTGGTCTGGGGGATGGGATGGGAAGCTCTTTTAGTTTGCCAAGATGCCATGGCAAATACCACAAACAAATTTTGGCTAAAACAACAAGAATTTATTGATTTATGGTATTGAAACAAGAAAAAGTTCAAAACCAAGGTGTTAGCAGGGTGATGCTTTCTTCCCAAAGTCTGTAGAATTCTGGTACCAATTGCCAGCAATTCTTGGGGTTCTGTGGTTTGTATTGCTGTGTCCCATCACATAATGATGTCATCTCATTTCTTGATTCTGTGACTCCTGGAATCTATTTATAAGGCCTTCCTGAAACTAGATTAAGACTCATCCTGGCTCACATCTCAACTAAAAATAACATCTTAAAAAGTGCTTATTTATAATGAGTTCACACCTACATGGATATGGATTAAGATTAAGAATGTGTGTTTGATGGGGTATATAATTCAACCTACCACAGTAACCATTAGTATTAAATGTCTTACAGCTATTATAACTGGATTTCTGGCTCAATTAGCCTAGAACTAGAGATCATTGAATGTGTCTCCTTTCATAAACCAATGCTCAACACTGGTCCTTTGCAATTGTATAATAGGTAGCCGCTTTTTCTATATCCAAGACCCAATGTTCACCAAAACCAAACAGTCTCTCATTGTAATTGCAGACCAGTGAAAAGCTGTTGTTCTTCAAATAAGATAACACTTCTCAAATATATACCTATACACATTGCTTTTAGATTCATTATCCTTAGCCACTGTTTTTAACTTCATAAATATTGCTGTATTTCATCTTCTAGAAATGGAGCACATTCTAAGCAGAGGAAATGGTGCAGTAACTGTACTCTTTAGCAAAATGTTGTGACTTCTCTTAATTACAAAAGTAGGTCATGAATAATGGTAGAAAGATAGGAGGTTATTAGTCTATTTCCCTCCAAATTGTTTTAGCAATTATATGATGTAGTTTTTTGTCAAAAGAAAGCAAGCAGAATCATCATTATAATTAGAACAGGTGCATATTGATAGATAGCTATCTTATTAAAAAGCTATGTCTAAAACAATTTGAAATGATAAAAAAATTTTAAAAACTTTTAAACATTGTCTTTCATCACTGTAAATTCTCTTGTCTTGTATGTACAGTGACGTTTTCTTCAATATACTCCACCAGTGTCTTATTTTTTTCATTTTATCTTCAAAGGAGTTTTAGGTCACAGAAAAGTGACAAAGAGACTACAGGTTATTCTGACAGCCAATGCCCTCCCCCTTTTCCCTTCTCCCTTATTAATAACATTTTATATGCAGATTGTACATTTCTTATAATTGATGTACAAATAGGTTTTCTTTTAAAATTTGTTTGTATTTTATTGGTTATTTTTAAATTATTATTTGATTTTCTTATTAATTTTTTATTTGGTTATTTTGTTGGCTCCATTTTTGAAGAGGTTTTGGATCACAGAAGGGTCACAGCAGTGGTGAGGGAGGATCAGTGGTCTAGGTGTCAGTGATGTGGGGATGCATGGAAGGGGTTCACCTGGGGCATGCCTTTAAGACGTATAAAAATGTTCAAGTATTCATGGGACATTGTCTCAGTGGGTGGAGATCTGCACAATAACTGAAATAATATTGAATTCCTATACTGTTACATTCTCTAAGAGGATAGCAAGAATTTCCCAAGTGCAAGGGCAATGTCTGGTGAAGGAAGACAGACCTTTATGCCACTTGACATTGATGATTGTACTTAGGAAACTCTTCTTGTGAAATTGAAGCTTAGCCTAGCATTATATACTGCCCAAGAATTACCTGCTGAAAGCCTCCCTGTTGCTCAAATGTGGCCTCTCTCTCAGCCAAACTCAGCATATAAACATACTACTTCTCCCTCCCCCCCCAGTATGGGACATGAATTCTGGAGATGAGCCTCTCTGGCATCAAGGGATTATTACCAAGTACCAACTAGTAATGCATCTGGAAAAAGACCTTGACCAAAAGGGGGAAATAGTGAATACAAATGAGTTTTTATGGCTAAGAGATTTCAAAGTGAGTCAGGAGGTCATTCCAGAGGTTAGGCTTATGCAAGTCTCAGCAGGATCTCATTGACTGCCACAGTAAACAGTGCCTCAAATAACTGGGCTCCTGAGGGATCTAGAAATATCCAGAAACTATAAGCAGGGCAGACAATTCAGGAATTCAGGACCCCATCAATGGGCCTTACTTTGAAATTTATGCTCCTCAGTGTAACAGAGTTAGACACATTTATAGGTTCTTTACATATGGCTCTTCTATCCCTTTTATTTGAACCCATAATTAGCACTATACTTGCTTAATATATATCCCAGAGACTTAAATCTTTAGTCCATCCATGTGTCAGTTGAGCCAGGAATTTCAGCAGAGTTGCAACAGCACCTACTCTCCAGTTCAATGGACTCACCCAGGACAACTAACAAGGAGATGATAATGGACAATGCCCATCCCAAGGAACAGAGAGTATCTGCAACTGTAAGCAAGATAGCTCCATCCATCTGCCCCATGGGATCTAAGCCCCCGCTCAGTTAGAAGCAGAATGGCCATCACCATCCCCAAATCCTCAAGACTATTATTGTACTATAGACTTATTATTATTCTAGCAATGGAAGAGCTCTTATCATTGATGTAAAGGCGTGGCCACCAATGGTTCTGAGGGGAGGGAGAGGGAAGAATAGGTACAATATGGGGACATTGGTTTTGTCCTGCATGACCCTGCAATGACAGATACAGGCCATTGTATATTTTGTCATAACTTACAAAATTGTGTGGGACAAAGTGTAAACTATAATGTAAACTGTAGTCCATGGTTAATAGCAGTGCTTTAATATGTGTTCATCAATTGTAAAAATGTACCACATTAATGAAGGATGTCATTAATGTGGGAAAGTATGGGAGGGAGAGGGAGTGAGGCATATGGGAATCCTTTATATTTTTTAATATAACATTTAAGTAATTTAAAGCTTCTTTAAAAATAAAAAAAATATTTAAAAAATTTAAAAAGCTATATCTAAATCACAAAGATTGTCAATAAAATAAGGGCCTTTGTGGAAGATGACATAAAATGGAACTCTAGTTTATGCTTTTGTAAAGTACCAGTTTTTCAAGTACCAGTTTTATTATTTAGTGTTTTTTTTTGTTTTTTTTGTTTGTTTTTATCTTTATTTTTTTAATATTACATTTAAAAAATATGAGGTCCCCATATACCCCCAACTCCCTCCTCCACTCCTCCCCGCATAACAACAATCTCCTCCATCATCATGAGACATTCATTGCATTTGGTGAATACATCTCTGAGCACTGCTGCACCTCATGGCCAATGGTCCACATCATAGCCCACACTCTCCCACGTTCCATCCAGTGGGCCATGGGAGGACATACAATGCCCAGCAACTGTCCCTGCAGCATCACCGAGGACAACTCCAAGTCCCAAAAACGCCTCCACATCTCATCTCTTCCTCCCATTCCCCATACCCAGCAGCCACCATGGCCACTTTCTCCACACCAATGCCACATTTTCTTCGATACTAATCACAATAGTTCATGAATAGAATATCAATAAATCCACTCTAATCCATATTCTATTCCTCCATCCTGTGGACCTTGGAATGGTTGTGTCCACTCCACATCTATATCAAGAGGGGGCTTAGATTCCACATGGATGCTGGATGCAATCCTCCTGCTTTCAGTTATAGGCACTCTTGGCTCCATG
This sequence comes from Dasypus novemcinctus, assembly GCF_030445035.2. Classification (NCBI taxonomy): domain Eukaryota; kingdom Metazoa; phylum Chordata; class Mammalia; order Cingulata; family Dasypodidae; genus Dasypus; species Dasypus novemcinctus. The sequence goes on from NC_080677.1 coordinate 84,894,013, forward strand.
TTGTGGTGGTTGACTTTTTTCAATTCCATGTTAGCTGAGTGGGGTAAGTCCAATAAACCAGAGTGCAGGAGCTGAAGTCTGCTGAGGCTCAGGACCTGGCTATCATATAGTCAGTCCAGAGATTCAGATCCCCTGGGTATATATTAAACCCTAGCACCAACTACAGTTCTGGTAAAAGTAACAGGTATTTAATATTGTTTTATAAAGAAATGTACAATTTTACTTAACCCTAGTAATTTTACATACTGTATCAGCTAAAAGGGATCTTAGAAATTCTGTTTCTCATTTACTTGTTTTCATGTGAGAAAGCAAATACCATGAGAGGTTCCATGACTTTTTCTGAGGCTTCATAGCTTGTGGCATATTCAAGACTAGAATTCAAGTGTCCTGATTCCTGTTCTGTGTTTTCCCATCCCCCATACCTCACTTTAAGGGATAAATGGAATGAAATATAGGAATTTGAACATTTAGATTCACACTATGAATTCATGTTTTAAAAGACATGATTGATTTTTCAGGTGCAAAAGATCACTAATGCATGAACATTTAAATATCTAAATTGGATGCAATAACTTTTATTGAAAATTTCAAATGGCCTGTGCTTTTTGTGTTAATAGTTTTCAAACATCTAGTAATAAGTAGGCCAATTATGTGGAATGAATACTTAGCAGTATCATTTGAGTCATGCATGTTTCGTATCTTTTTATGCTCTTCATTTTGGGAAACTAAGTAGTAGTTTGCATCTGGTAAATTTTCCTAGTCACATGTTGCTTTTGTAGTGCAGTTCACTAAAAAAACCAAGTCCAATTTAAAAAATACTCCCTGATCTACAGTTACTGCAAGGTTGGTTAGGAGAAAAAGATGTGACTTTGGCAAATTATCTAAGTATTGTTATCCACATTTCCTCATCTCCAAAGTGGGGCTTGTCATGACTACTTCATAAAGTGTGTTGTTGGGATTTTATTAGCTATTGTCTAAAAACCCCCAAAGAGGGCATGGCATACTTAAGGTCCTAAGTTCACATTAGATTTCCCCTTTTCTTTTTGCTTTCCTTAAGAGATAATTTGTGTGAAAATTCAATATTTACATTTTCAAAATCTCCTTTCTTATTGTAAAGGGCAACTTTTGTGAAAAAAATTGCTTTTGAGATTTTTTGGAAGACAGAGAAAGAATGGTGGCATCTTTAAAAGTCTGGGCAGAGAAGTGATAAATATACAATTTTTAATACAAATTAATTATATTACAGCAAGTATTTTGTTTTATTTTATTCTACGTGGGATTTTATAAATATATTTAATCTTGACATTATGTATTCAAATATGTAAAACCTTATTTGAAATAAATGAGGAAAATTAAGAAAGGTTAAATGCTTTCTCATGAAAGTTGGAAATTTGGGTTAAATTGGATGAGATAATTGGGAGTTTCTTTCTGAATAGAGTGTGGAAGGATGGAGGACATGATGGTTACATGTAGACCAAATGTTGCCACAAAAGCAGACCAAAGATTAAAAAAGAATGCAATGTACTCAAGATGGACATAACCTAGAGCAATTCATCACCCAGTAAAAGGAAATAGAAATAATTGCCTAATTGATCTGAGAACTCTTTCTGTACTTTTGCCACCATTTCAGATTTAACATTTTTGTGTACAATATTTATGAGATATATTTAGCTAATGAATAAGCCTAGTTGCCTGCCAAGTAACTGAAAAGCCACATAGCTTTATTATTCTATATGTGTTTCACAAGCTTAGGCTATGATTTGAAAACAAAACCAATTTTATAAATACTTCATTTTCTAAAAGTCTACACAAAAGGATGACAACTGGCATTTTGCTGAAAGTGACTGTAAGAAAAAGAAATCTAAGAAACCCATAGTCACACAATACGTCAAGTGGCAAGTGCATAAATGGAGGGAGCAGTCCTCAAAACCATCCTTACTTCTCACACCAATTTCATGTTCAAGAGTACCTGAGCCCACGTTTAGTTTCAATCATTTGCTAGAAGGACTCACAGAACTCACTGAAAGTTGTTATATTCATGGTTACATTTATATTCATAGTAAGAGTTTATTATACCTACATAATACAGATTAAAATGAGCCAAGGGAAGAAGTACATACAGCAGAGTCCAGGAATATTCCAAATATAGAGCTTCTAGTTCTCCTCTTCCTTTGGAGTTATGGACAGTATTACTGTCTGGGTACCAAATGTAGCAATACACACCATGTGGAGTAAGGTCAACCAGAGAAGCTCACATCAGTCTTGGTGTTCAGAGTCTTTACTGTAGCCTAAGCATATAAATCTGTTTGGGCTGACCATGTGGTTGATCTCAGTCACCAGCTCTGGCAAAAGTCAAACTGATGACCCAAAGTCCCTACCCCAAGTCACATTTTTGACAATCTGGTGTAGCCAGTCCTCACCCTAAATCACAAAGGGCCTTTGGGCAAACAAAAACACTTTTATCAGGCATGCAATTCCACGGATTTAGAGGTTACCTTCAAAAATCAAGGACAAAATCTAGACCCTTTTTGTGCAAGGTTAAATTCTTTACTACAAATCAAATCTCCTTCTTTTGTCTTTCAATGCAGTTTTATATTTTCATCTTGGGAAACCATGAGCCTCTTTCTTCATGTTGTTTCATATTTGATTAAACTGATTTAGGTGTTACAGTTCTTAAAATTAATTTAACCTAGGGAAGACTTCTTTGAGAATAAACTAGAGGTCAGGGGTGACAGAAAAATGAGAGAGAAAATGCCTACTTCCTTTTTTTTTGAATCCAGTTCTCCTGCAAATCACTATTTGATGGTGGCTACATAGTTTATAAGTGATATTTGTGGAGTCAATTCTGGAAGATTCTTTGGAATAAGAACAGCTTATGAGGTGTTCACCCTCTCCAGGAATCCTGTTTGGATTGGAAACATTTTACCTATGTTATCCTAAACTAAGAATAGCCATGGATAACAAGTACCTTTCTTATAACAGGTAGCTCTGAGAGAGAGAGAGAAAAAAAAAAAAAAAAGGGAGAAAGAGAGAACATCAAACAAAAACTAGTGATTTCTTGGCTATGAACCCTCTAACAAATTTTATTTATGGCTGATTATAGTGACCAATGAGACATTTCTAAATACAGGGAGATTTTTGATATCAGAAATTTGCTCCAACTGAGTTAGTTGCCACATCTCATGGTACAGAATATGAATCTATAGGCTAGGAAGCAGAATGGAAAAGGATGGGTTTATAGACAAGAAAAGTAGTTCTGTATGTTTCAAATTAATGTCATCAGAAACCTTGATTGACCTTGTGTAAAGAAAAGAGAATAAAGATAAGGAAAATTGAATTACTCCTTGCACTCTACTGTTAAACATTATGCATATTATTTTATTTTATTTTTGTTTAGTTTCTTACCTATAAAACAGGCCTGATACAGGCCTTATAAAATCAAATGAAATTATTATTTGTGATAAATGTATACAAATCTTTCTGTAAAAATACCTTAAAAGCACAGTTTCTTTTTTCTCTTTGTTTCAGTTTTCACTATTTTGTTTTCATAAACTACAGTATATCTTTTGATGTACATCATTCCAATATTTTTTCTTTGTTGCTTAAAAAAACTATGAATATATTCTATTACTTACCTACAATTTTTATGGTGTCTTTCATTTTATCAACCCATTACACATGCACATAATTTCTTCAGTATGCACTTGTACAAAGGACTTTACTGGAGACTGTGTCATCATGTGCAAGGTAGTGGGCTCTTTGGCAGATGGCACCACCTTTCCTATCTGCTTACACAGACATATGCCCTCAACTTGTATTCCTGGAAGTTAAGGCAAGCTGGCCTTGTTTTATTCATTAGCTTGTATCCTATTGTCAATAAATCAGCAGTTCAAATTATCCAATGCGAAGTGTAGAGGTCATTTTTAGTCAGATCATTAAAGAAATTATGAAACTATGGAAGAGTGAAAAAGGAAAGGAAAACAATGGGGAAAAATAATATCCATAAACAACCTCTTAATATTTTGCTCTAATTCTTTTCATCGTTTTAAAAATTATATACTTAATCCTTCCCCCTTTTTGGACAAAATGATTATTTTCAATATATACACATTTTCTCTTTATGCAGAAAATTTCCTTTTAATTGTTTTATATATTTTGAAGGAAATGTTTCTAAATATAACATAACCACTCTGCTTTCCTGAATAGGAAATAGAAAGCATTTTTTTATTTATTTTTTGCTAAGTCTGTATCACCATATTGAACATGAATTACTGTTCTGCTAACAATGCCCTTACTAGTTACTGAGTTGTGTAGAATTACCTTTCACTCAAGAGGCAATCAGTTTCTACTGTTTGCATGTATGTGTTTGAATTTAAAATTGCAATAAAAATATATTTTATATAACTTTCATATATATTTTATTTACATATCTATTTTATCTGTCATCTATCTATCTATCTATCTATCTATCTATCTATCTATCTATCTATCTATCTATCTTCACATAGATTTTTCCAGAAAGATATCATGTTCATATTAGCATATATCTAAATATTCTTTTGTTTTCTTTGTCTGGCAAGGATATGGGATTATTATCCATAAATTGATATTCCCAATCTCTAAAATCCTTTTATGCACAGACAAAAAATAGAAAAAACTGCCTATCTAATATTGCTTTACTTAATAATAATTATATAGTTGAAAATGGTTCCCGTCTATGCACAAATGCATTACTTATATCTTCAGATAATGCAGGTCATTATTCTTCGTGGTGCCAAACTTAATCAGTTGATCTGAGCTTTGCTCTTTAGAGATGAAATATTACATTAGCTATAGGACATTAACAAGAAAAACAATACAACTGTAGACTGAAATGCCTGATAACTCAATTTATGTTAATACAGCCAGGCAGATGTTACTGCTTTGTGGCTGTTTTGTTTCAGCTGCTGGAGGAAAGACTGGGCTGCTTTTTAAATCAATAAAGCATGTAATAGTAATAATGAGGAAAGAAGAGCCCATTCTGGTAACTTCTAAATGATAATTCCCATTGGTAATGGCTATTTGGAGTATAAGGGAGATTTTTCTTACTTTCTCAATTAAATCCAACAATAGCTCAGTCTCATTCAGCAAGGAGTCAGATACCATTTTTGTTTTTTGAATAACTCCAGGAACAGTGATGTGAAGTTTGAGCATTTCACAAATAATTACACACGTTTGGTAAAACCAATTCTCACTTTGTTTAGTGTTAAGAAACAAACTATTGCTCTGGGCACATCTAATGTGCTTCCAACTACAGACTGGATGAATACTCTTTTTTGCAGGATGCAATTTGATAAAAATGATTCAGACTCTTGAAGCTCCTGATTATGGCCCAGTTTTATCGATCCTCAGCTTCCACCTGCTTCTTCACAAAGTGCTGAAGGCTTTCTCAGTGAGATGGTTATGGTATGGAAGCACTCAGTCCATATTCTTGATTTTTGTTTATTTCTTGTTTTCATTGTAAAATACTTTTGCCCTGTGACATTTTAAAAGCCATTTAAACTTGTTGATAAAACCTTGGTTTGATAGTAATGATAATGACCTACCTTCTTTATGTGCTATACATTTATCAGGCAGTTACTACGTGATTGGAGAGCTTAATAATTGATGGGAGGAAAGGGAACATTAAGACAATTTTCAGATTTCTTGCACTATCATTTTGAATGCTCCTTATAGTAAAATGTCAATCTGTGCAGAAGGAAACATAAAATTAGAAAATAACCCCTTGGAAATCTTCATAGTACTAATTGAGTTATCAAGAGTTACTAAATCAAGAAAATGAACGTTTGATGAATAAAAGGATTTCTCCAGTATCTCCTCACTAGATAGTTATTAACTAAAAACAGAACAACAGTGACTCTGCAGTGATGAAACCTGGCATATTACTCCTTAACCAGGTGATTAAAGTTAACTTTACTAGTAATGGGGCAACTAATTATCATGCGCCTCCTGGTGGAGATGCCAAAGTCACAGCATCGCTTCTCTGGTGTTCCTGCCAAAAACGTGTAACTTGAATTTAATTATGAGAATAAGTCAGACAAACTTACATATTTTTTTATAAAATAAAGGGTCTACACCCTTCAAAAATCTCAAGGATATGAAAGAAAACAATACTGATGAATCACTGCAGATTAAAGGAAATTAATGAGGAATGTCAACTAAATGCAATGTGGTATTCTGGTTTGGATTCTAGACTAGACAGAAAAGCAAAGGATATAGAACAATAAAACTAAACACTTAGGAAGAAAGAAAAATTTGGTGGACTCACCCTACCCAATTTCAAAACTTGCTATAAAGCTACCGTAATCAAGACAGTGTGGAATTGATGTAAGATAGACATTTAGATCAATGGAATAGAATAGAGAGCCTAGAAACAGCCTGACACAAATAGATACAACTGATCTTTGACAAAGGAGCAAAAGCAATTCAAAGGAGAAAGGAGGGGTTTCTAAAAAGTGCTGGAATAACTAGATGCCCAAATTTTTAAAAAATGAACCTAGACACAGGCCATATACCATTAACAAAATTTAATTCCAAATGAGTCATAGACATATATATAAAAGGCAAAACTTTAAATGTTCTAGAAAGTAAAATAGAGGAGAGTCTATGTGACTTTGGGTTTACTAATGAGTTTTTAAATACAACACTCAATGGGCAATATTAGAAAAACAATCAGTAAGTTGGACTTGATTAAATTTTTAAAATTCTGCTTTGTGAATGACACTGTTAAGAGAATGAAAGTACAAGTCACAGACTTGGATAAAATATTTGCGAAACACGTATTGGATAAAGGACTTGAATCCAAAATATAGAAAGAACTCTTAAAAGTCAACAATAAGAAAACAAACAAAAAATTTTTAAAAAATCAACAAAAGATCTGGACACCTCACCACTAACACTCTTCCTGTCTGCCAGGCCATTTGATCCATCTTAACTACATTGCCTAAGTTATTTCATTTAATGTAACCTTGACAATTGGATCCTGTGCTCTAGTCCAGCATAGATTTAGATTTCAAAACAGCCTGATTTTAATCAGGATAAATACTGGAATCTCTCAGTCACTATATTATTCTTTCTCATAACATCTTATTTGGATCCTTTGCTTTCTCTTATTCTGCTCATTTTGGTGGAAGATTTTCAGAACTTTCATAATTAACAAAAACACTGTTTTAATTTGCTAAAAGCTGCTGGGAGCAATACACCAGAAGTGGGTTGATTTTTATAATGGGAATTTATTAGGTTAAAATCTCATAGTCCTGAGCCTATGAAATTGTCCAAATCAAGTAATCTATCAAAAGACCAGCACCACTGATCCCGAAGTCTTCTCTCACATGGCAAGGCATATGGTATCTGCTTTTTCCTCTGGGTGTTCTTGCTTCAGCTTCTGTCTGCTCCGTCTATGGTTTCCTCTCTCCTGGGTTTCAATCTCAGCTCCTGGGTCCCTTCTCTCCCTTCAGGCATAGGGATGTGTATATTTTAAGAACAGGATTGTCTGGGGTTCACAAAAGATGCAAACTAGCACAAGTGCAAATTCAAAATAACTTCCCTTGTTTGTCCAGTAGTAGTCATTATTATTATTTAGTTTACCACTTTATTATCAAGCAGAGTTTAATGCAAAAATTTTTTTTTATTTTGTTCAATTCCCAAATATATTTGGAGCTTGTTTTTCCCCCTGACTTCTCTTGCTGGCCTCTTCTCACAGTCCTGACCCTGATTATAACATTATGTGATGTTCCTATGCATTAGGGAGAGTTGACTTTTGTCCAATTATGCAATTCTTTTCTTTTCTCCAGAGTTATAACTATGAGCAATGGTCACATAAGTAGGAATTCCAGAGATATTCCAACATTCTGATATAAATAAGAGTTGTTTGGATTAACTTATTTGTCATTCTTGATTTAAGAATACTTTTGAAATGTATGCTTAGCTCTTTTTTTTTCCTACTTAAGCAATGTACTAAGATAATGTTAACCATATATATATATACACACATATATATATATATATAGTCATATCCCTTTGATAGGCAGATGGAAAATGTTGATTAAAATGATATCACTTTTCAATGTTAATTGGACTGTCATCCCACTGTATAATGAGCTTCCATTTTCAAAAAGTTTGCAGTGTGAGGTGTTTTTGGACACTGCATTTTAGATTAGAGCATAATTGAATATACAGTCTGCTCCCATCAAAAGCACAGTTACACTCTTTAAAAGCACAACAGAAGTTGCTTGCTAACCTGCCATGTGAGTGTCTGGTGAGGTTATTCATCTAAAAACAGTGTCTCAGGTGTGTGTTGAGAGCCATGGGAGGTGAATGAGGGAGCAAAGACATACTTCTAAATTTTGTCTTAGGTATTTCAGATTTTTCTTGCTAAATTGAGGATTTTCTCCTTCATGTTTACTTTTTATACCTTTTCTCTTTTGCCACTTGTACTTCTTAAAAAACATTTTTAAAAAATCATTTCCTTATTGTCTTTCTGTCCTCTTGCTTCTTTTCCCTATCCTTTCTATTCTCTTAAATGCTATGAAATCTAAAGATATAGATAGATTTGTGGAACATAGTTGCTTAGATATGATTCACTGTATGTTCTTATTTTCTCCACCTAAAAATCTGCTCAGTGTAGAAGTATATAATACTATCTCTGTTTTCAGAAGTGCCTAAAGTTTATCTGAACTTCTATATTCAGAAGAAGAGGACAGTTTGTTGTATAACTAAGCAGAAACTGATTTTCAGAATGCCTGAGAAAATGGGGTGTGGCTATTAATATGGACTATTCAAAGAATATGTTTGAAACTAATCAAATAACATTTGCCATTTAAAGTAATGGTTATTTTACAAGGTTAGTTTCAAAATTTGGCTAGTATTTAGGCATTAAAATAACAAGCCCTATAAGTCAAAGTGGTTTATTTTTGACAAATACAGATTTGTTGTAAATATTTATCTGCAAATATAAACAACAAATGATGAAAAATCAAGCTCCATAAGTAATTCAGCTCTCAAGCAAGTTTCACATTATGCAAAAATGGAAATGCATCTGTGCATTATCTGCATATTTGTTTAAAATATTTTCACTTAAATCATAAATTAAAATGTTGAGTAGGAGAGAGTATTAAAGTATTCTACCAGTGACTTCCTTCTACATTAACAATTAATAATTAACATGTTTTCATAATAATATTCAAGTTAGTATCTAGTATGCTATTATTCAGCCCATAAGGTAAGCCTTTTCTAAAAATTGGAGACAGCAAAGAGAATGTTAAATGCTTGTATTAGTAAGTCAAGGGATGCTCATGCAAAGTACCAGAAACCTGCTGATTTTATAAAGGGTATTATTTATTTGGGGTAAAAACTTACAGTTACAAGGCTTTAAAGAGTCCAACTCAAGGCTGCTTTTTCACCAGAGTCAGCTGCCATGTGTTGAAATAAGATGGCAGATGATCTCTGCCTGGTCTCTTAGAGGACTTTCTATACCAGTATCTGGCAAAGGGCTCATTTCTTTCCAGGCCTTCTCACCTGCTCTGTTCTCTTCATCTGCAAACTATCAGGCAGTGACTCATCTCTCCCCTGGACCGAGGATCTAACATGGCAGAATGCTCTCCTCTTTGCATGTGTCTTCTTGAATGAATGTCACTTTATATCAACCCACCAAGGGGGTGGGAACTCAGTCTGAGTCATGCCTTACTGATGAATGGTCGAATCAAAGCCTTAATCTTAACAGGTAATTAAATCAAGAACATCTCAGCTGAATCTAATGCAATCAAAGGGCCTCACACTAGAGGAATAGATTAGTTTATAAGTATAATCTCTCTTTTTTTGGGATTCATAAATAATATCAAACTGTCACAATGCTTTACTAATCTCATGATAAACATGAATGTTATTGGCATTGATCTATATTTTGATCAATGTTTATGAACAAATCTCTGCTTATTAAAAATAAACCATTTTGTTTTCTAGGCCTCTTTATTTTTTGCCTTAATATTAGCCAAATGCATGTAATAATCAATTCCAGGAATTCCAGGGATCAACATAAGTATTACCACTTAGCCCTAGTTTCTAGAATGTTCATTTTTTCAAATCAATTATTTACTAGTATTTATTATTCTGGCTACATTCTCACTTACCATCATCTTTCAAAGACCACACAATCCCTCAATGGTATTGCTTCAACATGTTCTTTCAGCTCCCTGGGATACTTTTAGCAGGACAATAAATTTAAAGAGACCAGATATAGTGTGGTGCCATCCTAAGAAGAAAATTTTCAAAATAAATAATCAAAACTGGATTTTGCAACTCTAAAGCCATTATTCATGTTGTTTAGAGTAATAAGGGAAGATTTATTTTTAAAAAATTATTTGGAGACAGCTATATATAGTCTAAGACCTGTTGAGTAAGTGTAGCCATTCATACCTGGGGAGGGAAATTTTAACAAGACTGTTCAGAAAATTTAGTATGTGACCTCCTATGTGGAATGAATGGCAGAGTGGTATCTGGCTTCCACATGAAAAATCTTTGGGTTAGAGATGGGCTAGTTAGAGTCTTGTGGCTGGTGAATGAGTTGAATTAAGAGATATATAGAGAGTGCTGGATCCAAAGATTCATTAGAGTTTTCTGTGAAAGGGTGGTGAGCTACAAGGGTGAGAGAACTGGCATGGTGGCATTTTACTTTGGCCTTAAAGTAGTAATAAGACCCCAATTAAGAGTCTGTGTAAGATAGAATGGACCAGAAAAAGCAAGCCAAGGAGAGGAGTGGAAGTGAAAAGAAAATGTATTTCCTGACATCATGGGCATTGCAATAGACTGTTCCCAGTGGAGCCTCTGGAAATTCCATAAATATTCCTTGTAAGGAAGTAGGCTTTAAATACCAGCAATGCCTAGAGACTGCAACACCATCTAAAAGTAGTGCTAGACAAGTAAGAATTTTCCTTTCTTCTCCCTCTTTCCTTTCTGAACTCCAACCTTTGTGAAACCAAGCTCTCTTTTTCAAATGGAATAAGGAATAGGAAAAGAAAGGTGAACCACAATCCTACCTTATCCCTATCTGCTTCCTCCTGTTGGTATAACGTCTTAACTGTTAGGGAAAGATTTAATTTTAAAATGGATTTTATCATTTATGGATTTTATCATTATATTTTCTGAATTTAGACAATATTGACTGACTATCATTTTTATTGCCTACAGATAGTTAGAAAATTCAGTGGACTGACCTAGTTTTCACCTAATACAGGGAAAATTTCAGTCACTGAATTGATTTTTTAAACTTTTTATTGTGGAGAATTTCAAATATGTACACAGGTAAAGATGATAGTAAAATGAACTCCCATGCACAAATCAACAATTAGAACAGCGATCAACTCATGACCATCTTGTTTCTTCCATACTGTCACCCTTGGATTTATGGGAGCAAATCTCATTTAACTTGACACCCACTGAATTAATTTTAAAGAAACAAAGGGAGACAAAATTACGTTAAGATTATATTTCATCAGTCCTACAAATCAAACAGTGCTGGATCAAGATCTACATCACTGTTTTTGTGAGCCAGTTAAGGACATGGCTAGCCTGGATTTTTTTAATCTGCTCACAGATTGGATTTATCAGGGACAAGAAAGTTGAACTGATTTCAAGTGATGTGATACTCTGTTGCCTTTTAAACCATTTCGGGCTTCTGGTCAGCAATTTATTTGCTCTCAGAATTTATTGTGAAACCTTTTATTTATACAGAAGAATATTTTAATAACTTTATAAGATATAAATGATGAAAAAATCTGATGAATTGAATGATCAATACCAGGAAAACCACAGTGTACTCCTCCCAGATTCTCGCCCTTTGCACCTCTTCTCTGGGATAATGATGATCAGTATTTTTTCGTTTTTAATAATTGATTACTTTTGTAAAGAACTGTTTTTTGTGAATATTCTGAAAAAATAATTTTGCAGGTTTTTGAGCTTTGCATGAATAGTAGTATAATGTCAGTCTGCAGCTTGATTTTCAATGATTTAAGCACAGTTCATCCATGTTAATGCACATAGTTCTAGCTCTGCTTTTTCATGAATGATCAAAGAACCTACTACAAATTATTTATCCATTCTATTACTGATGAACATTTGGATTATTCTCAGTTTTTGACATTATAAATAATGATGCTATGAACATTACTGTATATGACTCCTTGGGCATATAGCAAGAATTTCTCCAGAATACATGCTTAATAATGAAATTTCTGGGCCATAAGGCACACATCTTCAAATGCACTGGATGAATTTAAATTTATCTACAAAATGATTTCCCAATTTACATTCGCATCAGCTCTGTGTGATAGTTCCCTTGCACCACATCCAAAACAACCCTTGAAATAAGCAAAGTGTTTAACACTTTGTCAATCTGATTAATGCAAAATGTTAATTCAGCATTGTTTTAATTTGTATTTCCATATTCAAGTAAAGTTGAACATATTTTCTTTCATATTTTTATATCATCCATGTTCCTCTTGTCTAAAATGCCTGAACTTAATTTTTGTCCAATTTTATTTGGGTAAAATTTTTTTCCTCAATTTTGAGAAATTTGTTTATCCTATACACACATCTTTGTCAGTTTTATATGGTAAAGGTTTGTAGCTTTTCATTACATTTTTAAAATGGTGTCTTTTGATGAATAGATTCTTTAAATTGCTCAACCTTTTCCTTTGTGATTTGTACACTTAATATCTCATTTAATAAATACTTTTCTACATTAATGTCACAGATATCTCATATATTTACTTCTAAAAAACTCAAAGCTCAATTTTTCACTTATTGAGATTTTTTGTTATCTGGTTTTGATTTTTGTACATAGTTTGAAGATATAAACTTTCTTTTCCTAAATGGATAATCAATTGTCAAAACATCCTTCATTGAATAGTCTATTCTTCCCCCAAGTGACCTGCAGAGTCAACTCAGATTTATATCAAAATTGGAAAACCTGGGATGTCTGGTTTGGAATCTTAATTCTGACCTATTGCCTATTTGTCTATCTATGTACCAAAGCTACTTTTAATTATTATTATAATTTTATAATAATTTATGATAGCATAAATCATTTTACCTTCTTCGTAAGAAAATTCTTTTCTTTATAAATTTTAAAATCACCTTATGTTGAGGTTTTGATTAGAAAAGCAAATATGAAATTGCTGATATTTTAGAATTTTTGACCTCTCAAAGCAACAGATTCATATAGTTCAACTTAACCAGCCTATCTCCTTTTATGTGTATATTTTTTGTCTTTCATTAATATTTTATTGATTTCCCCATGAATTTAGATACATTGCTGTTAGATTTAATCCAAGGCACACCTTTTTATTTTAATCTATTATTGTTAAGTGCATTCCTTTTAAAACTTCAAACTTCCAATTAGGATAAAGAAAAGCAGATAATTTACCAAAACTTATATTTTATCTGGTAAATACAATGTTATTTAAATCCTTCCATATCATATTTATATGAATAGTGGTAGGCAAAATCTTTGCCTCATTCATTTCTTGATTTTAAAGGATATGCAGCCAATATTTCACTATTAAAGGTGATGCTTGCTAGAGGTATAGTCCAATAACCTTAATTGGTTTAAAAATGACTCTTTTTAATCCTTGTTCTCTGATATGTTTTATTTTATCACCAATAGAGAATGAATATTATTAACATATTTTCCTGAATTTATTGATATGAACTTGTGAATTTTCTCCATTTAACTGATGAATTAAAATGAAGTTATTAATAGGATTTTGAGGAGATATTTATATTTTTCCAGCTTTCTCATTTTTAACTAAAAATGTGAGATAACATGCACACAGGAAAATGAGAAAATATATAGGAATGATTTAAAATAATAATTAAAATGCAGTCATTTGCTTTATCCAGCTCAAGAAATACAAAACTGTCATTATCACACAAGACACTTAGAAATAAAATCTATCCTGAATTTTGTAACAATTTCCTTATATTTTATTTTCAATTGAACCTTGATATACTCAGCCTTATAAACATAGTTTTGCATGGCTTTGACTTTTATAACAACTGAATCATTTGTCAATATTTTTTGTGTCATCCTATTATGCTTGTAAGATTCATCCATTATGTTTTATGTACTTATAGTCCATTAGTTTTCTTTGCAATGTAGTAATTTATTACATGAGTATATCACAAATTATATACCATTTCTACTGTTGACAATCATCTGGTGCATGTGGGTTAGACTTTCTCTATGGTATATACCTGTGGAGTGAAACTGCTGAATTTTACAGTTGTTTCTTAAACTTTAATTCAAGATGTCAAACTCTTCTAAAGTGTTTCTACTAGTTTACAATATTATTGTATGACTGCTCTCCTTTCTCTACATTCTTGTCAATAGGTGAGTATTTCATTTTGAATTTAACTTGCATTTCCCTGAATTTTAATATATTAGAGGATCATTGTTTGTTTATTGGACATTTAGATTTCCTCTTTTGTGTGCTGCCTTTCAGAGCTATTTTTTTTTCCTTTTGGCTTTTCCATCTTCTCTATTTTATACAAAAGGAAAATATATGTTTAACTTAGCTTACCATAATTTTTATAGCACCATCTCATTTCTATGAATTTCCTAGGTCTAGTAGAAGATAATGGAACCAAAATATAACTGTGCAAATTAATTGATATTGACTCTATTTGATCTGTCCAGTTTGCCAAGAGAAGAAATAAAGAAATAAACAAAGTATAGAAACTTGGTAGATACAGTGGGACCTCACCGATATTCCAAGGGCCTTACAAGATTAAGTGTGCTCTGGCCAATTTCCAACTGCCATTAAACATACTTCTGCCCGAGGGCTTTCTTTTATATTAATGGAAGGCTGCTCTTACAAAAATGTTAGGTTACTCAAAATCCCATGTGGAACCGTCTTCAAACAAAGATTGAGGTGAATGAAGAGAATTGATATATAACTAATCCAACACCCCTGCCTCTGTAGGCATATAAATCTGAGGCCAATGTTCTGCATTTTCAATATATTCCTACATGATTATGCTTTAGTAACCTAGAGTGGTAGTTAACTGGACAATGTATGTTTTTTGACTGTCTTCCCTTCCTGAACAATTCATTACATGACACAATCATGGTCCAATCAAAGTATTTTCTTATTCCAGGTTACATGATCTTCAAAATATCTTTCCAGCAGGATTCCAGAACTGCTGCAGATAAGTGACAACCAAGTAGCATCTATTTTTCCCTTTTTCTGAATGTTTTCTTTTAATGCATTTATCATGACCCCTCCACCATTGCATATAGGATTTTGGTATACCAAGTTACTTGTCTTTTTATTACATAGACTTCTGGGCTCTGTTACAGCACATCTGGGCCCAGTGGAGGGAAGTATTATATATAGTAACTGAAGTCCTTTGTCAAGAACTGTGAAAGTTCTAGATTTTATCCTACTTCCAAGTTAAGAAGGTAGCACAGTTTCATGGATAGTGGCAGAAGACATAAGACTCTTGGGTCAGAGAGAAAGGACTTTATCATTTGTGGCACAGCAAACAGTATGAGCTTCTTATTATCACTGGTTCTCTTTGTCCCCCAAATCCCAAGCTATAATTCTGTGTGTCCCAGGTTTATGTTGAACGTACATTAGATCTTCAAAAAAGCTAAGGAACTCTGAGCTTAGGACACCCCAATCTTTGTAAGGCAATTAATAGCAAACTTTTCCAAATCTTGTTGAGGAAGGGACTTTATCTTTATTTTCCTGGACAGCAAATAAATCTGTCTCTTGCCCTGGAGGGAGACATTATCTCTGAATTCCTAATATGTTTGCTACAAAACCTCCTTGACAGTGCAGAATAAAAGGTGAAACAAGATATTCAGCAACATGAGAGGTCATGGAGAATTGTATCCCAACAATCCTGTACTTTGAGCTGGTGTAGTGATTTAGTGGAACTTTTAGTTATCTATTTCAGGACTAGATGTGTCCTTTGTACAGAGAGAGTGAACGGGATATTTAGAGACCAGAAAGGCAGATTATAACAAAGTAACAACAATATCCATTATTTCTCTTCAACCTGGACATACCACTAGACTACATTTTCCAGACCCTTTGCAACTGTGTGGAACAATGTGATTAATTCTCATCAATGGACTATGAATTAAAACAATGAGCATTGATGAGATGCTCTTGAGTGATTAAGAAGGGATATGTTTTCCACCGGTTCTTTATTTCTTTGTATGACAACTAGAAGCAAAGAATCAAGTTAGGGACTTCAAGACCTTAGAAGATGACAAAAACACACAATCAAGAGAGATGGATCCCTGAATAAACAGAGCAAAGCCAACCTGATCACTTACATTAGACTGTAAAATAAGAAAGATTTTTTCTTCTTAAATCTCTGAAATTTTGGGGTTATTTGTTATATGAGGTGGCATTCTTTGAGTGATATAGACATCATAATAGTTTATAAACTCATTCACTGGATATTTAACATATGATAGACACCTTATGTTTCAAGATTCAATTCTTGTAACAACCCTAATCATAGCTTTATTAACCCCCTCTGTGCTGGTTTGAGTCCTTTGTGGAACCCAGAAAATTATGTTCTTAAGCTAACCCCTTCCTGTGCATGTAAACCTATTTATGTAGGACCTCTTGGTTAGACTTAGTAAAGAGACCATTTGATTAGATCACTTTTGATTAGATCACTTCCATTAAGGGCCTTTGATTAGATTGTGGGACCCAGGGTAGTAGGTCTTAATCCTCTTCCTGGAGTCCTTTATAAACAGAGGACTAAAAGCAGAGACACAAAGAAAGGCAACAAGCACAGAAAAACCCTGAGAGGCTGGAATCAGCAGAACAGAGAGGCATGGAAAGAGCCCCCAAGAGTCTGAAAGAACAAGGCCAGTAGCAAATGGGTGGGACAAGTCATGTGCCTCTTCGCCCACACCTGAGCTTGGGGAGAAAGTGAGCCTAGAGGGGAAAGCAGACACCTCAGCAGAGATCAGTTACCATTGTGCCTTGCCAAGTGACAGGAGTCCAGGAGCACCTGCAGCCCACCTTTCGTGAATGAACATTTCTAATGACACCTTGATTTGGACATTTTCATAGCCTTGGCACTGTAAGCTTTTAACCTAATAAATTCTCACTTATAAAAGTCACCCCAATTA
This sequence comes from Dasypus novemcinctus, assembly GCF_030445035.2. NCBI lineage: Eukaryota > Metazoa > Chordata > Mammalia > Cingulata > Dasypodidae > Dasypus > Dasypus novemcinctus. Next base: position 84,911,207 of record NC_080677.1, read on the forward strand.
TAGTATTTTTGCATTTGACAGTCTTTGGCAAACTAAGACGCCCTCTGAAAAATTAAATTGCCTTGTCAAACTTGTCATATAGCAACTAAGTGGGTGATTAGGACTGTAAACTAGTTTTAGCTGAATCCAAACTTTGTGCTTTTAAACTGTTCTTTCTTATACCTCTAGAAAATTTCATGTACCTTCCCCTAAATGGGCTAATTTTTAGGTAGTCTTGGAGAAATCCATCAACCAAAATTGTGACAGCCTCAAACTTTAGCTCCATTAAGGTTTTGTCAATACAGTAATCATTTATAATTACTACATACCTGAAAGGAAATGTGTAGCATCCTCATAAACTAATACTTGGTTTTATAATGCATGTTTCATTGCTGGTTAACATTCATCATTGTTCTAAATTAATAGAAAATCTGAAGTTCTGGGTATTTAAGTTGGAAAACACCATTTTAACTTCTAATCTCCCTGTAGGTACATATATGAATGTGTTTATATGCACAGCATATATCGTCTTTGCTGTTAAATTTGCTATTAAATATTATTCACAATGATTTTCTTTATTTTGAAACAATCTTAGGGTTATAAATGCTTTCAAGTATATTACAAAATCTTTCTTTTGTCTCTCTTAAAATTAAGTACCTGTCTTGATACTCTGTCTCCTCCTAATGTCTTTAGTATGTATTTCCTACTAACAAAACTTTTTTCCACATAAATGTAAGGCAAATGTTGAATTCCTCCCTCTCTTATCCCCATCCCTCTTTTTCTCTTTCTCCCTTTCTTCCTTCCCCCAACAAATACTTATAATTAAACTTCTTTATATATGTATCTATAGCTTTAGTGATGACTTGAAACTGAATGGATCCCAGAAAATTATATTCTTAATGTTAAAACATTCTTGTGTCTGTGGACCTATTTTATATGGGATCTTTTAGTTAGGTGACTTCAGTTAAGGTATAGCACAATGTGGGTCTTAATCCTCTTACTGGAGTCCTCTCTAAGAGGATATAATTCAGAGAGAGAAAGAGAGAAAGCCATGGAAGCCAGAAACTGAAAGCAATGTAACCTAGAAGAGAAGGGAGAGACCAGCAGATGATGCCATGTGCCTTGACAAGTGACAGAGGAGTCCAGGGTTTCCAGTAGCCCACTTTGGGTAGAAAGCATTGCCTGATGATGACTTGATTTGGACATTATTTTCTCAGCTTTGCAACTATACACTTGTAAAGTAATAAATCTCCATTATAAAAGACAACCCATTTCTGGTATATTGCTTTCAGCAACCTAGCAGACTAAAATAGCCATATATTGAAAACCATTCATCCATGCCAATACCTTCAGTTCTAATTCAATGTGTTATTTATTCTATTTTTCTCCCCTTCCATATTTGTCAATTCCTTCTCTTGCAGTGAGAAACCAGCTTTCATTATTCTTCACAGATTTACTTTCTGTGTTTAACCAATGTCCCAACCCCCTCCAATGCCTTCTTCATGCTGCTTAGGCTGCTGGCACAGGGCGCCTCTCTTGCATGAGCATCGTTCTTACCCTGCTTGATAATCCACACCAGGCCATCCTTCCATGTGAATTCCCTTCTCATCCCACTTGGTCATCCATGGCCCCCTACCCCCTGCAATTCCTGGATGCTCTCATCACTGTGCTCAAACTAACACCTTAACCCAGTCTGTTCTTCATGGGGACATATTCCTAAATGGGCTCTTATTCCAAAAGCAGATGCCTTTCCCTACTATGGTTTGTTGCCAGTATCCCACTCAGGGCCACTGCAACCCTTGTCCATCAGCATTGATGTCTACCTTGCTCTTCCATACTTAATGGTTTTTTTGGATCAAATGGTTCAGGAAGGGAAGGGAAAAGGAGAAGAACAACCAAAACTACAATTTAATTGTACATTTCTTTATATGTTTGCACAATGATTTTTAAAGTCACTTTTCTTGACTTTCTTAAGAGTCTTGAATTTTTCTCTGTTATAAATAAGATTATGTTTTGGAACCTCAGTTTATTAAAAAAGATTGCTATAAGTAAAGTTACTACATCACAGCCTATAAAATCCTTAAACCTTTATAATGTTACAGGAAACAAAATGCCCTCTCTTATTGGCATATTAATCTCCATTTTCTTAATTACCAATAAAATTCCCCATTTTTTTGTTTACCTCTTATTTTTCTCAGTGAATTAACTTTTTGTATTGACACTACTTCTTTTAGTGATTTCACAGATTTTTAAGAGCTGTTTGTATTAAGCAAAGTTAACAACTTGTTATATATCTTACAAATATGCTTACCAGCTTTTATGATATATTTTTAGTATATCATAATTTAAATCACTTCCTTTGTATGTTTAGGAAATTCTGTCTCAGTGGTCATCTCATGTTCACCTTAGGTTTCTTCTAAGCTTTTTATGGTTTCATGTTTTATAAAAACACTAGCTCCTTAATATATCCCCCAAGATTTATACTGAGTGACTTCTGGTAAAGACTTATCTTAATTATTATCTTAAAATGTAAATACAGAGCAGTTTTCCCAACATCACCAGTTAAATACTTTTCCTTCCTTTCAATGTTGGGTTCATTTATGAACTTTAATTAGCACTTGTTTTAGGGTACCTGAATTTTTAACTCCAGGAAAAGTCCAGGAATATTAGAAGACTCTCTAAAATGCATCTTTAATGGTAACTAATGATTGGACTTTGAATGAAAAAAAGTGTTTAGACATCAATTTTATGTTCAATCAGTACAGGCTCTAGTTATACTTAACATTCAGTGACATATACTAAGAGCTGTCCTTCCCTATACTTTGCTCCTCTCCATTTTTCCATGTTCCCCACAACATCCTATGCAAGGCCAAAAATTCAATATGGTGAAGTATTCTCCAAGAATATTTTAGATTTTTGTAATTTGAAGGAAAAATAAATCTTAAATAGATTTCCTTTTTAGGAAAAATGTGCTATAATAAAAGAGTGACTTAGTTTCAGTCTACATATTTCAAGCATCATAACATGGAAGGTCTCAATTTTATGGGAATTATGAATTTATCCTTGGAATTTAGTCTATGAGCAACTGGTTGCTTATTGCTATCTCAGGATAGGAAATCCTAATGGGTCCTCTCACTTTTACTTGTATATAAATATCAATATCTATATACTTTGACTATCTATTCTGTGCATTTTAATTAGTCCATATTTTGCTCCCTTTAAATATGTAGACATAAGTGTTTCTCACTGTCCTGGAACAATAGACTGGGTAGAAAACCTAGTGAAAATTGATGCTGGCAGTATCATTTTTCAAAATGTTTCCAAGAAAGTGGGGAGTGTTGGGATTGCAATCTACCTGTTTAAAAGCTACCTGGCATAAGCTGATATGCAACACTCTTTTCACAGATACTCTTCTCTTCACCTTCAGCAAGCTGGTAAATGCCTTTAAATAGCTATTTTGTACTGTTTTATTGGTGTTAACTGAACTATTATGGATGTTACTGGCCATCTTTATAGACCTCGCTGCTTCACTTCCACAGTATGCATACCTAGCTACCAAAAATGTCATTGATCATAGTTTAAAGCATCATCCTTAGATAATAAAATAGGTGGTATCATTGAGTAACAGATTCTAAAGTATCATAAAAATTCTCTCAAACAGATGGCAACTATACCACTGTTTACATTTTTAAATGAATGATACAGATGGTAAGAAATTATTCCACTATGTTTAATAGGAAAATTCCACAGCATTTTCTACTAAGGCACTTTTCTTCTTACTGCAAGGAAATATATTCAGCAATTTAGCTACCAACCATTCTTTTCCTTTCCAAATTTTATATCGGAAGCATATGGGAAAGATGTCTAAAGAGTGAGGATTCATTTTTTTTCTTTATGTGTCCTTAAATTTATTGAGTAGTAAAATGAAAAGGAATGAGAAAGGTCTAAGGATGCATTCATTCTTTAGCAAAAAAAAGATACTATTTTTTAAAGGCCTTACTATGTAATTTACTTATTCAAAATACAACATATTTTATGATTAAAGATTTTTGGTTACTAAGAAAGCATTTAAATGTTACATGTTTACACACTAAAGACCATTAATTTTTTATGTACCAGTAATCTGCTTGAATCATGTCCTAATTTTATGCTTATTTTATAAGATGATAGAACAGAATGCTTTGAATGGCAGAAATAATTCTATAAATAAAATAAGCATTTGAAAATAATTAAAATCTATTTGATTATATATTTCATTATAGTGACAGTAGCAGAGACTATTACACTTTATACAAACACTTACCCACTGTTCAAAATCTTTAGTTCCACTTCCTCAATAGCGTACACACATTGCTGGGATATTGATGAGAAAAGCAGACACTCTATAATCAAACAGACTTTATGTCACATATTCTAAAATTCAAAACCTCAATTCTAACATCAGGATCTCTTTTTAGAACTTCAACATCATTCTCCCTTTTGTTCTTTTGAACAAGTACTGTAACTCTCTTTGTGTTCAAATGTACATTTTCCTTTTTATAAACATGAATTTGATGTCTTTGAAAAATACATATTACCAGATTTCCCTTCAAATAGCATTTTGATATATTTCAGACTTGTGAGTATAAGGCCATCACCCCTTCCAGAAGGACTGACAGTAGGGTGTTATCTCTGATTTTATCACAAATAATAGATGATGTGGTCAATGTAAGTGACATGCCTTTAACGTGACATGGCACAATATCTATATCCTAATAAGATGGTGCCCAGTGACATTCCAGAAGCAGACCATAGACACTGCCTCTGAATATGCACGCGGAGGTTGAGTAAGACATCAGTGTTATAAATTCTTTTTAAGTACTGATTTGCATTCTCTAGAACAATGGTCTGAAATGTTACCTAGTATCAGAATCATTTGGACGATGTGCTAAAACAAAGATTCCTGGGCCTTGGATCCAGAACTTCTGATCCAGTAAATCTGTGGCAAGGTCAGATAATTTGCATACTTAACAAGTTCCCAGGTGATTCTGATACTGCTTATCTGGGTAGCATACTTTGAGAACTACCGCTCTAAAAGAAAGACTGAGGGAAAAGCATTTAACTGCTTTTAGGTTCTAAACTGAATTTTGCCAATTATCTGTGTAGCTTGGAAATGGCATTTGTTCTCTCATGTTTATTGTTTTATCCTTCTTCAAATAAGAGTATTGGTCTATGGGATTACTCATTTCTTTCTATTTCATTCCAAAATCTATAGCTATAAATCAAGAGTCCACTTAATTAGGGCGATCCAAAGGTCTTAGAAAAGAGAACTCAGAAAACACTTTTGAAATTGCACAGGAGCTCTGTTCTTTATCCTTGCTTCCTCTGCAAGAATTATTGAACTTTAGTTCAAAATGTCTCTGCTTGAACTGCATGGAAATAAAATAAAATAAAAAATCACAACTATAAATGTTCTCTGGTGGGTAAAAGTGATTTAAATTCATTGAGACTCTCCCAATTAATAACTTTTTTTAAAAGATTGGTTGAACAGACTTTTTTAGACTTTATCATATTATAAAATTACCACAGGGACCCTCACCACAATGTTGCCAGAAATTTTTCTGCCTTAGGCAACTCCTTTACTTCCATGCTATACTGGCCAGTTCTATAGTCCTCTATGACCTTTTCTAGGCCTCAAATGTCCAAGAAGCACTCAATAGGTCAGCAGTGTGGTGGATTGGTCAACAAATACAATCTTCTTATTAATTATAAAGGTGACTTTTTATGTCACTCTTTCAGAAACCTAAATACCTCTGAATTAGAGAGAGTTGAAGAAAATGGCCAGGGATTGGAAACAAAAATATTCTATCCATGGCTGATCTGATTGGCTTCACTATGGTTGGATTTACTTATGTGCATTTGAGTTCTTTGAAATATATTAGCACATACAAATTGTAGCTGAGACAATTTGACTTAATGATAAATACAGACAAAAAATAATTGATTATTCAGAATTAATAAAGAGAATGAGAGAGGTCATGGTTTGAGGGGTCAGCAGAGTGCTAGGACACTGTACTAGCACTGAACATCTGGTAGTCCCCTAAAATTTACTGAGGGGATTATTAAAGTTTAGACACTTTTAAATAAATCAGATTCCATATCCTTACATTTCATTTACAGTCTACTATAAAAGTAATCAGCCTGAAATGTGTCTACCCCTTTAAAAATGTCAGTTTAAAAAATAAGATCTGCATGTATCTCAAAACTCACAAGTATATGGTTTGATGTATAAAAATCTCCAGAATGTTAAATAAATGAAGATTTCTACAATCACTTCAATCAAGCCACCTACAACATCTCATTAAGAAATATGTTTAAAAACATTGCTTAAAAATTTCATTTTAAAAGTTTAGTATTTATTGAAATTTATAATGTATGTTTACTGTTTTAATAACTATCTACTATTAAATACAGTAAAACACAATATAGAAGATATATAGAGTCTTAAAATATTTAAAAAGAAAGTATTAAAGTATAAAATCATATTACATTAAGATAAAATTATGATTCATATTTGGAAAAGGAATACAAGTTCAAGGAGACAGAATGAATAATATAAATTTCCCTATTATAAGTAATAGCTTATTTGTGCATTTTTAAATAGGTGGTGGTGGTATCAGTTTATGATGGTTTTTATACTGAATCGGTGTCAATATTTAAATTACAACAATTCTTATGGCAATTCAAATTATTTTCTAATCTTTAAACTTAATATAAAAAATTTAGATGTCACTTGAAATGTGTGAGGAATAAGATGGTTTTTAAAATTCTTTCAGGGGTAACAATAATGTCTGGATACCTGTGTTGCATTATTGAGTAAAGTATAAGATTGACAATTCTAATACAATATTAGCAATAATTCAAAAATTGATGTCCTGATAGCCTGGTTTATAAAACATTTCAGACATATATTTCATTGCAACCTTCATATAATGAGGTAGGCATCATTTCCCCAATTTATTAATGAGGTAACTGAGCACTGGAGTAATAGGCAAGTTTCTTGCTCAGAGTGATATACCTTGAAAGGTGGAGCCAGGAAAATAATCCTGTGATTAAAATGTTTACTCTTCCTACCAATCTTCTGCCTAAATATTAAAAATGATTGAACATAGGTTAACGCCATGTACTAATTTCATTTTGCTTATCTGTATATCATTTTTAGGGCTGAAAACTCCTATAGAATTTTATGAAATCCTGTGTTTGGATTTCATAAAAATAGCCCAATTTAAAAATCTTTAATATTTGTTATGTGGTAATGCCACGTGTTTCATTCCTAGAACCCTGATATCTTCTTACTGTTCTTCTGCAATTAATTTATGTCACACTTTCAGCTTTTGTTAAATTACTAGTGAAGCCCCAGTGGATTCAATGTCATCGAATCCAATGAAGTTGTGGCTCATAATTCTTGAATTATTTCTGAATTCATTGGGGGTATTAACACTTAAAATCACTTTTATTTCAAAAAAACACTCTAAATTACTTCAGCCAAGAGAAAGTGATACAATATTTTGCATTTGACTAAAATGTTGCCATTGGCTGTACTAAAAGAGAGTGTCTAAACTGCCAAAAATATTTGCTATGTTGCAACTATTTTGCTTTCACATTTCTTTCTATCCAAAGGTATCAGAATCAGCCTTCATTTTGATAACTAGGTATTCTCAAAGCTCAAACCAATACCAGCATGCAAAAACCCTTGTCGATCACTGTGACTTTAAAAGGGAATCTTGAGTGTTCAAGTGTCAACCATCCTCCTTCCTTTTGCCTTCAAATATCTATTAAGGAGTATTATTAAGTGATGAAATAGCATGCATTGGGGAAATGAATATATAGTACTCAGAGTTCCTATAAATGAACTCACTGATTTAATGTAATCAAAACCATCAATTTCTATATCTTAAAAAAATGCCCCTTCTGGGTACCTAAGTGTCTTTGGGTCACAGGATCATTATAGTTCAGCACTTAAGGAATAACAAAGCTCTTCAATTCATTTTAGGCATTTCTAATATTTATGCACATGGCATAAGGAGTAAACAGCTCTTATAACTGGAAAATATTTCAAGATGATTTATTCCATTTTATCATCCTAGAAAGGCACGCTTAAAACTTGCTATGTCATTACTGGTCAGAGAATATAATTTTTAAAAAATCATCACTCTTTTCTCCCCAACACTAGGTAATTTTATTTGTGACAAGGAGCTTTTTCACACACAGAGAACGTGAGAGACTTTAGTGTGAACAACATGCTGTCTACATTTCATATCACTATCAAATAATGTCAGTTGAAAAGTTATGGAAGCCTTTGTTTTTGTAAGAAATATTTTTTATTTTTCTCATTTAAGTAAAGAATGCTATTTTGGTTGTAGCAAATGAACAATATAAAAATTATTACATATCTGTTATTAACCAGTTATACATTATCCCTGAAAGACAAGTTTAGACAATGTAATGATAAAAGATGTCTAGAAAAAGAAACAGACAAGAGCATGTGACTGTTTGTAGTTCTTTATGAATTTCAAAAAGAAAAAGATTATATTTTTTAACTAATCCATTCCTGTGGGTATGAGATCACCTTTTTTGATTGGACTATGTCAGTGAGGTGTGACTCAGGTTGAGTCCCCATTCTCTTACTGGAGCTGATAAAAATGGATACACAGAGAAAAACAGACACACAGAGAAAAGGGAGCTGCCCTATTATATTGATCCTGCCATGTGAGAGAGGACAACAGGAAAACAGAAGCCCCAGGTGATTGAGAGAGGTCCTGGAGTCTGGAAAAAGCAGAGCACAGAGGCAAGGAAAGAGGTTCCCGAGGATCTGGGCCCACTAGCAGCTCAAGAAGAGATGAGCTATATACCTGATAGCTCATAGCTAAGCTCAGGAAGAAAGTGAAGCAGTCGAGACTGAGAGAGGAGGCCTGGTAAGAAACAAATCCTATTTCTGGTTGACTACAGCTGAGCTCCAGGAGATGGTAGATTCTGGAGGGAAGGCAGAGACTTTAGCAGAGTTTGGCAGCCATCTTGCTTCACCACATAGCAGGACTCTTGAGAAGGCATCTCTGGTGATACCTTGATTTGGACATTTCATGGACTCAGAACTGTAAGCTTTTGCCTCACCTATTATAAAAGTCAACCCATTTCTGGGACTTTGCATCAGCAGTCCTTTGGCAAACTAAGACAGAATGGAAGAAAGAACCCTTAGGTGAACACTTGCCCTTTGAGTGAACCTGGGTAGTAGACTTGGATCACAAGATTGAATGAGGTGAAAAGTATTCTCTAGAATAGTAGAGGGGACCTTTTTCTACTTATTATTAATCATAGTAATGTTCGTGACATTTTAAATCCTTAGAGTAGTAGGAATTCATAATAAATTCAATCACTTTTTAACAATTATTCAGCCAGAAGACACCTACATGAAGGCATTTTAAAAAGTTCAGAATGGAGTAAAATTCACTTTCTAAATATTAAATAATTATTTCAACTTCAATATTAAAATAGTCCTTCGTAATTAACCAGAATAAAGGCATCTCTTCAACAAACTCGGTAAATGTGTTTATAAGAATTAGGGTCCTATGTTTTTATACAAAAACAATTCATCTAAGGCTCATTGCATTGCAAGTATAGTCAATTGCTTTTTTCTTGGTTACACATTTTTGGCAGGAAGTCTATTGTGGCTGCAACATTTAGGTTTTACAAGCAGGCATGTTTTATAGGAAGCACTGGTCGTATTTTTAAAGAGAAGCTATATAATGCATTTTAGAGTCTCTGAAGGTGAAGATTTATTGTATGCAATGGTGCCAAGAATAGATAGCATGGGCTGGCAATATACAAACATGTCCATGGTCATGATACAGTAGTCCAGTGTCAGTATACAAAGTATCTCCTATTTCAACCCCTGGTTCCTCAATGGGGATTGGCAGTTCAATCTCATACTAACTCGTTCATATATGAGGCACAGTTCTAAAATATGAACCTAACTATGCAAATAAAAATCTAAATGTATTTAGGAATATATGGCTTCTCTATACAAATTGCTTAATATATTGAGTTCAAATAATACGTAAATGGAAATTCATGATTTTATTTCTCTTTTATTAATTAACTAATGACCACATGTAAAATATTTGCTTGAACAGCATCTGATAATTATCTTAGAATTGATGTTTTCAAAATAATATTTAATCAGCTATTGGAAAATTTTGAGCTTTAGTGAGTAACTCAACTCTATTGTCAAATGCAATTAGGTCAAAGGGCAAAGATAGGACAGAAATATTAATGATTGCAGTGAATACGAATTTAAAAGTTGTGACAAGTCACTTTAAGTCTTTTAATAAGTATTTTATTTGCTTTATTGTGTAATAGAACATAGTAGTAATCTGAATTATCAACACAGAGAAGACTGTTTGATACCTAGTTGTGTTTACATAGAGAATTGAATGAAATTGTATGTTGTTTAACAAAGTTTTTAGCCTAGGAGAAAAGTATGTCATTTCTAACCAACTATATTAAAATATAATATCAGGATGAAGATATTAATTTATGCATTTGAGCATGACTGATACTATTAGTTACTTGCCATACTAATGATCTCATTAATTAAAGAAAATATAGAAAGTACAGAAGCAAGAATAGCTCCATGACTACTTAACAAAAGGCTCAAAAGCATTAGATCCTTTGAAAATTGGAACATATGTGTTAGCATATTTTCCTTTATTCAGTCTGATTGAAGCATGCTACTTTTATAGGTATATATAATGGATGAATGGATGAATAAGTAAATAAAATGAGCTACCAAACAAGTTCCATAGATCAATTAAGTTAGACAACAATATTTTGACTAATTTATTACATTTTCATATCTGCTTGACCCTGGAACAACTAATTTGTAATTCTCAACCTAGATTCAAATTACCCTTAATCAAAAATATTACTTTACATAACAAACCTTGTGAACCAAATTCATATAAAAGTTTTCCTCATATCAGTAAACTTTTGAATTAAAAACCTGCTGACCCATTAACTGCTGAGATGTGCATTTTGAAGTTCATTTATAAAGCAACTTTTATTGATTAGCCTATAATAATAATACCAATTTAATTATATTTCAAACTTGTGACCTGCATTGACTAAAATACAATGAAAGATGAGTTGATGTGTTAGGTTTTACTATTTTTGAGAGAAAAAACAAATGACCTTGTTATTAACTCATACTCTATCATTTTGAATTTCTAACTTTTCTTCCCCAATCTATGATATTTAGACATCTAGCATAGGCACAACACACATATTATAGCTACCCCCATTGGCAACATTTCCTTTATCTCAAAAAAAAAAAAAAGAATCATATGTCATTCTGTACTGCATATGTCATTTTTAGTTAGAATGGTGCTATATGTAGGGCATATGCCTGCCTCAAATTATGTCAAAATTTTAAATTTCAAATGAAAAATCCTTCAAAATTTTGCCAGTGCTGTACAGAGTTAGAAAAGTACAGTATTGTTTCTAGATGAACCATATGAAAATATATGATAGGCATTGGACAGGATATTTTAAAATTAGATCATGCCTATATATATATATTTTAATACAATACCAGGAATGTAGGAAATGGCTAATAGGTGTTAATGCTCATGAATTTTTTGTGATTTAATTTTGAGCACACAGAAGATTGTATTATTTAGGGGACAAAATTCACTTGTAATAATTCTTTTAATAGTCAAATACGGACAAGATGATTCCCTAAAAGAAAATATTTCAAAATTCAAATTCTTTCCAATACAAATACATGATGAAGATAAATAGGTATTGATTAGTAACTTGGAATTTACTAGGAAAAATAGAAATATATGTGTACATCAAACTATTTCTATATTAATCAAATTGAAACAGATGGCTTAAAATTCAATGAAGACTTTTTAAAAGGCTTTAAAATGTCAGAGCAGATGTAATATGCACTATTTTACATAATAAATTAATAGGAAGAATATGAAATTCTAAATAGAAAATTTAGAAGGAGGGACATTTGGCAAATTATTTAGAGTCAATTAAGTAAAATTTTTGGCATACTACAAAATTATTTTTATAAGATCTTACTAAAAACAAAAAAAGACAAAAGAAAAAGAGACAAACTATTTGGAATTAAAAATTACTTTTGAGCAAAAAATAGAGGTTATAAGATATAAAAGAATAAAGAAAAGGCTCTTGATAATAAAAGTAGGGCAATTTATGGTGGAAAAACAATGCAATATGCACAATGACCAGCATCTAATAAAATATTAAAACACATGAAAAAGCAGAAAATTTTATCCAGGACTAGATGAAAAGTAAATCAATAAAAATGATACACAAATGATTGAGACACTAATACAGAACTGACATAAATATATTTCAGTATTTAAAGGGAAATATTAACATCATAAGGAGAGGTGAAATTATAAATATTACAATTTCAACAACTGAAAAAAAAATACAATACCAAAAAAGAAAAATTCACTGCATAGGTCTAGGAAATATAGGACACTACAGAACAAAATATTAATGAATTTTATGCCAGGGCAATAGAAAAAATCCAAACTGATATTAAAAAATATATATTTTAAAGCTGAATACAATGACTGGAGCTTTAGTGTCCTGTAGAACTATATCAAAGAGTTTAATATATATGTGATTTGAGTTTCAAAAGAGTGGAGCACAGAAAAGGTATTTCAATAAAAGAATGCCTAAGAACATACCAAGTTTATTCAAAAATTAAATTCAGAAATCCAAGAAGCTCAATGGACCCAAAATAATAGGAAAATGCAAAAAACAACACCAAGGTATATCATAATCAAACTGCTTAAAGGCAATGATAATTGCATAATCTTAAATATAACAAGGAAAAGAAACATACACATAACATAGAATAGATAAAAGAATACTGTAGACTTCCTATCATAAACAATGCTAATCACAAGACAGTGAATTGATGCTGTGAAATTGCTGAATAGAAAATAAAATGAACTGTCAACCTAAAATTCCATATCCATCAAATATAATGTTGAAACAGAATGTAAAATGATGACATTTTCAGATAAACAGAGCATGAAATAATTTATTGCTAACAGAGCTGCACTACCTAAAATGTTATAAGAAATTCTACAGTCAAAAGGTGAATAATTTTAGAAAGACTTTCGAAGGAATGCAAGGATATGAAGAAAGCAAAAGCATATGAGTAAATATAAAATTTGTTTCCTTTGAAATTTTTAAATTATAAATATATCATTGGCCACTTAAAGCTAGTAGTAATGTATTCTGGAATTTGTAACATGAAGAAGTTAAGTGTCTGACTAAAGTATTAAATTTGATGAATTAAAAAGATAGAAAAAGACAAAAAATCTTAATATTTGAAATAAAAGAAGGTTCACTATTATAAATTCTTGACAAATTAAAAGGAAAATAAAAACTTTTATCCCACTAAAATCTACCTGGATGAATTGGGCAAATTCTTAAAACATGTGCATTACTAACTGAAACAAGAAAAAAAAATAGAAAATCCTACTGGATATCTCTATCTCTATAATACCTATCTCTTAAATAAACTGAATTTAATTTAAACCACTCTCATTTTTAAAAAACTCCTTTTCTATGTCAACTGATTTGGAGTTTAATCATATTTGCAAAATATAACTAGGTTAGTGTTTGCCTGACTTACTGGGGACTGTAGCCTGAAAAAGTTAACACATAAAACTGACCATTCTCATACTTAATTTCCAAATAATGATGATAAAAATGATACTTCTGCCTAACAGGATACAATTATCCTGCATACAACCAAAAAACCTGTTAACAGTTTCCTCAGAAGAGGATGCAAAGTTCTTGGGTAACGTTCACCCTTCTCCTTTGGTATCCAATAAATTAGATGCCTGATATAAAGTTAACTATTACTAATACATTTATGCTAAATGATAAAGGAATTAGATAGACAAGAAATCAATATATTTGGTATATATATATATATATACACACAAACATGTTCATAACAACATAAGGAATAGATATTTATAACTATCACAGTTCACAATTTTGCAACTGATCACATGGTCATAGCTACCTTTTTCAACTATCCATTTCATATTCCCTTTGCCCTCAGCAATCACCTCAATGGGCTGTGGTTCTTTGCCTGATAGGTTGACTCAAAACTGCTTTCATGTATGGTCTGGGCTATTTTAAGTCTTGCCCGAATTGAGTCACTGTAGTTTTTCATTGACTTAATCATGCAACATAATAGTACTAAGAGATGCCTTATGGGTTTTCCTATATTTCAGACATACTCTTCCTTATATCTATTATATTGCAGTAACAAAATTTCCCCTTGGTAACCAGAATAAGTCATCCAAGACAGCACAGTAACTACCTTCTTTGCCTGTACCTTTTTTGGTTGATTGGTAAATGAACCAGAGTAGCACACCAAATGAGTAATATGTTGCTACCTAAATCTAAAGAGATATAGTAGGCACTGTGCTCATTTTTGACCATAGGAAGAGCCAGGCCTAACTTACCCTTCATTTAAGAGGGATATCTTAACATGACCCACACCACTGGCTTCTTGAAAATTTCACGGACGTGGAAGTCTCCTGAATTTTTGTTGAATGAATTTCCTATTTTCTGGAATGCAAATGTATTACCAATATGTTAGAGAGGTTGCTACTTTTTGCTCATCAGCTCTAATCAGCATATTATCATCAATAAAATGGGCCAGCATAAAGTCTTTTTGAAGGAAAAGGTGATAAATTTTCCTGCAGACTAAACTGTGACATAAGGCAGAGAATTGTTGTATCCTGAGGCAAGACAGTGAAGGTGTATTGCTGGTCTTGGCAACTAAAAGCAAACTGCTTTACTAACAGGTATTGAGAAAACATATTGTCAGTTCAAAAGTTGCACACCAGGTATCAGGGGGTGTGCTAATTTGCTCAAGCATTGCAACAACTTCTGGATGAGTAGCTGTAATTGGATTTACCATCTATGATTAAGTTAACAATAATTCACCACTATTCTCTAAGATCCATCTGTTTTCTGTGTAGGCAAAAGAGGTGAGTTGAATTGAGATGTGATAGGAAATACATCTTTCAAGTCCTTGATGGTGGCAATAATTTTGCAACCCCTCCAAGAATGCAGTATTGCCTTTGGTTTACTACTTTTGGAGGTAAAGGTAGATCTAGTGGCTCCTACTTGGACTTTACTACCGTAACTCTCTTTCTATAAATCAGGGAACCAATGTTGAGATTTTGTCAGTTTTGAGTATAATAATTATGCATTCTGGAACTGGCAAAATAATCACAGAATGGGTATGGGGACTTATTGGATTCACTGAGAGATGACTTAACTAAAACTCCATTGATTACTTGACGGACTTCTAAAAACCCCTGGTGGACTAGTGACATTTTGGCAGTCCTTGATTAGTATTAGTTCAGAGTCAATGTCCAGTAATCCCCAAAAAGTCTCATTATTTCCTTTTTTTCCCAATGCACAGCTACCTGGGGAAAAGTCCACTGGTACCTTTGGGGAAAACTGGGAGAAAATAACCAGAATAAATTTTGGCAGCATAATAGGCTGTTTCCTTTTAGAGGCTTTCCCTCACTAGGTTTGCAATAATTAACAAGCTGTGACTCAGTTCCCCTTGACATGCATTGAGGAGAGACAAGCCCCTTCCCCATAGCCTATGTATCTAAAAGCACAGCACTTCACCAAAGGTTGAACAAAGAAACCACGTGGAAATGGGAATAAAGGGAGATAGAGATCTTCACTCCCTCCAGATCAAAGTGCCACCTGCTCTTCCAGCATTCCAAGAAAAATAACTCCCTAAGCCACTACCCTCTAGCCATACAAGGGAAAATTTTCACTTCTAGGGCTTCCTATTGGACCCTGCTCTTGACCCTCAGACCCTCAATACCCTTCCACCAACTATCATTTCCTCACCTAGGAAGGTAGTGTATAAATTCATAGTCCCTCTTTCAGGGTCAGGCTGAAATCTATTCTTCAGACCCCTTCCACTGGCAGAGCTTCCCAATAAACTTTCTGCCTGCAATCATCAGTCTCCACATTCCAGTGAGCCCCACCTTTTCTCCAACATTTGGTGTGAAAACCTGGGACTGGGGGTGTGTTGAGACTGAATGATTAGTGAGTAATCCCCCCTACTGCCACTGCTGAACTCCCATCCAACACCAGACATCGGATTTTGGCTGGGTGAGTTAAGTATTTCTCCACCAGAGGATCCTGTTCTCTCTCTCTCCTTTTTTCTGTTGTCCAGGACAACCTGCCAAAAATCCTAGTGCTAGGTCAGTGATCCCCACTGTCCCTGAGGGCCATGGTGGGTGGAAGACCTGCATTCTCATAGGAAGAAACCCCTTGACTCCAGAGATGTCTGGCTCCAAGTGCAGTTTCCTGTTTCCTTGGAGATTTCTGACTGATTCAGGGATGGCTCTCATTCAGAATCTCCCCTGTTCTAGAGATCCTTAGTCTCACCACAGCCACCTAAAATGGGAAATTCAATTTATGCACCCCCCCCCAACCGCAAAACCATGTCTCTGGGCTCTCTCATTCATAACCTTAACACTCTGTACCCAGAAGAGACATCAGGCCTAAAAAGCTCATTTTCTATTTGATCTCTGTGTGGCCACAATACAAACTGGACAATGAAAGTCAATGGTCAAAAAATGGCACTTTTGGTTTCTAAGTAATCCAAGACTTAAAGAACATTATCCAGTACAATGGCAAATGACCAGATATCCCTTACATTCAGTCCTTTTTATGTTTACAATCACTCCTCTCTTTACCAGTCCTGTTCTTCCTATCAAATTCTTCTTTTGCACCAGAAACCTGCTCAGAAATCTTCCTCCTCATCACTTCCACCCCCTAAAACTTCTGAACACTATAAGCTTGGTCCCTCAAGTCATGCTCCCCTGTACCTTTTCATATAATCCTCCAGTGTTATCTCTGAATTCACCTCCACCCCTTCTTCCTACCCCTTCATCACTTCTTCCTTCTACTCCTCCCTTCTTCCCTTCCCATACTTATTCATGGGGACTACCTCCCCCTCCTGTACTACAGCCCTCCACCTCGATCAGCATGCAGGCTCCTAACTCCACCAGATGTCAGTCCTCTCTTACCCCTCCAGGAAGTAGCAGAAGCTGAAGGAATAGAGTACTCTTTCCTTTCTCACTCTCAGATTTACATGAGATAGAGAACCAGTTAGGTTCTTTCCTGAAAACCCTGCTACATACATTAAAGAATTTCAACACCTCATTCACTCATATGACCTCACCTATCAGGACACATGCATTATTATTACTTCCTCCACAACAACAGAGTTAAAAAAAAAAAAAACACATTTGGGCTATAGCTACCACTTTCACAGATTCCATGCATATCCAAGATCCCAATAGGCCCCTGGCAGGCCCCACTGCAGTTCCAACCACTAATCCTCCCTGGAATTATCAACCAGGCTCCACTGACCTTGCTCATATGGCCCATTTCTTAACCTGAATAATAGAAGGCATGAAGAAGGCTGCCCTTAAAGCAGTTAATTATGATAAAATTAAAGAGATCTCACAGAAACCTGATGAAAATCCAGCTGCCTTCATGAATAGATTAACTGAGTCTCTCCTTAAATGTACTAATTTAGACCCTTACTCAGATTTTGGTCAACTGTAGTTACACACCCACTTCATCACTCAATCTTATCCCAATATTAGAAAGAAACTACAGAAGTTAGGGTACAGCCCTCAAATCCCTTAGAAAGACCTAATTAGAGTGGCTGTCAAGGTCTTTAACAATGGAGAAGAGGAAGCCAAATTGGAAAAGCATAAGTGAGATCAAATTAAAGCCTTTATCCTTGCTGCTGCTCTCAGGGTCATTTCTTGAAGACCCAATTCCTCTTCTTCTCTTCTGCCACCACCTGGAACCTGTTTCAAATGTGGAAAGGAAGGACATTGGGCATATTTCTGCTCTGATCCAATCTTTCCACCAGGGCCTTGTCCAGTGTGTCAGTACAAAGGTCATTTGAGGTCGGACTGTCCTGAAAATTCTGTTTCCAGAAAAGTTCCTGCAGGTCACCCTACAGATCCAGAGCCAAAATCTTCCTTTCCAGACCTTCTCAGATGGGTGAAAGAGAGCCGACAGTGCCCAGGTTCAGAATGGCCCCTCATCTCCATCAGTAAGTCCAAACTGAGGGTTATCATTGAGGTTAGAGGTAAACCAATCTCCTTTTTAATTGACATGGGGGCCACATACTCAGTCTTCTTAGAACATTCAGGACTTTTATCTACTTCTTCGATCTCTATTATTGTTTTTATATTAGCAGAACTGGACAGATAGAAGAAAATCTTAAGGTCTTGAAAGAAAATATAGAAATCATTCATAGAGCGTGAGATAATGACTGGGAATCAATCATGGCTATCCTCATTCCTTTCTTACTGTTTTTCACCCTTAAAATTGATCCTTTTACCCATTATAACACCATTGTTGATAGTATTGCTACTTCTCCTTATTGATCCTTGTCTCTTACAGTTCATACACTGAATTGTACAATCAGCAGCCCAGGAATATGTGGATAGTGTCTTCCTGATACATGACAATCAATATTAACCCCTGCAAGACCTGAAACCACAGCCTACTGGACAGAACAAAGGGAGCTTTACTTTGCCCCTTGACAGCAAAAAGTAGCCAGATCAAACTGACACCCCGAATCCCCTCCCCCTCCCATCCTATGAGTACCCAATACCCAGGTCCCTATATATATATATATATATATATATATAAACAAAGAGTTAGGAATGTTAAAGGTTTCCTCTCACTAGGTTTGCAATAACTAACAAGCTGTGACTCAGTTCCCCTTGACATACATTGAGGAATAACAAGCCCTCCCCCATAGCCTACATGTTTGAATGCATGGCACTTTACCAAAGGTAGAACAAAGAAACCACGTGGAGATTAAAATTAAGTGAGATAGAGACTTTCACCCCCTCCAATCAAAGCATCACCTGCTCCTCCAGCATTCCAAGAAAACATAACTCCCTAACCCACTACTCTCTAGTCATATGAGGGAAAATTTTGCCTCTAAGGCTTCCTATTGGCTCCTGCACCTCACTTGGACTCTCAAACCCCTCCCACTGACTATCATTTCCCCACCTAGGAAGGCACTGTATAAATTCATAGTCCCCCTTCCAGGGGCAGGCTGAAGTCTATTCTTCAGACCCCTCCATTGGGAGAGCTTCCCAATAAGCTTTCTGCCTGCAATCATAAATCCCAGCAAGCAGCAACTTTTTTCCAACATTTCCTAAAAGGGACTCAACCTCCTTTTCATTAAACTGTAATCTAGCTCAATTCTGAGAATTTATTGATTCTGTTTCATTGAATCCAGTTAGAATTGTGTTCACTTGACCTAGAACTCTTCTTTGTGTACAGATAAAGGAGAAATTTAGTAAACTTCACATCTGTTTCTCTTCAAGGGACACCAGTATCAACAATCCAAAGCCATAGTTCTCTGTTAGGCAGGCTATTCTGATTATGTTTGACTCCCGTCCATTACAGTAACTTTTGATGATTAAGTGCTGCATAGTTGGCCCCTGCCATTCCAATATCCTGTTATCTCTATTGTATTTAAGGATCATAGCTCAAAGGCAGTAATATCTGACCCACAGTAATATCTGACCTACAGATAATAACAACCACAGAGATTTTCATGGATGCTGGGGATCTCTCACAATTTTTTTTTTCATTTTTGAGGTGAAAGGTGTGTCCTCAGGACCATCTTGGGATGGATGATTAGGTCTTACATGCTAAATCTACTCTAACATCCCAGTCTCCCTAATGAGGCAGGCTAGTAAATTAGGAATCATAAACAGATCTGGAACCTGCCAAAAAAACTGCTGCCATTAAACACATGGCCCTTAGTACCCCAAGATGGCTGCTGGAAGAACTTGTGAGAACTCCCATTCATAAAGAGATTTCTCCAGAAGCCAGGAGAAGTCCCAGATATTCTCCAGGGGCATTACCTCCACCGCCCCCCCAGGGAGACTGAGGCATAGGATAACCAATCAAAACAGCAAACAGCTGGGACTCCTCCCCTGTCATTAACAAAGGGGCAGAATAATTAATGTTTTAAAAGCAAGTGCCAAAGCAAAACCCCCTGTTCTGGCCTTCTCCCCACCTCCACCCCCACCTGGATCAGCATGCAAATAAACCCGGGGATTTGTAATCTGTAATGAGAAATTATAATCTGTAAATCAGCCTTCTTTATCACTTTTCAGTCCCTTCCTCTCTACCTGAGACCCTTAATCTGTTATTTTCTCCCATTTCTTTTCTCTCCAATCCTTCATAAATTACTGGCCTAACTAACCTGGCTTGCTCTTGAAATTCACTTCTTGTAGTTTAGCCAAGAGCCTAAAGAAAATCTGACAACACTAAGACTTTAGATACCTTCTTCTACATCATACCAGGACAATCCTGGCATTTCTACTTCATTTGCATAGACACAATTTGGTCCATGTAACAGCCCATATTAAAGCATTGTCCAACTCATTGAGCTATAATATTGAATCCAGAATATATGCTTAGTGGGCCTATATCATAAACTCAGCCTAATTCAAATTTATGTTCCTTCCACTATTATTCCATACACTAATATCCATCACCACACATGTTGTCCAGATTTCCATCTACATAAATTCAAAAATTCATGCATTTCTTTTGCAGTGTAGTACATCTCCTAATGGTCACACTTAGTACAACATCTTTTGGGGCCTGCTGGTACTTAAGTCTAGATACATGTCTGGAAGGAAAGAGGGGTAGTGAGTGTGGGTCCTGAGATAGTGTCTTCAAAGTCAGCTATCTCAGAGAATGTCAATATAGATTTATTAAGCAGAATTTAGGGATTCAATGTCCCCAGTTTCATGAAGACCTGCGCATAAGTCCCCACTTCAATTTTCATGGTCTTATTTTGTTACAATAATGCCTTCACTTTAATAGCAGATCCTCTGCAGGGTTCCAAAGTCAATTTGCATTGTAATTCAGCCATACACAGGGAGAAAATCTGGGTTTGGTTTTCAGAAATCTCAGGTCTGTTAGTTACAGGAGATAAGCTTTTTGTTTTGTTATGTTTTGTTCCTTTTTTTTTTCTCATGGCAGCTATAACTTCACGTCATGTATGTTGAAGCCCTGAAGTTATCCTTTTTTTCCCCCAGTTTCTCTTGGATGGTTCAAAGTAACCAGTCAATCTCATTATAGTCAAGAGTCTGGAAAAAAAAATGCTCTAAAGCATCGAATACATGGTCAGCCAGAACTTTGCCATTTTAAGTATTTGATCAGGAGTAGCCAATGGTGATATTTTGCATGTTTCCATCGACAAATCATGCCATGGACTGTCAGTGCATTGTTTTAATTTATACTATTACAAAAAATAAATGTTTACAGACTAATAAAGGGAAACAGGGTAGATATTTTCTTTAGGTAGAATGAATTTTCAGTGGTTGAAACCATTAACTTTGAGTATCATACAGATAATAGATTTCCCATATTTAAGTGTTTTTTTTTTCTCTCTTTAGTGAAAGAGATCTCCGTAGAGTCTTTTTGGGATACCAACAAATGCCATTATACAAATGTTTACGGTTGTAATTTATGCATTGAGATTATCCCAATACAATATTTAAATTCCAATTACATTGCCTTAAATTATAAGCCAGTTGATGAGTTGATAGGAAACATAATGACTTTCTTTAATGGCGCTAGAAGAATAAGGTGGACAAATGTCTAATACAAATGATATTGCCCAAATTTTATTTTCTTGTTCTGTTTTCAGCTTTCTCATTCCCATATTTGTATTACATAAAACATGGGAACTATGATTCACAGATTTCATCCTTACTATGTCTTTTAACTGAATATACTGTGCGTTAATTTATTCAATACACATTTATGTTGCACATATTTCACAAGCACCTCACTAACCCCTGGGGATAAAAATTAGATGATCCCTGCTTTGGGTCTTTAGAAAAGGTAGACATTGTTCAAATAATCATATAAATACAAAACTAAAGATGATTAAGTGTTATGAAGGGGAAATAAAGGGAACTTTTGGAATTTATAATTGGATAGGTGACCTATAATGAGCAAAAAGGCAGGCTTCTTTAAGGAAGTGGCTTTTGTGGAGAGATTTGAAGGATGAGTAGGAGTTGCCTAGGCAACAAGGTGTAGGGAAAATCATTCTAGGCAGAGGGAACAGCCTGTGCAGACATAGCAAATTATGTCATATTTGAGTAACAGAAGAAAAGTCCGTGTAATCATGGGACAAAAGTAAAGATGAAGTTGGATGATGGTACACGTTCAGCATGTTAAGTGCAATGGGAAATCATGAAATGTTTTTCAGAAGACTTGAAATTTGATATTTTGAATATGAAGGCCATCCATATAGAATGTCCAGTGGGTAATTGGGATATTAATCAGGAATTTGGAGGATTCAGTGCTAGTTACTTCCTTCTCTTACCAAGTTTCAAACACATGAAGGAGACAAAAGAGATCAAAATATCACTTTTATCCCTAGGTAAGCAGATTTGTCTTTGCTCTATGGTCTAGCAGCCTTGCTAATATTCCACCCCCCACACAAATTAGATAACAGTATAACCATAATTCTGGTACATATATATGAAATGCACAATCTATATGTATATATAGTATACCTTTATGTACATATATAAGAAATAAATATGCAAAAATATTATCATTGCTTATTTTTACATTAAAGGTTTTTTTTTTTTTTACAAATTGCATATATAACAGAGGCTTGATTTAGTACCCTGGAAAACACAGACTAACACTAATAATAAAAGCTAAAAATTTTAGATAGAGTTTTCTTTTCTTCCTTATACATACTATACTTTACAATAATATACACAACTACTACGATTACTTTCAGAGTATAATATTGTGAATAAAAAGTAAATAAATCAACTATTGGCTAATGTTTAATCTGCAAAGATCACTTTCAAATCTATACATTATAAAAATCAAAATTTCATGTAACCACAATATAAAAGTTATTATATTATGAAAATAACATAATGCCAGCATTCTCAGATTATAAGTTTGTTTTTCAGTTTTCTGTATCAGTCAGTAATTTTGGAAGGAGTACAGTTATCCCTTTAAAACATAATAACTATGAAGAAGGAGGTAGTGGCACCATTAGACCAGAGAGTTCCTTTGTTGGTGAACTCTTTCACTACTTTGCAAGTACATCCTATACTTTTACATTTTAATGTGGTCTGAATTAGTGCAGTAAAAAGGAAGGGAGCATATTATTTCTGTCTTTTATGCAGTGGCCACATTAAATAGAAGACATCTCTCACCACCATTCTTTTCAGGTGTGGACATTTACTCATGAAGCAATAAAGGATGTGGGTGTCAGAAAGACATCTTTACTAGCCCTGCTTTCAACCATTGAGCTGGTTGCCAGAGACCAGAATCATAATTATTTCCCAGTTGTAATTGCTCTGGTTAGAGAATTGCATCTGCCAATATAAATGAATCCAGTTTTGACTTCTGGGGAAAGTTTACCTGATCTCAGGCAAATTAACCTCCACTAACAGTGTTCAAATTCCCAACCAAACCAAGGTATATTTTTCGAGTTCTACAAAATAATTTTGTTTTGTTTTGTTTTGTTTTGTTTCCTACAAGTGATATACACTGTATGAACTAGATGCACTTTTCAAATGCCATCAAGCTTTTAGTACAGACACATGAGTGCAAAAGAAGAGCAGGGCAAATAAAATAAAGCAATATAGTTTTATAGATAATTTGATAAAGGTTCTTGCTTTGGAAGAATTTAGGAAAATAATGATTTACCAGGAGGTTTAGTTTTAAGGAGCAAACCCATTTACAATACAAATTATACATACACAATCCTTGAAAACATTTCATTTATCCACCTAGAACCCTTTTTACTATTAGATCAAGCCATATGTAACTGGCATTTCTGTAGTTATACAAACTGGCTTATAAAGCAGATGGATATGTGAATTTTTATAGGGTGCAACTTCATAATTTGCCATCTTTTATCATGGTGTAGTAAGTTACATTGGTTTAAGTTAATTATACTACTTTTTACTTACAGGAGCTCCTCCTTTTTTTCTGCAACAATTTGTATTAGATTAAAATTATATTTGAGGAAGTTTTAGGGAAATGAACCTTAAGTCATTTTGAATGACTGCAGTTTTTCAATTTATCCCCCTGATGACTTTATATTTGCTAGTCAGAGTCCCAATATAGGAGTTGCAGTATGTTTTACATTTTATTTTATATTATTTTATTCATTATTATTTTTAATAAACTTTTATTAAAGTATGCCATTCATACATGAACAAGTATGTAATAAAAGTTATGAAATTACTAGGGAAACATGTATATAATCATTCAAGTCTCCCTTACTTCACCCCACCACCCACACCTTACATTGTTGTGAAATATTTGTTACAAACTATGAAATAGAATCATCAGAATATTACGACTATGTCCCCATGTTTCTGAAAAGTAATATGGGGAAGCGGACTTGGCCCAATGGATAGGGCATTGCCTACCACATGGAAGGTCCGTGGTTCAAACCCCAGGCCTCCTTGACCCGTGTGGAGCTGGCCCATGCACAGTGCTGATGCACGCAGGGAATGCCGTGCCATGCAGGGGTGTTGCCCGCATAGGGGTGTCCCCCGCGCAAGGAGTGCACCCTGTAAGGAGAGCCGCCCAGAGCGAAAGTTCAGCCTGTCCAGGAATGGCACCGCCCACACGGAGAGCTGACGCAGCAAGATTACGCAACAAAAAGAGACAAAGATTCCCATGACACTGACAATAACGGAAGCAGACAAAAGAACACGCAGCGAATGAACACAGAGAATAGTAACTGGGGTGGGGTGGGGAAGAGGAGAGAAATAAATAAAAATAAATCTTTAAATAAAAAGAAAAGAAAAATAATATGTACATGGGAGGGGGTATGTAATAAATATTATTTCCAACCAAAAAAAAAAAAAAAGGAATATTACTACTAACTAAAGCCCATATCTTACATCTAGTGTATTTTCCCCCCAACCCACCTGATTATCAACACCTTGTATTACTATTATACATTTGTTATAGTTCATAAGAGAATGTTCTCACTTTTGTCCTGTAAACCACAGTCACTCTCCTCCACTGGAGTCCCTGTGTTACTGTGTTATACAATCCTATACTTTGTACAGTCCATTCAAAGTGTATGCACAGTGGCTCTCCTTTTCATTACAGAGTTGTGCTGTCACCTCTGTCAATTTTAAAATGTTTTCATTACTTGAAAAGGAAAAATCCCATACACCTTATATCCCTCTATGGTTGCCTCTTAGAATTGATATAGTATCTTCTTTACTATCACTAAAAAAATCACAATTTTACTATTAGCTCTCCCATAAGTTAAAATAATTGTAATCTTCCCATTTATCACCATATACTTAACACTTTGTAAAAGAATACCATTCTTATAATTTTATTATTTACTGCAATTTTCATCCACCCCTGAAATCACTTATTAATATATATACCCTAGTTTATTCTCTATTTTACTTTCAGTTGACGTTAGTGTCCACAGTCTATCGCTTTTTGCCACAATCTCATTTATAAACCAGCAGTGTTAATTATACTCACTATAATGTGTTACCATCAACTCTATTCATTTCCACACTTTTACAATGATGTATTAAAAATTCTATATACGTTAATCATCAACTTCCATTCTCAACCCACATTCTATTTCCTTGTACCCTATACTCTAGAGTTTACCTCTGTGAGTTTACTCATTCTATTTAGTTCATATTAGGGAGATCATGCAATATTTGTCCTTTTGGGACTAGCTTATCTCACACAACATAATATCCTCAAGGTAATCAAAGTTGTAATATGCATCACAGTTTCATTTCTTCTGACAGCTAAATAGTATTCCACTGTATGTACCACATTTTGTTTAGCCATTCATCAGGTGATGGATACTTAGGCTAGTTCCATATTTTAGCAATTGTGAATAGTGCTGCTATGAACATTGGTTCATGAGCAAAGTCAGTTTACATCCTTGCTTTCAGTTCTTCTGAATATATTCCTCATAAAGGGATTGTTGAATCACATGGCAGTTCTATATTTAGCTTCTTGAGAGCTGTCTTCCACAGAATCTGCACCATTCTACATTCCCAAAATCAGTGAAGGATTGTTCCTATTTCTCCTCATCTTGAGCTCTTGTAGTTTTATGTTTTTTATGTTGGCCATTCTATAAGGTGTGAAATAGTATCTAACTGTACTTTTGATCTACATTTCTGCAATAGCTAGTGATGTTGAACATATTTTCTTTGTCTTTTCACCATTTGTACTTCTTTTTTGGAGAAATGTCTAAGTCTTTTGCCCATTTTTAAATTCGGTTGCTTGCCTTTTTATCATTGAGTTCTATGATCTTTTTATATAACATGGATATCAATCCCTTGCCAGATATATAGTTTCCAAGTATTTTCTTCCATTGAGTAGGGTGCCTTTTTACTTTCTTGACAAAGTCTTTTGAAGAACAAAAGTTTTTTTTAATTTTGAAGAGGTCCCATTTTTCTATTTTTTCTCTCATTTCTCATGCTGTGTGTGTAAGGTTTAAGAAACCACAGCCTACCAGAAGAGCTTGAAGATGATTCCCTACATTTTCTCCTAAGAGTTTTACAGTTGTCATTTTTATAGTTAGGTCCTTGATCTATTTTGACTTAATTTTGTGTAAAATGTGAGATAGGGGTCCTCTTTCTTTTGGAAATGAGCATCCATTTCTCTAAGCAACACTTGTTTGTTAGATGTTCTGTTCCAGCTGAGTGGGCTTGACAATCTTGTCAAAAATCACTTGACCATAGATGTGAGGGTCTATTTCTGAGTTTTGATTTGGTTCCATTGATCAATATGTCTATCTTTATGCCAGTATCATACTGCTTTTGCCACTGTAGCTAAGTAATATGCTTTAAAATCAGGAAGTGACAGTCCTCCATCTTTGTTCTTTTCTAAAAGATATTTTTGGCTATTCAGGGCCCCTTACCTTTCCAAATCAATTTGATATTTGACTTTTCCATTTCTGCATAGAATAAAAGATTGTTGGGATTATTATTGGGATTGCATTGAGTTTGTAAATCAGTTTGGGTAGAATTGACAACTATATTTAGTCTTCCAATCCATGAACAAGGAATGCCTTTTTGTTTATTTAGGTTTTCTTTGGTTCCTTTTAGGAATGTTTGTGGTTTTTAATGAATACAGTATCTTTATGTCCTTGATTAAGTGTATTCCTAAATATTTGATTCCTTTAGCTGCTATTAACAATGGGAATTTTTTTCTGACTTGCTCCTTTAATTGTTCATCAGTAACATATAAAAACGTTACTGAATTTGCATATTAATCTTGTATCCTACCACCTTGCTAAGCATATCTATTAGCTCTAGTAGCTTTGTTGTGGATTTTCTAGATATTGGATCATAACACCAGCAAATAGCATTAGTTTTACTTTATCTATTCCTATTTGAGTGCCTTTTATTTCTTTATCTTGCCTAATTGCTCTAGCTAGAACTATTAGCACGATATTGCAAAAATTGTTGACAGTGAGTGTCCTTGTCTTGTTCCTGATCTCAGCAGGAAAGCTTCAGTCTTTCACCATTGAGTACATCATTGAATACAATTCTCATATATGTACTTTATGTGAAAAGCTTCCTTCTATTCCTATTTTTTGGATTCTTTTTTTTTTAATCAGGAAAGGATGCTGTATTTTATCAAAAACCTTTTATACATCAATCGAGAGGATCATGTGGTTTTTCTTCTTCAATTTATTAATGTGGTTTATTACACTCAT
The DNA here is from genome assembly GCF_030445035.2 of Dasypus novemcinctus. Lineage (NCBI taxonomy): Eukaryota > Metazoa > Chordata > Mammalia > Cingulata > Dasypodidae > Dasypus > Dasypus novemcinctus. The sequence continues at coordinate 84,939,114 of NC_080677.1, forward strand.
TGATTTTCTTGCATTGAATCACTCTGGGATAAAACCCAGTTGATCATGGTATGTACTTCTTTTAATGTACTTTTGGATTTTGTTTGCAAGTATTTTGCTGAGGACTTTTGTATTTATAGTCATTGGAGGAAATTGGTATATAATTTTAATTTTTTTGATAGTATCTTTGTCTGGTTTTGAAATTAAGGTGAGGTTGCCTTCATAGAAGGAGTTTTGTAGAATCTGTTCCTTTCAATTTTTTGAAAGAGCTTGAGCAGGATTGGTACTAGATCATCTCTGAATGATTGGTAGAATTCACTTGTGAAACTATCTGGTCCTGGACTTTTCATCTTGGAGAAGGTATTTTATTTCTTCTAAGGCCAGTGTAGGTTATTCATGTGTTTCTAGAAGTTTGTCCATTTCATCTGCATTGCCTAGTTTGTCGGCATACAGTCATTAATAGTATCTTTGTAAGATCTTTTTTATTTCTGCAGATTTGGTCGTAATATCTCCCCATCTCATTTCTGATTTTATTTATTTGCATATCCTCTCTTTTTCTTTGTCAGTCTAGCTAAGGGTTTGTCAACTTTGTTGATCTTCTTCAAGAACCAACTTTTGGTCTTATTGATTCTATTGTTTTTGCTGTTGTTCTCAATTTAATTTATTTCTGGTCTGATCTTTATTATTTCTTTCCTTCTGCTGGTCTAGGATTAGTTTGCTGTTATTTCTCTAGGTTCTCCAGCTCTTCAGTTAGGTCTTTGATTTTAATTGTCTTCTTTTTCAATGTTAGCTTTGAGGGGTATATATGTGCCTCTCAGTACTGCCTTTGCATAAGTTTTGATACGTTGTGTTTTCATTTTCATATATCTGAAGATATTTACTTTTCTCTTGCAATTTCTTCTTTGACTCACTGATTATTCAAGAATGTGTTGTTTAATCTCCATATATCTGTGAATTCTCTCTTTTTTCCATTTGTCATTGATTTCCAGCTTCATTCCATGATGAGCAGAGAAAGTGTTTTGTATGCTTTCAAGCTCTTTACATTTATTAGGACCTGTTTTATAATACTGCATATCACAAGATAGGCAGTGCTCATGGAGAAAAATCCATGAGAACTGCAACTGCTGTTTTGGAGTGTAATGTTCTATAAATATCTGTTCAGTCTAGTTCATTTATCATTTTATTCAAGCTCTCTGTTTCTGTATATATCCTCTGTCTAGATGTTCTATCCAATGCTGAGAATATTATATTGAAATCTCCAACTATTATTGTAGAGACATCTAATCCCTTTCATTTTGCCAGTGTGTGCCTCATGTATCTTAGGGCACCCAGGTTAGGTGCATAAATATTTATTACAACTATTTCATCTTGGTGAAAGCCTTCATTTATTAATATATAATCACCTTCTTCATCTCTTATAAGAGTTTTGAATTTAGTCTATTTTGTTTGATATTAGGATAACTCCTCCAGACCAATTTTGATCACTCTTTGTGAGGAATATTTTTTTCCCAACTTTCACTTTCAACCTGGTTGTGTCCTTATATCTTGTTGACAGTATATAAGTGGCTCATATCTTTTTAAATCTATTTTGTCAGACTATGTCTTTTGATTGGGAAGTTCAATCCTTTAACAGTCAATGTTATTGCTGTAAAAGCATTACTTACTTCATCCATTTTATCCTTTGATTTTCCATTGTCATATCTTATTATTGTCTTTTTACCCTTTTAGTTACTCTTACTAATACTCTTCATTTCTACACTTATCTCCTAGTCTCTCACCCTTGGTTTTTCCTTTCAGACTGTAGAACTCCCTTTAGTATCTCTTATAAATCTTACCTTTTGGTAGCATACTCTCTGCTTTTTGTCTGTGTGGCAGTTTGATAAAATTGATGAATTCAAAAAGGAAATACTGATTATGTTTTTAAACTGGTCTGTTCCTCTGAGCTCTCAATAGCATTTGATTATATTAAATCCACAAGCTTCACTTTTCCTTGATTAAATTAATATTAGGGCTTTGATTCGGTAACATCAGTAGGATGATGAGTCCCCACCCCCTTGGTCGGTGGATGCTCACACAGAAAACAATGTGGCAGAGGAGAGAGCTGAGTTTTGATGCTGGAGCCCCAGGGAGAGAGCTTAGCCATTTGCCTCACAGTTTACAGCTGGCCTTGTGGAGAGAGTAGAACTGCTGAGCCTGGAAGAGAGACACATCTTATGTTAGCCTATAGCTGAGACCAGAAGGAGATGGGACCATGGAGCCCTAAGATGAAGAGGAAGGCTGAACCCTTGCAGGAACTGGCAGCCATCTTGCTCCAACATGTGGCAACAGACTTTGGTGAGGGAAGTAATTTACACTTCATGGCCTGTGACTATAAGCTTCTACCCACATAAATACCTTTTATAAAAGCCAACAGATTTCTGGTATTTTGCATCAGCATCCCTGTGGCTGACAAATACAGTATGACCTGTACTATTTACTGATGTCTGGGCCTCTGAATATGTTGGTGAATTTATTCTGATGGTTACTTTTTCTCTCTTGACTACTGATTTTGTTTCATGGCTCTCCTTTATTTTTTATTCAATTTATTCTAAGTTTTTAACATTGCCTGGCTTAATTTATCAAAATAAGACTAGTGCCTCACTTATGTAGTGAAGACCAGATCAAGGACAGTGGGACAGCAGACATCTAAAAGCAGTTTTTCTCTTTGCAGTTCCCCAGCTGGCCATTAGATGGTGCTCATCATCAAATATTTATGCAGCGGTGTCTCAGCCTCCACCTGCTGAGGATTCTGGTATAGCCGGAGCTGAGATGCAAAGCAGGATCTGCTGGCCAAAATGACAGAAGAGAAACCACTCTCTCTCTCTCGTCTCACACTCCTTCCTGGGGAGGAAGATGCCTGTTCCCCTCTCAGTTGGCTGTTATGAGCCATGGGTTTTATCCAGGTTGTCTGTCTAGAAGGTGGTGAATGGGTGCTGTACCTGTGTATGGCAACTAGTAACTCATGGATTTATTTTGTTTTCCTCTTCTTTGCCCTCCTGGGAATGTGCAACAATCTCCTGATCTCCTGCAAAGTCCCAAAGCAGGTTCCTAAGATAGCTTTCTACTCTTTCTCCTTTGTTTTAGAAAAGGAGTTGAGCCCTGCCTACGTATTCCAATACCATCTTCCTTAAAGTCCCTTGGGTTACAGTATGCTACAAAAAAACTCTGGCTGATCACAGCATACTAAGTTTCTGTACTGTTCCTACAATTATAAATTGTAGTGATCATGAGACAATAGTCAGATAAGTTTGAAAATGCAATGTGCCACTTTTCTAGGAGTTTCCAAGATGCAAAATTCAAATCCCATGTAAGGTTTTCAGCTCTCTCCTCATATGCACTGTGATTCTCATGTCTCTTTCACTGCTTGAAGAGTTGGCAGTCAACTTGATATTCAGCTTTGTTTACTTTTATCCCTTTGAAACACAATTGATACCCAAAAGGAGAGATGGAGAAGCAAAACAGAGCATGCAATTTAGTAACACCTGACTCAAAGGGCAGACATACAAACAAACTAGAGTGGCTTTGGTTTGGGAGGGACCCTGCTAATAAAATATTCCCAATTGCTTTCACCAAAGTGGAGTTTTCAAGGTCACAGATGGGTAGGGGTATAATCACTTTACAAGATTTTTTACAAAACCTTATTTTTGTTTTAAACTCCATCATCTTCTTCTCTTCATCCTTCTTCTCCTCTTCTTCCTTCTCCTCCTCCTTCTCCTACTTTTCTTCCTTCTGCAGCTTCTGTTGTTGCTGCTGCTTCTGCTGCTGCCTCTTCTGCTTCCTCCTCCTTTTCATCTTTTCTTTTTCTTCCTCTTCTTATTGTTACTAAAATCAGTTTAAATAATTTACCCTTATTTGTCCTTAATATTCTTCTCTGCAAGTACATAGCAAATAATACTTTAAAAATAATGATTTATTGAACTGAATAATATCAGTCCTCACCTTGGTTTGACAAGCCCTGTCAAAATGACATGCAGTGGACATAATGATGCACTTATGCTGTAGCAACCCATGATTGGAGGCTTATTTTGCCATTTGATCTTTCTATCTGCTAGGTCTCTGCTGAATTTGAGTGAAGGATTCAAACTGACAGGAAGAGCAAGTTGGTGGCCTTGCATTTCAATGGTAGGTAGCACAGTACCTCTGCCTGGGTGTTTGTACTGGTTTGAATCTTGATGTGGTATTGGCAAGAATCTGCCACAACATATGCTCACCTTCCTTCGATATGGTTTTCAAATTTCTGATTTGTCACTTTGACATTTGGCAGAGCCAAGGAAAAAAATAAACAAAACTCAGTGACAGCTAACAACTTTCTCTTCTCTCAAAGATTTTGTATGTTTGCCTGAGGAGACTTGAATTTCAGCTATTTGATTGTTAAGCAGAACTGCTATGTGAACAACTACAAAATCAAAACAGACATAATTTGGTTTATGTCATCTCATGTTTGTGATTGTTAGGCAAAATCATCAGTTTACTGCAATTAATAAAGTATTGCTTCAAGGACTGTAGAAGTGATTTGTCACAAAGAGGAAGAGTTTAACTGTATCCTAACTCCAGATTTTTATATCAAACTACAGAGGAGCAGTAAATTTAAATGCTTATATATGCAAACAAATAAAACCCAGACTTCCCTTAACAGCTCCCCTTAATTGTGATTATTTTAAAAGAATGCCCAATTAAACTGATAGTCAAGCATGGAAATATGGCATGAGGATATCAGATAAATACTTTAGTTTTTTAAGATAAGTTAATAAGAAAACTTGATACCTTTTCTGGAAATTTTCCTAGCCCTTTCATGGAAAAACGGTTCATGATGAAGACTGAATCAACTATGGCTAGCCATCACTGGTGATAATTACTTATCACCTCCCTGGAAATGATGAAATTACATAGGGAAATAATAAGAAAGCTACTGAAGCAGCTGAGCTACTGAAGAGACTGAGCACACTTCTTAGATATATTAATCATAATTTCATCTTGTCCAGTTCTTAGATTAAAAGCTGTATTAATCATCCAAAAGGATGCTGATACCAGAAATTGGTTGGTTTTTATAAAGGGCAGTTATTTGGGGTAGAAGCTTGCAGTTACCAGGCCATAAAGCATAAGTTACTTCCCTCACCAAAGTCTGTTGCCGTGTGTTGGAGCAAGATGGCTGCTGACATCTGTCAGGGTTCAGGCTTCCTGGGTTCCTCTCTTTCTGGGGTTCATTTCTATCTGGGATCATCTCCTTTGTTTTCTCCACAAGGCTAGCTGTAGACTATTAGGCATATGGCTTGTTTCTCTTCCTGGGGCCTTCTCTCTTTCCTTAACACTAAGCTCCTCTATGTGCTTACTTCCTGGGGCTCCAGCTCAAGACCCCAGCATCAAAAATCCAACTCTGTCCTTTGTCATGTCTTTTATCTGTGAGTCCCCACCCACCAAGGAGTGGAACTCAACACCCTACTGATGTGGCCCAGTCAAAGCCCTAATCATAATTTAATAATGCCCAGTTTACAAACATAATCTAATATTTCTTTTTAGAATTCATCAATATCAAACTGCTGCAGGACCATTATGCCTATAACTTTCTTTGTTATAAAAGTATAAATATAGTTTTAAAAAGTTATCCGGTCCCCCCACACACACTGGTTTACATTTGTTTTCTTCTAATGTCTCATTTCTTCATTTTACTACCCTGTTTTCAAATGTATAGTCAGACATCAAAACATCACTTCTTAGTCATTGTCTATTATTATTAATCATTTAGTATGTATTAGAAAGCATGAGGGTCTACTCGTTAATATGTGGGTTTTTTGCGGTCTTTCTGACGTATACCTCTTTCAGCCACTCACTTTATATTTCCTCAGTATGTTTATTTAACTTATATATTGTGAATTTTCATCGATATGTTCCCACTGTGTTTCTAACTATCTTTTTTATTTTTTTCAGCTTCTTTAATAATAATAGCCATCATTTTCTGAGATAGGCCCTTTGTTAAGTGCTCAATGAGCAAAAGTTCCTCTCATTCTTTTAATAGTCTCTGTTTCATGGATTAGGCACAGAATAGTTAAGAACTTGCTCAAAACCACATACCTAGCAAGTGGCAAATGGTTGAGTCAGGATTTTGAACCAAGTCCCCGGCTTCTTGACCCTACACTGTGCTGCCTCCCAGCATACCTTGCACTGCAGGGGTCTAGGCCTTACTAATTAATGGCTTGAATTAACAGAGTTTTCCCAATCCAGGGAATTAGGGCTATGATCTCTTTTGTCCACCCCTTCCTTTAAAAATATTTGTTATATACCACATTCCCTTCAGATATTTTTTCAATATTCTCTTTCAACTAATGTACAATAGCTCATCACAGCTTACAGGATAATGGGGTAAGACATTTGCATTTATGCAAGAGCCCCTTGGAAATCATTACTTAGTCAAAATGAATGACTGTAATGGAAATATTTCAGGTATGCCTTTGATAAAAAGCTACTGTGGGCATGGAAAACTTCAAGAAAATATCACATTATGATGGCAAGCTGCTTACTTTATTTTTATACTGGAAATATGCACAGCTTTTCTCTGTCTCTCTCTGTCTCTATTGCCTACTATTGTCTTGATTTAACCAACACATTAACACAAAAGAATTATTCTATTTGTCTGATATCTAGTTGCAAATAAAAATATCAGGATTCAAAAGGTCATTGAATAAGCCAATTTATGTTATCTATAGGTCTATTTGTAAAAGTGAAATTGATGTGTGTATTCAAGATGAGAGGAAGAGTATGCTAAATAAGGATTATATACTTTTCTGTCTTTGGTACTTCTCCCTTTAACTTCCTTTTAAATATCATTGTCCCTTATATTTCTTGCTCCAAATGCCCTTAATTATAATATCTACAGAATGATCTAATGACACATATTTATATCTTCATCTTCTTTCTTAAACTATACACTCTTATTACCATAGACTTTGCAAATTAATATATCAAATAGATCCCTACACTCTCCAAACATTTTCTTTTCTATTCTGTTTTCACCTACTCCTTCCTGTCCCTGCCTATTATCATCTTTCTCCTTAATTCTGACAATACCCTTCTTATTGATTCCCTGCCCCCAGCTTTTAAGACTATTCGACAATCATCAAACACACTAACTACAAATTATCTCTCCAAATATATAAATGTTATCATGTCACTCATCTTCTCATACTTGAGTCCAAACTCCTCAGCAATGCCATAATATAGAGTTATTCTACCTAATCTCTTTCTTAATTCTTCCTCATACTTTTGAAGATTACAGAAGGCTTAATACCAATTTTGTTGTATTGAATGAATGTTTTTCTTAAAGAGTCATTTGGTAAAATTTATTTTTTTCCTTCCAAAGCTTTGGTTGTCAAATACCTGAAGTGGCTTGTTTATTTACTTTTACCACTTTTTGTGACACCAAACATTTTATGAAAATGAATTATCTTTTGATATATAGAATTTTAAATGTGCAAGGAGGAGAACATCTGCAAAATTTAAGTGGAAAGAGAATGAGATTCATGAAATGAATTAAATCAGAGGGCACCCTTTACATGTCAGATCTAAGGTCTTTCTAAAATAACTGTAAGTCATAGTATAAAATGGAAAACTGAGCAAAAGTGCTTGTCTACATTTCTTTCCAATATCACATTATATTATTGTGTTTGATTAAAAATAAATAAAATCTGATTCCAGGTTCTTTCTTCCCCCAACATTGCCCAGTCAAAATCAAGGTACTAACGCCATGGCTCTTAGAGCTATTCAGACTAGCAAGCAAGTTCCAGATGAACGGAAGTATCACTTTTTTTTTTTTTTTAAGATTTATTTATTTATTTATTTTCCCCCCTCCCCTGGTTGTCTGTTCTTGGTGTCTGTTTGCTGCGTCTTGTTTCTTTGTCCGCTTCTGTTGTCGTCAGCAGCACGGGAAGTGTGGGCGGCGCCATTCCTGGGCAGGCTGCACTTTCTTTTCACGCTGGGCGGCTTTCCTCACGGGCGCACTCCTTGCGCGTGGGGCTCCCCCATGCGGGGGACACCCTTGCGTGGCACGGCACTCCTTGCGCGCATCAGCGCTGCGCATGGCCAGCTCCACACGATCAAGGAGGCCCGGGGTTTGAACCGCGGACCTCCTATATGGTAGACGGACGCCCTAACCACTGGGCCAAAGTCCGTGTCCCGGAAGTATCATTTGAACCCACTAGTTCCAACATGGTCCTGGATAAGGTGTTAAAGAGCTGAATCTTATTGATGAGACCACAAAAATGCTATCACAGTTTGTCCTGTTCATCCCAAATCAAAACGTGAAGGAGATTGCTTCCAACATTTTCAAGTACCCAGAGGTATCAGTATTCAAAGTAACCCTCAACATAAAATGAGACAAGCCTAGTGTTTTAGTTTGCCAAAGGCTGCCAAAACAATATACCAGAAATCAGTGGGATTTCACAATGAGGATTTATTAACTTATAAGCTTACCATTCTGAGGCTGAGAAAGATGTTCAAATCAAGGCATAAGGCCAAGCTCTTTCCCTACAGACATAGCTGCTGGTAATCCTGTCACATGGAAGAGCACAACAGAGGCATCTACCAGTCTCTACCTTCTCCTCCAGGCTTTGTTGCTTCCAACTTCTGGTTTCTTCTTCTGTGGTCTCTTTCCCAGGTTCTGCTGATTTCAGTTTCTTGCTTTCATAGCTTTCTTTTTCAGCTTCTATGGGTTCCTCTCTGAGCTCCTGGGTCTTTTCTCTCTGTCACTGCAGGCCCCTTTCTTCATATTCATCCCATTTAGAAAGGACTCTGGTAAGAAGATTAAGACCCATTCTGCTTCACACATTACTGAGGTAAACTAAATAGTCCCACCTATATTAGATTCATGCCCATAGGAATGGACCAGTTTCAAGAACATGATTTTCTGGGGTACATAGTCTCAAACTACCACATCCAGCAAGCCTCTAGATCATTTGTAATGAACTAATTATCACTGTACAGAAAAAATTATAGTAATATAGTGTCAACATTACCTTTTGGCATAATTTGAACCACCTAAAACCAAACAGCTCAGCTGAAATGAACATTTATGTGCTTTCCAACATATGTAATACAAACCTCTTTGCAATGGCATCTCAGAGATAAGCTAAAATAGAGAGATAGAAAGAGAAGAAGGTAGTGGCTAGCAAGTTGCTTTCATTGAGATATGCTATGGAATGTGGACAAGCCAATGTTAAATTGTTTTGTGAATATTACATCTTCATCTCATCTTGGAAGAGATAGGGAGCATTGACAAAGAGATAAAAATCCTGAGAAAGAGGATTTATGAAGTAGGCATCAGCTTTTCACTCATCTTGTTAGGACAGATCTTCAATTAAATCATTCATTCTTACCTGCAAAATAAGCAATTCAAGTAGGGTATTTGGAACTGGTTGTTTAAATTAGGGAACTATGGAAGAGAGTGACTAGTGTGATCAGCATCAGAAAAATGGAGCATTGCCAAATCAGGAAATAGCACAGAAGAATACAAGTATAAAAGGGTGATAAGAAGGTAGAGATACTGTGAAGGGGTCTGTAATTGAGTTTATACTTGTGGTCCCCTACTTCTTAGCAATAAAACTCATATCAAGTATTTTTGCTCTTTAAAAGAAGCAGTAAAATGTGGGTTAAGACTGAGTTATAGATAGATTAGAGGCAATATTGAGTATATTGTACAACCTTCATCTATAACCTACTAATTTGAAAAGATACCAACTTAGATTCAATAGCGTACACATTCTCTGCTCCCAAATCCCTCTATTTCCCATCTTTATGTTGCTTTTCTCCCACTTTACCACTTCAGTTCCACTATAAGGAAATACGTTTTTTCTCCTGTTCAATTGTATTATATTCTGACTCATAGAAATTAAAGAACAGAGTTGTATATTGATGATACAGTGCTATTTGGTTTTAAATTTACACTATTAGTTACCCTTACTGATAATCTTCATTTATTCAGGGTACTTTAAGCCATTGTCTCCTGGTCTTTTCCTTTCAACCTGCAGATTCCCTTTAGAAATTATAGTAGGGCAGGTATTTTGTTGAAAGACTCAGTTTTTATTTATTTGTGAATATTTTAAACTCTCCCTCATCTGTGAAGGATAGTTTTGACAGATAAGAATTTGAGCTGGAATTTTTTCTCTTTCCATACCTTAAATATATCATACCATTTCCTGGTCACCTCCATGGTTTCTGATGACATATCAGCACTCTCATTGAGGATCCCTTGTATGTGGCAAACCAGTTTTTACTTGCTGCTTTCAGAATTCTCTATCTGTGAATTTGACATCCTGCTTAGATTTTGGAGATTTGTTTGCACTTCTTTAATTAGTTGTTTCAAATTCTGTGTTTCTCTGAAATTTTAGTTTGTTTCCTTTACTGAGTCATATATTCCTGTTTTGCTTGTAAATTTTTTCTGATATCTAGACATCTGATTATCTTGATTAAGTTATCCAGATGGCCAGTTTTCCCCTCTTGTGTAGAGTTTTTTTTGCTGATTGGCTTTGTGTTAAGACTTTCTACCATTGGTCCAACTTATTTAGGCAAGTTTAACTGATCAGATTTTTCTTAGCTCTCCTTAGCTGATTCTTACCCTGGATATGTGGTAAAATTCTTAAGATTTCACTTTTTTTGGGAATTTTTTTTTAACCCCAGGAGAAAGCTTCCTTTCCTCTATTCCTTATATGGAAATTTGATCTCTTCTGTTTGTTTTTGTGCAGAATCTTACCCCTAGCCTCTACTGTTTGTTTAAATTATCTCCCTCATTCAGTACCCCATGTTCCTTACTCTTTTCAGCTCCAGTTTTACAGCAGTTCAGTATAACCAACCCTTTTTACTTCTCTGTGAGGCTTTTCTGCCTCCAAAGTGCTGAAAGAATAAAAAGACCAATGGGGAGACTCAATCAACAATATGGCAGTAGAGTAAGGAGCTCCTAGAGTCAGCTCCTGCTACAGGGAAGCTAGTAAACACCCAGAAATATCTGGAGCTAGCTGAAGCACCTGTTTGGGGGCTTCAGGAGACCAGAAGAGCAACCGGTAACATCCTTGAAGGAATGGAAGGAGGAAACTGCCCATCTGCAGAGAAGATTCATAAGTAGAGCAATCCATGCCATAGAGGCTGTTGCCCATCCTCCATTGGAGGCACAAGCCACCTCAGGAGCTCTTCCATGGATGGTATTGAAAGCTCCACTTCCCAAAAAAGGGGGAGGAAGAGATAGTCAGGCACTAACTACAGCTATTGATGAGGAAATTAGGCTGGCTACAGTATAATTCTGAGAACAGCTGAAGTTTGAACCTGTCCAAGTCAGAAAGAGGCCAGGAGCCACCATCTTAGCTCCATGCCTGGTATGAGGGGAAGTGGGGCTGCCTGAAAATCACAGTGTTTTTAAGGATCAGCTTCTTCCCATCCAGGTCAGATTGTAGCTCTAGCATAAGTCCCAACCCCACCTCTGGCAGGAAGAAAGCCCAGGCTCTCCGGGAAATTACTGGCCAAGCATGGAGGCCAGTGACCATCCTAATTTGACAGCACAAGCCACCTCAGGAGCTATTTTGTGGCTGGAATTGGAAGCTCTATTTCCCAAAAACAGGGGAGGAGGAGACGGTTAGCTAACGATTTTGGCTATTGATTGGTAGTGACCTAGGTTAAGGTATAACCCTAGGAACAGCTAGGGTGTGAATTTGTCCAAGTTGAAAAGAGGCTGGTAGCCACCATTTTGACTCAACCCCCAGCATGAGAAGCCTGGCTGACTGAAAATCACAGTGATGGTAGGAACTGGTTTCTTTTGCCCAGATGGCCTGCAGCCTGAAGCTAGGCTTCAGCCCCAACTCTGGCAGGGAAGAGACTGGTGGGCCCTGCACCCGCCCATCCAGGTAACTTCAGGTACATTTAGCTGGCACAGACTGAATAATAAAAAGTCTACTGGAGAAACTATGGTCATCATGGACTCACTGCATAGATTGCTGACCATACCTCTAGTTCCACTCCACCCCAGACAGAAGAGAAAGGGGCGTGAAGCTTTATCAGACTCTTTGGGCAACTACAGCCTAGGCCTGCATTACTTGGATTATTCCACACAGCTGTGACTCTGTGCCAAACTCTGGCAAAGGAAAAAGGGAGAAGCTTCATTGGTCCCTGGGGCATTGAGGACAGCTTGAGCCTCCACACCTTATAGCACTAACTACATCCTTGGCTCCTACTGCACAACCAGCAAGGGAGAAAGGGCAGGAAGCCATAAACTAAAGAGAAAAGCTGCACCCAGAATAAATACTCTAGTAAGTCAGATGCCAAGACACCAAAAAAATTTACAATCCACACCAAGAAACAAGAAGATATAGCCCAAATAAGGAAGAAGATAAGCCTCCAGATGACATAAAGGATTTGAGACAACTAACCATAGATGTTCAAACAAATCTCCTTAATAAATTCAATAAGATGACTAAAGAGACTAAGGATATTAGGAAGACATTGAATGAGCACAAGGTAGAATTTGAAAGCATACATAGAGAAAGAGCAGATCTTATGGGAATGAAAGGCACAATAAATGAAATTTTAAAAATATTGGAATCATATAAAAGCAGATTTGAGGAGGCAGAAGAAAGGATTGGTGAGACTGAATGAACATATGAAATAACAAAATAATGATGAAAAGTATTGAAAAAATTGAGCAAGTTCTCAGAGAACTAAATGACACCAAATGACATGCACACATATGTGTCATGAGTTTCCCAGAAGAAGAGAAGGGAAAAGGGACAGAAGGAATATTTGAAGAAATAATGGTAGAAAATTTCCCAACCCTTTAGAAGGACAGAGATATTCATGTACAAGATTGCACAATGTACTCTAATTCAAAAAAATCTGAATAGACCAACTCTGAGACACACACTAATCAAAATGTCAAATGCCAAAGACAGAGAGAATTCTGAAAACAGCAAGAAAAAAAACAATCTTAACATGTAAGGGATACCTAATAAGATTATGAGCTGATTTCTCACCAGAAACCATGGAGGTAAGAAAACAGTGGTATGATGTATTTTAGATACCACAAGAGAAAAACTTCCAGCCAAGAATCTTTTATCCAGCAAGATTGTCTATTAAAAAGGAGGGTGAGTTTAGAATATTCACTGTATTAGTCAGGGTTCTCTAGGGAAACAGAATCAACAAGTGATATCTGTCAATAGTATGCATTTTTATAAGTCTCTCACGCAGCCGTGGAGATGTACAAGTCCAGGTTCCACAGGCAGGCTGCAACCACGGGCTCCAATGAAAGTCAAATGAAGGTTCTTGACAAGTTCTGGGAGATGTTGACTGTCCAAAGACAAGCTGGGAAATTCTCTTTCAATGCTGAAATCACTTCCCCTTTTAAGGCATTCAGCTGATTGGGTTAAGTGTCACTGATTGCTGATGGCAATCTCCCTGATTCATGTAACTGTAATCAGCTATCTATGAATTACCACTGCAGTAAAGTCAATGGTGACTAAAGTCCATAAATGCCCTTGTATTACAGTTAGCCCAGTGCTTGCTTGACCAAACAATTGGGCACAATTTCCTGGTCGAGTTGATACAGTAGTCTATCCATCACATTCACAGATAAACAGAAACAGAGATTTTTAACCAGAGACCAGACATTCAGGAAATACTAAAGGGTGTGCTATAGCCTGAAAAGAAAAGACAAGAGAGAAAAGCCTGGAAGAGAGTACAGAAATAAAGATTATATTTAAAAAGTAACAAAGTGTCAAAAGAGTGGTGAAAATAAAATATGACCGACAAAACTCAGATAGTCAGGAATAAACTTAACCAGCAATGAAAAGCACTTGTATTTAGAAAACTGCAACCTAATGTTAAAACAAATCAAAAAAGGCCTAAAGAATTGGAAGAACATTCCATGCTCATGGATTGGAAGACTAAATATCATTAAGATATCAATTTTACTCAAATTGGTATACAGATTCAATGTAATCCTGATAAAAATTCCACCAGTATTTTTTTTAAACTGAAAGCACTATTATCAAGTATATTTGGAATGTTAAGGGGTCCTGAATAGCAAGAAACATTTAAAAAGGAAAAGTGAACTCTCCTCTCTGGACTTTAAATCATATTACCTAGCTATAGTGTAAAAACAGCATGGTACTGGCATAAAGACAGAGACATAGACCAATGGAAACAAAGTGATGGTTCAGAAACAGACCCTCATATGTATGGTGAAGTGATTTTTGACTAGCCTGTTAAACCCACACAGCTCAGGCAGAACAGTCCATTCAACATATGGTGCTGAAAGAACTGGATATCCATAGCCAAAAGAAGGAAAGAGGACCCCATCTCACACCTTATCCAAAAATTAATTCAAAATGGATAAAAAACCTAAATTGAAAAGCAAGAACCATAAAGCTTCTAGAAGGAACTGTAGCGAAATATCTTCAAGACCTGGTGGTAGGTGGTGGCTTCTCAAAGGAGATAAAAGGAGGACTGAGATGGACTACTGATATTTAATGTATGTAGAAATTTTAATTACCTTTAATGTAAAAATATGGAGATATATAGAGTGGATGGAAACACATAGTGAGTAACAGCTAGTTTATAAATAGGAATGTGGCTGAAAATGGTAGTCTAGGTATATAAATGCCAATTGACAGAATGCTAGAGAATAATCTAGGAACTGAATAGCACAGTAAACCAAGAGGTGGATGAGAATTGTGGTTGATGGTACAGATGCAAGAGTGTCCTTTGTTAGCTAGAGCAAATGTACATCACAATTGCAGGGTAGTGGGAACGTGGAGAAGTATGAGAAAAATACAACTGTAGTGACCTATGGACTTTGGTTAGCAGAAATAATATAATATTCTTGCATCTATGCCAAAGATGTACTGTGTTAATAATGGGGCAGTATGGAAAATGCATGTCAAATGTATATATGGACGTGGTAACAATCAGATGATATTATCTTACCTGTAACAAATATTCCACAATAGTATGGTGTGTTCATACAGGGGTGTTGTTTGGGAATTCTGTCCACGTGCATGATCGTTTATAAGTTTACAACTTCTGTCACTAAAATATATTTTAAAAATAATAAAAGGGTGATTTGGGGGAAAAATAGATCCAATTGTAAGATGAGAACTATAATTAGAAGTAGGATTTTGACAATATTCTTTCATAATTTGTAACAAACATCTCATGACAATGCAATGTGTTGGTGGAGGGTTGATGTATGGGACCCCTGTATGATGTTATGCACATTTGCTTTGTAAGTTCACAACTTTTACTATACTCTAATTGTTTATGTATGTTCATATATAAGTGATATAAAGATAATAATAGGGTGGGGAAAATACTTTGTTTAGTAGTAATATTTTGACAATGCTTTTTAATCATTAGTTATATATGTTTAACAACAATGCAAGGTATTGGTTGTAGGGTGAGGTATGAGAGTCCTGTATGATGTTATATATGTTTGTTTTATAAGTTCACAACTATTACTATATGCTTATTGTTTATGTGTATTTGTGAATGAATGATATACTTCAATAAATTTTTTAAAAAAGCAAAAAAGGTCACTGGATAGTTCTTTGATCAGTAAATATATTCTTTAGGAATGAAGGCACTAAACATACTTGTTTTCTTTTGTTAGAAAAATTTTAAGAGAATTGGTCAACAATATACCTTTTTAAACAATATGTGAAAGAAAGCTCTTCAGGTTTAAAGAAATGATGACTTCAGTAATTAAGAGCATGATAAATGGTATATATAGAAGACTATCTGCAAAGTATGTATAAACGTTTGAAGCAAGTATTATATTAACATCAGAAAATGCATTGCATATAAACTTAATAAGTATGACAATTAGAATATAAAGGAGAGTTTAGGTGGGAATATATATATATGGTTGTATGTTTTTCACATTAAAAGTACAGTAATACAATATCACCCACCAGCCACCCAGCTAGATGAAACAGTCTGGTGCTGGAAGAACTGTGTATCATATCCAAAAGAAAGAAAGAGGACCGCTATCTCACAAATTATATAAAAATTAACTCAAAATAGATAAAAAACCTTAATATAAAACCTAGATCCACAAAAGCCCTAGAAATATATTTGAGGAAACATCTTCAAGACCTTATGGTAGGTAGTGGTTTCTGAAACCTTATACCCGAAGCACAGGTCATGAAAGGAAAAAAAATAGAAAAATGGGACCTCCTCAAAATTAAACACTTTTATGCTTCAAAGGACTTTGTCAAGAAGGTGAAAAGACAGCCTAACAATGGGAGAAAATATTTGGAAACCACATATCAGATAAGGTTTGATTTCCATGTTATATAAAGAGATCATGCAACTCAATGATAAAAAGACAAGCAGCCCAATTGAAAAATGGGCAAAAGACTTTAATAGATACCTTTCCAAAGAGGAAATACAAATTTCCAAAAAGCACATGAAAAGACGTTCAGCATCACTAGCTAATAGGGAAATGCAGATCAAAAGTACAATGAGGAGGGCAGCGGATTTGGCCCAGTGGTTAGGGCGTCCGTCTACCACATGGGAGGTCTGCGGTTCAAACCCCAGGCCTCCTTGACCCGTGTGGAGCTGGCCCATGCGCAGTGCTGATGCATGCAAGGAGTGCCCTGCCACGCAGGGGTGTCCCCCGCGTAGAGGAGCCCCACGTGCAAGGAGTGCTACCCGTAAGGAGAGCCGCCCAGCGTGAAAGAAAGTGCAGCCTGCCCAGGAATGGTGCTGCACACACGGAGAACTGACACAACAAGATGACACAACAAAAAGAAATACTGACAATGACAGAAGTGGACAAAGACAATGCAGCAAATAGACACAGAGAACAGACAACAGGGGTGGGGGGTGGCGGGAGAGAAATAAATAAATAAATCTTAAAAAAAAGTACAATGAGATATCATCACACAACTTATAGAATGGCCATTATTAAAAAAAAAAAACAGAAAGTTGCAAGTGCTGGAGAGGATGTGGAGAAAGAGGAACATTCCTTCACTCTTGGTGGGAATGTAAATGGTGCAGCCTCCATGAAAGACAGTTTGGTGGTACCTCAGGAAGTTAAACATAAAATGACTGTATGATCCTACAATTCCACTACTAGTAATATATTCAGAAGAACTGAAAGCAGGGTCATAAACTGACATTTTCACACTGATGTTCATAGCAGCATTATTCACAGTTACTCAAATGGATACCACCCAAGGGTCCGTCAATCAATGAATGGATAAACCAAATGTGGTATATGCATATGACTGACTGCTATCCAGCTCTAAGAAGAAATGAAATCAGAATGTATTTGCCAACATGGATGAACCTTGAAGACATTATATTGAGTGAATTTAGCCAGACATAAGAGGACAAATACTGTGTGGTCTCACTAACATAAACTAAATACAAAGTTTAAAGTAATGAAGTTAAAATCTAGAGTATGGTCACGAAGGCATAGAATGAGGGCTAAGAAGGGGGAGCTGATACTTAGTGTAGATAGATGTTTAGTTGATAGTAAATGTTTGGAAATGAATAGAGTTGATGGTAGCACATTATAGTAAGTATAAGTAACATTACTGATTTATAGAGGTGAATATTGTAATCTAAGGATGTACATGTCAATAGAAAGAAAGCTAGAGGCTGATCTTGAGATCATATAACATAGTGAGCTCGGTGGTGGATGAGGTTTGTAGATAATAGAACAAATACAGGAATGTTCATCTATGAGCTAGAAGAAATGTATGCCACTTTTACAAGGTGCTAAGGTTATTGTGATACAGGGGGAAATACAACTAATGTAACTTATGGACTACAGTTAACAGTAATATTATAATATTTTTGCATCAATGGCAACAAAGGTACTATATCAAGGCTAAGGGTCAATAATAGGGATATATATGAGGGTAAGGCATTTTTTTTCTGGATTAATGAGAATGTTCTAAAATTGACTGAGGTAATGAAAACAAAACTCTGTGATGAAACTTAAAGCCACTGAGTGTATGTACATTTTGGAAGGATTGCACAAAATATGGGAATGTATAACATAATGAACCCTATGGTGGATGATGGATTATGGTGAATAGTACTAATGTAAGAGCATTCTTTCATGAATTTTAACAAATGTACAGTACTAACACATGGCATTAATAAAAAGGAGGTATATGGGGAAAATACTGTTAATGTAAGCTATAAACTATAGGTAGTAGTAATATTTGGATATAATTTTATTAATTATAATAAATATTCCATACCAATGCAAGAAGTTGGTAAAGGGGTGGTGTACAGGAATCCTTTATGTTATAGTCTGTTTTGTAAACCCACAATGTCTATAACAATTTTTTTCATGTTGGGTATGTCTATTTCAATCATTAAAAATACTGGAAAATAGAGACAATGAGACTATTAAACTATATTAAATTAATAATTAATCAAAATTGAAAACTAAAAATATTTAAATAGTCAAAGAAAGGAAGAAAAGCATAGGAGGTTAAAAAGTAACAGGGAGAAACATAAAAACAAAGAAAAAAAATAGTAGACCTAAAGTAAAGCATAGCAATAGCATAGCAACAATGTAAATATTCATCAAATAAACATCCCAACTGTAAGACAGTGATTGAACAATTAAATTAAAAAGCAAAACCCAACTATATGCTGTTTACTAGTCTTTAAATATAAAAACACAGATAGATCAAAACTAATGTGGCACTCAGAGTGTGTCCCACAAGGAGAGTTGCCCTGTATGAAAAAAGCGCAGCCCATCCAGGAGTGGCGCCACACACATGAGAGCTGATGCAGCAAGATGACACAAAAAAAGAGGGATGCAGTTTCCCAGTGCCGCCAGATAATGCAATCGGACGCAGAAGAACACACAGCGAGTGGACGCATAGAGCAGACAACAGGCGGGATGGAGAGAGAAAGAAATAAATCTTTAAAAAAAAAAACTAAATAAAACATACATCATGCAAATAATAAACATTAGGCTGCGGTTAATATTTTTTATACTAAAATAAAATTTACTTCAAGACAAAGGTTGTTATCATAAAAAATGAGGTGATTTCATAAAAATAAAAAGAACCCTTTATCAGGAGGACAGAGCAGTTTTAAATGTGTATGTGCCTAATAATAAACCTTAAAAATCCACAAAGCAAAAATTGTCAGAGTTAAAAAGAAAAATAAAGCATCATAATAATGCTAGCAGATTGTGATGTCCTTCTCTCAGTAAAATATTATAAAGATATACAAGATCTGAAGGAAATTAATGACTTTGTTTATGTAAATGACATTTATTGAGTTCTATTCAATAGCTACAAAATACACTCATATTAACTGAATTTGATATCTAGACCAAGATAGACCACAGGCTGAGTCTTAAAATTTATCTCATTAAATTTAAATTATTTTTTTTACATCTTACAGAGTATATTCTCTGAAAATGAAGAAATTAAATTTGACAATCAATTTTGATTGAAATTTTGATAAGAAATCAATGATAAGGCATCTAAGAAAATCCCAAATATGTGGAAAGTAAACAACATGCTTCTAAATAATTAATGGGTCAAAGTTTAAATAAAAAAGGAAATTAGAAAGCATTTTGAGTTAAGTGACACTCCAGTTTACAAAATAATTGCATATCAAAATGGCAAATAGAATTTTTGCTAATAATATGTTTACATGCACAAAAATCCAGAGACATTTTAAAAGATTCCTTCTGTGAAGGGAAAATAATCATTTCATGATACAAATTATTGTGCCTCCTTCTATTAATGCATTAATAATTTTGTGTACCTGTGTACATGTGTATGTGTACACACATAAATGTTTGTGAAATAAATATAGGAAGCTGTTCTGTGATTAATTGTGCTTACAAGACTCCCCTACATATGCATTTATTTTAATAATTAAATTAACTAAGTAAAACATGCTTTCAAAATTCATTTTATTAATATCCAAATAAATTATCATAATGAATTATAAAGAAAATACAGATAGGCCCTGTATTTCAGATGAAAGACAATGCAAAAGAGAGAAAACATTCTGAAAATTGTTTAGATTCAATTATTTTATCTTTCCTATTCAGATGGAATTCTTAAATTTGCACACTTAACAATTGCCCAAATGAAATGTGAAAATAACTTCATGCCTCAAGCCCAAACCTTTACTTCTTGACTCTTCATTGACCATTATCTTTATATACTTATATCAGAAGCCCTTAGCAGGATTCTCAGAGCCTTTCCTGTTACACACCATACTGGTGAATGCATTCTGGTAAAACTGCAAACGGATATGTTTGGAACTGAAGCAACTGCAATGGTAATATTTCAATACCAGTATCGTCCCACTGACAAAGATGAAAATCAGATTCACATTCTTTTTCATTACATTTTCAGCCTGTTCTAAACATGTGTTTATTTTCTTTTACCAAGAGGAATAATTGACTCCTAAAGGGCAAAAAGATACAAAAAATAATCAGAGAAAACAGAGGTCTTCCTTGCTACTTAAGGCAACTGATTTTCGATTTTTTCACTGGGTATTAATGTAGTTTATTGAAATGATAATTTTGTATTCAAGGAAAAGTCAAGAACATTTTAGCAGTGCTGTACATTAAAATCGATTTTTAAAATTTTTCCCTGCTTACCTTTTTATTACCAATATTTGGAAAATAGCTTACTATTTCATATTGAGACCATTTTTGGCCCATTTAAATTATTTTATATTTATGCTTTTGAACCTACTTTCTCTGTCAAGGGAAACCACATTACCACATTAATGCAATCCTGTTATCACTGCTGGGTTTAGTCCTTACATTTTGTAGCCATTAAGAAAACTAGATGCATGGAATTCTTCATTTAGTCAAACGCTTATTTTGCATTTTAGAAATTAATTTGCCCTATTTTGTACAACATTTTTCACACTGTGGAACTCCAGTAATAGTTTATGTAAAAGGATATGTACACTCATTTATTCAACACATAATTATATTGATGAAGCTTCGAGGATATCATTCTGCAAAGTTGATGGGTACTCTGATTTCTATATTTAAATTTGCTAAAGGCAGACAAAATTAGATTCTGAACTCTTTTTGACTATGGCAAAATTGAGTATTATATACATGACAAAGTTGCCAATAAAATTATTTTTGCAGTTTTTGCTCTTAGAACAGTGAAAAGAAAGTCATATCCATCTCTCTGGGTTTGCGGACGCCCTCATTCTCTTCATTCAAAATTTTTTTTCTTTTTTTGGTCCACTTCTCAGTTTTTATATTATAATAAATGGGTATTGACAATTGAGTCAATAGATATTTATTGTGTACTAACTATATGTTAGGCATGAATCTAGGGACTATATTTACAAAGACAAACCTAGATTCAACTATACTATGGGGCAGATATGCAAATGAAATGTAATTATAATACAATATGATAATAGCAATAGTTACACCATGAACAGAGAGATGTAGGAGTACAAAAAAGAGGGACTGTGATTACTCTGGTGGGAGCTGTTTCAGAAAGCTTTATGGAGAAAGTGCTGTTGAACTGGATCTTGGCATATGTGGTGGCTTGAAGCTATATACCATAGAAAAGCATATTCTTAAACTTCGTCTTTTCCTGTGGGTGTGAATCCATTGTAAATAGGACTTTTTAATGAGGTTACTTCAGTAAGGTGTGGTCCAAACAAATCAAGATGCGTCTTAGTCCCAATACTGCCTATAATCCTATTCTATTTATAAGCGGAATGAAATTCAGACACACAGAGAGAGCGAGTCATGGGAAGAAGCCAGATATCTGCGGAATCCAGAAAAGCCAGTAGAGGCTAACATACGCATTGCCATGTGAAAGAAGAGCCAAGGACCAAATGTTGCAGGCAGCCAGTCCCAGAACATCACAGACTCTTGGGAGAAATCACCGCCTTGATGATGTTTTGATTTTGGACTTCTTGTAGAATCAAAGTGGTGAGTTAATAATATTTGCTTTAGTATCCAGGAAACTACCACAGTGTATGACAAACTTTTTGCTCCTATTCTTTCTTTTTTTATTTGTTTGTTTTATTTATGATGTTAATTTTCCTTAGACCAGTGTTTCCTAAGATGTTATCCAAAAACCACTTGGTCAAAATTTATTAGTATTTATTAACATGTAACTTCTTATACTCCCCCAATTTTATTCAATAGCTATGGTATAGAGAATTTTAGCAATCCTCAGGGCATTTTTTTTTAGCACAATACATTTGTTCATGGAAATGATAACAATTATTTCTCCTTGCATCATGATTATAATTATTTTCATAATTGTATTATGCACCACCACTGTCTCCACATTTTGTTAGCAAGAACCCATAGTTAGTTAGATATCACTGTAATGTATTATATATCCAACAAAGATTGGTTTTCTTGGAAATAAATTATATTCAATGAGTTAAGAATCCTGGGATTGGTGAGTCAATCAAAATAGCAGGTCGATGAGGGCAGGGCAAGATGGTGGCTGAGTAAGGCATTCTAAGAGCCAGCTCATCCTACGGGGCACTTAGTAATGTAAATGGAGCTATCTAAAGCACCTGTTTGGGAGCCCAGGAAACCAGAAGAGCATCTTGAAACATCTTGAGAAAATGGAAGGAGGAGACTGCACATCTGCAGTGAAGATTCATGAGTAGAGCACTCCACATCATGGAGGCTGGTGCTCATCTTCCATTGGTGGCACAAACTGCCTCAGGAGCTACTCTATGGCTGGAGCAGGAAGCTCCATTTCCCAAAAACAGGGGAGGAAGAGACAGTTGGGCACAGACTTCAGCTACTGAATAGTAAATTCAGCTAACTAAATATAATCCTAAGAACAGCTAAAGTTTCAACCTGTCCAAGATGGAGAGAGGATACTAGATACCATTTTAACTCTGCCTCCAGCTTGAGGGGAAGCAGTGCTGATTCAAAATCACAGTGATGGTAGGGACCAGCTTCTTTCCACCCAGATCAGATTGCAACTGAAGCCTAGTCCTGAGACCTATCTCTGGCAGTAAAGAAGCTTGGGGGACCTGCACCAGCCTCTCTGGGCAACTGTAGGTGCTTTCAGTTGGCACAGCTCCATCAGACATCAGACATCTGGGGCTCCATCCCCATATCCCAATAGAACAGGAGAGGAGCTATGTTTCCTCCATCTCTCTAGGCAACTGCCAGTGCTTTTGGGTCATAAGAACTGGTTTGCTGAGTACCTTCAATTTCATTTTCACCTTTTCACCCCAACAAGATAGTAGGGGTCTGGTGTTTCCTCAGCCACTCCGGGCAACTGCAGGCACTTTTGTCCCTCATGAACTGATTGTTAAGTGTCTTCAATTCCATCTCCACTCCCACCACCCCCCTTAGAGTAGGAGGTGGCTGGTGTTTCCTCACTCTCAGGGCGAACACAGGTGCTTTTGGCCTGCAAAAACCTGACTGTTGAATGCCTGTGTCTCCACTTCCCACCTCCAATACTATAAAAGAGTGGGTGGTATTTCCCCAGCCTTTCTGGGTAACTGCATGTGTTTTTGGCCTATCCAGACTGAATAGTTGGACACCTGTAGTCCATTCCCACCCCTGAGCAGGAAAGGAGGGGTTGGTGTCTGGCCATCTTTCTGGGAAATTGCAGGCACTTTCATTCTGAACAGACTAGACTATTGTGTACCAGTGGATGCACCCCTTCCCTGAATAGAAAGAGGTGGTTGGCATTTCCTCAGCCTTTCTAGGCTGGTTAGAAATGGGTTGTGGTTGAAAATGATAGTCTAGGGATGTAAATGCCAATTGAATGGAAGCTAGAGAATAATTTAGGGACTGACGAATATAGTGAACCCAGAGGTGGATGAGAATTGTGATTAATAGGACAAATGCAAGAATATCCTTTTGCAAACGTCACTATTACAGTGTGGTGGGAATGTGGAGAAGCATGGGAAAAATACAATTATTGTAACCTATGGACTATAAGTAACAGCAATACTGTAATATTCTTGTATCAGTGCCAAAGACGCACTGTGTTAATAATATGGGAGTATGGAAAAATATGCCAAATGTACACTAGGGACCATAGTTAGTGGTAATAGTCTGATGATATTATCTCATAATCTGTAACAAATGTTCTGCAAAGGTATGGTGCATTGGTGAAGTGGTGTTGTATGGGAATTCCACACGTGCATGATTGTTTTGTAAGTTCACAACTTCTGTAATAAAAATATATTTAAAAAAAAATAGTAGGTCAAGGTAGTTTTATCAAATGTTGAGATCCTCTTTGCAATACCCTACCAAGTGGTCTAGTCTGTGTCATGTCTTTGCCCTTCCTTGTTCCTCTACCTGGAGTATATTCTAATCCTCTCCTGCTGTCAGAATTTGCTCAGTTTTTACATTCAGCCCAAGTCACTCCTCCGTGAAGCCATCCCTAAAGGATTGACTCTTTCTTCTGTTGTGCTACATATACCACATATATTTTTGCTATTGTTCAAAACACACTGCATTGGAAATTTTGTTGGTAAAGCTGTCCTAGTCTTCTTCAGAGTAGAAATTGTTCTAATTATTATTTGTTTATGTTCTTTGCATAGCGAAGTGCCTTGTATCAGTGTATAAAAATATGCTTTTAAAAATGTATTTGAAATAGTAACCTAGTAACCATTAATATATCTATGCTGATGATATTACTCATAAAATGGCTAAAGATTAAAGGTAACATTAATTTTTTCAGGTTGAAAAATATTAGAACTTGAATTTAGTGAATAAACCAGAAAAACTCATAATGATTAAGAAAAGAGGAAATTTCAAGAATCTGTAATTGTAAGAAAAATGTCTAAATTTTTAAGAATCATTTTGCAATGATAAACAGGCAAATTATTTTTTAAGTGAAAAATAAGAATATAAATGTATGTTTGATGTTTCTTTAAAGTGACTATGTAGGATTTTGTATTCTAAATCAAATAAGAAAAATAAAGTATTGAAAATACTCTGTGTATAAAATATTAATATGGGTATTTTATAGTATACAGTGTTCAATTCCAAATGATTAATTTCTGTTTTCTTTTTTATAGTGAAAGTTTTTCAGCTTTATAGTGTTGATAGAATTTGTTTAGGGGATATCAATTTGGGAGCATTTTCTAACTATTAAAATAGGAAAAATCATTATAGGATGCAGTTTTTCTTGGGAAACTATGATTATTCTCATTGGTGTCTATTTCCTTGAGAAAACAATCCAATCCTGGAGCCATAGAGATTCCCACAGATGACACATACAAATTCTGCAGACAACTCAGAGCTACTTTAACATTTATTCCCTCTTGGTCTTTCACGTGTTTAGTTGTAGGTAAAATCAGTAATTATTTCCCCGAGGTATATCATTGCAGTGACACTGAACCTTTCTGGTTATATTTACTAATCTATTCTTTCACTTTGGTGCATTAGTGCAAACACTCTAGACAATCTGAAGAATATAATTATGAAATAAAATCTACCAAAAAACATGTAATTTGTAGTGCCTTTTAAAAAGTGAAATTTTCATCCATGGCTATAAATACTAAGTTATAGATTTCTGAGTCTTTCTCATCCTCATCATTCCTGAACCTCTTGTCAATGCTTGGGGCTTCCAGGGATGCTCCCAATTTTTTTATTCTGAGAGCAAGTGAGACAGTGAAACTCACAGTATTTATCTTGAGCAGAAGATGTAAGAAGAAAGAAAATAAAAAATCTTTGCTAATCTATCGAAAGGCAGTGAGTTAAAATTTGGTTTCAAACTGTCAAATTGACAGGTCAGCAGTTCTAAAGCCTCACTTGATCGCCTATTTTTTTCTGGGAAAGTCCCTAATAATTTCATTCCCTGGGTTAATTCCCTGTCAGAGAGTACCCCTACTCCCCTTTAATTGAGCAAAGTCACATTGAATATTCTTCCTTTGTAGCCAAGAAAGTGAGTGGTGGATGATTGTCAGTTTTGATCTGTCAAAACTTTCAATTGTCCTTCCCTTAGCAATGTTAGCTGTCTGGCCAAAATTGTTCAGCCATTCTTGGCACTCAGAGGTGACTTTTAAAATAAAATTTAAAGGTATATTTTACAAACAATAACAGAATCCATTTAATGTGTACAATTCAATGACTTTTGACAGATGCACATACTCATGAAACCACCAGCACAAAATACAGAACATTTCTCTCACTCTCAAAGGGTCCCCGGTGCCCTTTATCAATTTGTTTTTATTTTGTTTATTTTTAAAGAAGCTTTGGATTACATAAATCATCAATATTGAGGAATACACAAACATAAGGGGAGAATGCAACTAGGGACTAAAGTAGACTTATTATTCTAGCAATGGAAGAACTTGTAACATTGATAAAAAGACAGTGGCCACCAGAGGTTCTGAGGGAAGGGAGAGGGAAGAATAGGTGTAACATAGGGCATTTGGGGACATTGGAATTGTCCTGCATGACACTGCAGTGACAGACACAGGCCATTATACATTTTGTCAAAACCTGTAAAATTGTGCGGTGCAATGTAAACTACAATATAAACTATACTGCATGCCTAGTAGCAGTGCTTCAATTTGTGTTCATCAGTCATAACAAATGTACCACACTAATGAAAGATCCTGTTAATGGGGAAAAGTGGGGAGAGGGAGGGAGCAGGGTACATGGGAATCCCCTGTATTTTTGAGGTGACTTCTTTTCACAAAGGGACAGGCAGAGGTTAAAGGTAGCTTGACAGAACCTGTGACTATTTTTGTCAGAATCAGCCTGAGCATTTGCCACAGATCAAGACAAATATGTGGAAGACATCACTTGCTAGAGACTCCTCATCTCACTGCTCTTTTGGTCCATTTGTTGTTTCATTTCACTGATTAACTTTGGATGTTTCTAATTTTGAACTGCCGGAACTGAAATGCAAAGAGAAGCCTCATCTTTGAGGTCCTGGAATCTTACAGAAACTGGGCTCTGCCCCCATTAGGCAGTCAGGGAGCATGTGAGACCTATCTTATACATCGTTTTGTCCCTTATAAGAAGTTTCTACTTTGCTAAATTTCTTTGTAAAACTGAAAGGCTGGCTGACTGACCAATAACTAAACATACTATGTTTGAAATAAAAGGAGTAAAATTTATTTTTAGTTGTAATAAATATAATAATTTTAAGGTGTGGTATATTGAATCATGTGCCTGAACAAAATACATGTTCTTAGTCTTAATCCACATTTTGATGGTTGTGAACCTCTTTGTAAATAGACCCTTTTGAACATACTATTATGAGTTAATACATGGTCAAACTGAATCAGGGAGGATCTTAAACATTATGACAATAAGCTTTTATAAACACAGGATGTTTGGGCACAGTCACAAGAAACCAAAAATTGGAAGAAGCCAGAAGACATATTACCAATCTCTACCATATTCCAGAGGTAGAGGTAAAAGCCAAGGACCCCCAAAGATTGTGGCAAGCCATAAGAGAATACTACAGACTGGGGGAGAAATCATGGCCATTTTGAGACCTTAATGTTGGACTTCTAGCCTTCAAAATTATGAGTCGATAAAAATGCTTGTTGTTTAATCCAACTCATTGTGTGGCATTTGTCACAGGAGCTCAGGCAAACTAGGACACAAGGAAAGAACTACGTAAAACCAGCAGGTTCTAATTCTATGTAAAGTTTCTAGAGGCACATTGCAGACTGGCCCTGAGTCTAATTTAGTCTCTGCAGCTCACCCCTCCAAGATGCTGCCCAGATGGGCTCTCACACAATGGGAATGGATCTATCCACAGACATGGTGGAGTTTTCTGAGTCCTGGCTCACCACATCATAATGATATTTTGTTCTTTTTAATATCATCATCAAAGAGTTCATAGTTATTATAAATCCAGGAATAGAAAATTTTAACCTTGTCACCTACAGTCATGTCAATCAATTCTTTCATTCTTTTACTGCATACTATATGTATAGGTGAAAGAAAAAAACTTCATTATAAATTCAGTATAATGCTTCCATGATGTTTTGAGGCTTGGGGCAAACACTGGCAGCATTACTGAAAGGTATGAGGAGAAGAGCAATGGGTGCACAGGGTCCCCATCTGTCAGCATCCTAAGGAGAGGTGGACTGACACCAGAGCAGACCTAGATGTACCATGTTTAGTATGATTTTTTCAGGGTGTTGTAGTAAACACTAGCTACTCTGTCCAGATCTCCTCAAAAGTGTTTTACCATTTCTTTGCACCTGTCCTCTAGCTTCAGAGTGCTTTTGCTTCTAAAAGCCAATACTTGAGACACTAATGTGTGGCTCTCAGACTACAAGAGCTACGTTTCCCACAAGCACCGACATTACACAGTGCCTGATGTCTTCCCCAAGGCAGCTCTTAGCCAATCGCTAACAGTTGTGAGTTAAGAAAGTCCAGCTTGTGCAGGACAAATATGAGGCGTAATTTACATTCCCCTGGGGGATTGGACTAAAGCAGCTCTTTTGTGGATTTTTCCTGAAATTATACCTTTCCTTAGTTCCTTCCCTTTCCATGTCCTGCTTTCCCTACTCCTTTCATGTTTCTCCCAGACAACTTCTTAAGTAAATCACCTGCACAAAATAATTCAGTCCTTGACCCAGGTCTGGATCTGCCCCTTGACCCACTTGATCAAAATCGTGGGGCAAGTGTGAAAGCAGCCTTATACGAACAGATTTGTTTGGTAATCCAGATATCTGGCCTAGTGTCAGCAGTTTTCAGCCCTTGTGAGATGGAATTTGCTGGTCACTTAGAATTCTAGGGGACCCTGGGAATTTAGATGGGTATATTGGTTATTTATTGTTGCATAACAAAAATCCCCCCAAATTTAACTAATTAAAAAATATACATCTATAATTTCACAGTTTTTATGGGTCTGATATCTGGGAATAATCTAGCTGCATCGTCTTCTACAACATCTCAAAGGACTATAACTAAGTATCTGCCAAGGCCACAGTCATCTTGAGGTTCAAATAGTGGAGGGTCCACTTCCAAGTCCACTCAGAGGTTGTTGGCAAGTGTCAGTGCTTTGGGCATTGTTGGACTAAAGGCTTCATTTCCTTGTTATATGTTGGCCCAAGGACCCCCTTAGTTCTTTGTTACATGAGTCTCTTAAATAGGGCATAGAAAACAAGGCAAGAAGGGAAGGAGAACGTGAGAGAATTCCAACAAGACAGAGTGAAAGCTAGAAATATGGGAGTCAAATTCTTTTGCACCCTAATCATGGATGTGATATAGCATCACTTTTTCCATACTCATTTCCATACTCTCAAAATGAAGAGAGTTTTGTTTGTCAGTCCAGTTTCCTTTAATTAAAACCTTAATTTATAATTCAACAATCACATTCAGAGGTAAATTCTAGATTTTATTATTCAATATAAAGAAGTACATATCGTGGCGGACTTGGCCCAGTGGTTAGGGCGTCCGTCTACCACATGGGAGGTCCACGGTTCAAACCCCGGGCCTCCTTGACCCGCGTGGAGCTGGCCCATGTGCAGTGCTGATGCACGCAAGGAGTGCCCTGCCACGGAGGTCCTGCCACGGAGGGGTGTCCCCCGCATAGGGGAGCCCCACACGCAAGAAGTGTGCCCCGTAAGGAGAGCTGCCCAGCGGGAAAGAATGTGCAGCCTGCCCAGGAATGGTGCCGCACACACGGAGAACTGACACAACAAAATGACGTAACAAAAAGAAACAGATTCCCGTGCTGCTGACAACAACAGAAGTGGACAAAGAAACAAGACACAGCAAATAGACACAGAGAACAGACAACCGGGGTGGGGGGGGGGGAGAGAAATTAAAAAAAAAAAAGACATAAAAAAAAAGAAGCACATATATTTACACATAAATACCATTTAGATATCAGGACAAGGGAGAAATACTTGTAATAGTTTCATCCTTGAAATGCTTTATAATAAGAAAATTATTTAAATCCTGTCAAGAAAAATCACATAGTTTAGAAACTCAAAAATCTCAGCTGCCACTCCAATGGCACTTCTTTTGACACTTTCTGAAACGATGCTCAGATAATTTGCTTCTTTGCTCAATCTGGCTTAACAACTGAAAGGTTTTTTATGCTGGTCTTCCATAAAAAGCTCTGTGTCCACTTCATTGGCTCCGAAATGAATCAGCTTGACTCCTGGATATAAATGATTCATTGGATCTTATCATCCCCATACTGGCTGCCTAGGCTCTCACTTTGCTAATATAATGATGCCTAAATACTGAGTCCAGATGTTCCCATGGGATAAGCAGGGCAAAGAGAACACTAATATGTGAGGGATAAAGTTTGTACTATTTTGAATTTTTTATTTAAAATTGTAGTTATATCTTATAGTCAGACTGTACTAAAACTTTTAATGCCATAGTATAGATAATCTTATTTTCTCTGTTTGACTCTATGCACCTCTATATATGCATTTGTGCCTTACCTTTTAGATAGTAAATAACGTCTAGTCAGCAGAACTGCCAAGACAGCCATTATTTAGAAGCTGGTCTTAACACCTGTCTAAAATTTCAGAAAAGATCAAGGCGTCCTTGCCCCCACCAGTTAATGAAAAAACCAAGAGGCATTAAATGAAAAGTAGCAACCCCATGCTCGACTGAGTGGCCTCCTATGCTCAGTGACTCTGGAGTGAGCAGTTATTACTGACTGAGGAGGACCAATGACCTTGCAAAAATAGCAAATATGCATGAAGGTTAGTCCTATGGTTTCAAGAAATCTTTTTTCAATGCATAATCGATTTTAAGGTTGAATCATTGCTGTGGTTAAGCAGTAATTCAAAAAATTAAAATATATGAATTAAGGGAGAAAAAAGAGCCAAGAAAAAGCCTTGTACCAGAATGTTTAAAAAGCACTGGAATCCCAGGGCACCCTCAGCCAGACAGCCATCAAGTAGCTGAACAAAACAGCAGAAACTTGCAATTCATAAAAAATCATACAGATGTGATGCTGGAAATCCATTCTTTTTCTTGCGGGACATTTTCTGCCTCAACAGTAATAAAATTTATACAATTGCTAAGTCAAACAGATGTAGCTTACATTGTGTCTAAAGGCCACCAAATCTGGATTCTGGGAGAATTAGATAAGAGAGAAAGCTCTTGTGTCAAAACTATAAGCCCTGCACTAGTTTCCTAGCTTTTTATGCTAAAATGAAGGGATAAATAGAAGGTAAAAGCCAGATCTCTATCTACAGTTTAAACTTTTCCAAATGAAACAAGCATTTTTGCCTAGCAAGAAGCATGTAATGCCTCTTACCTCAGTTAAGAAACTCTCGGCACTACATTTAGAAGACAGAGATTTCTTAGGTGGGGCACTAAGATACTAGGTGAGCAGACTGAAGAAGACCTTGACTATTTTCTAAAATCTAACAAAATATGTTTATCCAATTTTTAAAAATAGTGTAAGTTTATTATTTAAAATAGAAATAAGTAAAAAAATTATCCATTGTTTCTTTTAACACACAGAAACATATACATTTTCATTTATAAATACACACGTGGGTACACACACATATATATATACCCTAATTTCTTTTGAAAAGCAGAATCATAGTGTTGATTTTGTTTGTAAACTGCTTTCATCACTTTAAAGTACATCCTGAATACCTTCCTGATTATGGCAGACATTGTTAATTACCTAAATAAGGTCGACAGTCCATTTTATCTTCCTAAAAATGATGTGGTCTAAAGCAGCAATGTGCCTGGTCCAAGGAGCTGAATGAGGATTGGTGCAAGCCACTCACAAAGATCCTGTCCCCTGATTTCCTAGCCTCCTCACAATGTAGGGCGACCACATGATCCATTGCAGACTCAGAAGCCCAAAGGGGAGAGAGTTGAAAGAGTTCTGGCACACTGTCCTTTTTCTAACTAAATAAGAGACGTAGCTGGCTTGGTTCCTTCTATCCTCACATTTTTCTGACTCGAGTATAGATGTGAAGGCTTGTGCTAGAGTAGCCATCTTGGGAGCTTGAGAGAAAGGAAAAGAGGATCACAGAAACATTCCCAAAACAAGTTTGACAACCAAGGTTATAAGAGAAAAATAAACATATATTGTTTAATCCACTGAGGTTGGGTGTTCTGTTACTTGAAGCCCAATACATTTCTTTCACTTTTAATCTCTCCAATTTCACTGATGTTAGGGTTACAGATTGTATGTTTAGATTTTTAAGCATTAAATAATATTAGCTCATATAGCAAGGTCTTTATTCTATTTCCTATTTTATTTCAATCATTCTGATAATTTAAAGAATGACACAATAATTTCGTATGTCATGATTAGTCATCTAATTTATGTTAATATCCTTTTATAAAAACCCTGCACAGGCTTAGCTAGCTCAAGATTAATAAATTTATTGTGATTGTATCTATTTTTTAATCATTATATCTATTCCTTTCAAATTCTGGTTTCTCACTTTCAATAAGATAGTAGGTAGATTTAGAGAAATATTTTAAGGAAATATTACTTTAGGTGATGCATACATCTGGCAAAAATATTAACAGTTGAATGGCGAAAGATTAAGTTGCGAATTCTTTCTACTATATGACTTTTAATTGTTTTATACTATGCTCTCACAAGATTGTTTTCATGGGTAATATTTGGAACATTTAATGAGTGTTATTTTATGAGCATCAACCATCAACCAATGGCCATAAAGCAAATAATGGAAATGGATACCAAGAGAAATAACCAGAACTGCTGGTATTCCTTATTGTATTAACAGTACATTTAATCAATTACCTTCTTACTAAATATTTACTTTGTGACACACTAATACCTAAACAATTCACTCAGTGTATTTGCCAAATAAATGTTTGAATTATTTCTTCAGGAAAATGACTATAAATTAAAGTTCTGGGAGGATTAATTACAAATATTTTTAAGCCTTCTCATATATATTACCTAATTTTTCCCTAGAATCCTTGTACCAATGCACTCCTACCAATAAAACAGGAAACTGCAAATTTCTCTTTCTTTTCATCATATTCTTTGTACAACTCAAACAACACAGAGGAATAAGAAATAATATAATAATGATGTCAAATTAACATACACTGAGGAGATCCACTCCAGGCAAAATCCTGTGTGTGGATTTTCAGGCCCAATTATATGCAGTTACAAGGCTTTGCCTGTCAGTCCTCATGGTGGGAGAAGGGGAGAGAAGAGGGGGCACTACTCTCCCCCTTATGCTCCCCCACCCCAGAACTGGTACACAGTCAATGAATTGCAGTTTTCTGGAAGGAGTTCAGTCACAGACTCAGGATGTTCCACCAACAAGCCCCATTCCCTCCCCAGTCCTGGCCAGCCATGCTCATAAGGATATCTGCATTCATAGCCCAGACACCCACACTCAGAGGCCTCCTTACTGGGGGCCTTGGCTGAGGCTCTTTTCTCCACTTTGAATCAGTATCCTTTCCACTCCTAGCCATTTTCCCTCTGTCCCCTCTCACGCCATAGGCCCATGAAGAGGCAGTTGCCTTTTATTTGGGGCTTCTTGGCAGTCAGATGACCTCCCCCCAACTGTGATGCACCCATCTGGCCCTCATCCAATTCTGTTCTGTGGAGAAAAATAGAACACTGGGGAGACTGTGCCTCTTTTTGCTTCCTTTTGCACCGTTTCCGTAAATGTATCAAAAAACGTATTGTTACTTTCAGTTTGGCCCATCATCCAAATTGACCACCCATGACACCTGGTTGCTTAACATATGCAAGTATACACACACACACATATGCGTTTTTTGTTTTAGTTTTTGAAATGATCCTTCTCTTTCATAATACCATTCGCTTCCTTTATTCATAAGACACTATATTGTGTCTCTCTTACCACTTCAATATATGTTGGTCTAGCCAATTGTTTCAAACTTTCAGTAAATTTTAACTTATAAAAGTTATATATGCACTTTCTAACAAATCAATGTCCAGATCTAAAAGTAAAATGTTAATAATCCCACTTGTCCCTCCAAACACACATAGCTTGAATTTACCTTTTTATCATAAACATTGCATAGCATCTTCTTTGTTTAAACACAGAGGTGCAAACATATATAGGCATTTATAGAGACTGATTACATTTATCTTCGAAAAATAGAATTATCTAAATATACAGTATATCTTTTTAAAAAAGTATGTCATTGATATCCCTTATAATCAATAGTTAGAAATGTAACTCTTTTTTTATTTTTAGAGAAGTTTTATATTTTCAGAAAAAAGTTTGCACAGAAAGCAGAGTATAAACTCACTTTTAATACATGTGTAGTATTGCCTGATGGTTATATTCTGGAAGTAATCCAAACATTCCCTTTTTAACATGCAACTTGTTTCTTTTTTTTTGCTGCTATTAAATAAAACATCCCTGTACACACACTCTTGTCAACTTATCTTTATTTGTTTGTTGTTTTTTCTTTAGGATAGATGCTCTCCACATAATTATACATCAATATAAGATTATATTATAGCATGTATATTTTTAATCCAAAATTGTAATAGCCATACTCATGATTCTTCTACCCCTTATATTTGAACCGATAATTATTACTATACCTATTAAATATATGACTCAGAGACTTAAATCTTCAGTCTGTTCATATGTTGGCTTAGCTCAGAATCTCAGTAGAGTTCCAGCCAACACCTACTCTCTAGTTCTTTGGACTTGCCTAGGACAACTAACAAAATAATGATGATGGGCAAGTCCCATCCCATATTACAAAGAGTATCTGCAACTGCAAGCAAAACAGTTCCATCCATCTGCCCCATTATATCTAAGACCCCTTTCAATCTGAAGCAGAGTAGACGTCAGCCCAAATTCCTCAAGACTGAGGAATGAACAATATAAGGGGTGGCGGGAACATAACCACGGGCCAAAGTGGATTTATTCCTATTATAGTTATTAGCCTGGGGTAATGGAAAAATTTGTGACATTGATATGAAGATAGTGGTTACTGGAGGTTCTGAGGGGAGGGAGAGGGAAGATTAGATGGAACACAGGGCATTTTGGGGGCATTGAAATTCTTCTGTATAATAATGCAATGACAGATGCATGTTATACATTTGTCAAAGCCTATAAAACTACAGCACAAAGTGTAAGCCATAATGTGAACTATAGCTCTGGGTTAGTAACAATGCTTCAATATTAGTTCATCAGTTGTAACAAATGTATCATAATAATGTGAGATATTATTAAAAGAGGAAAATGTGGGTGGGCAAGGGTGTGGGTTATATGGGAATCCCCTCTACTTTCGAGGTAACTTTTCTGTAATTTAAAACTTCTCTAGAAGTAAAGTTTATTATTACAAAAAATTAAAAAAAAAAGGGATTGTGGAGCTTATCACACTTAAGCACTACAAAAATAATTGTAATAGAATGTGTGAGGAAATCACATGTCACTGCAAAATGCTCATTCAATACTAGTAATTGGTGGTCTTTTAAATCTTTCATAAAAATGGCATTTAACTGTGGTTTAATTACAATGAGTTTGAGAATCTATATTTGTTGTTGATAATTTGCCATTTTCGCTTGTGATTTACATTCCTCACTTTTTGTCAATTTTCTATTGTAGTATTTCCCCCATTGCTTTTGAATTTATTGAGCTCTTTGTGTATATGTATTACGAATATTAACTTTTGTCTTCAATAAATGCTTCCAGTGCTTTCTTAGTCTCTCCTCTGTCTTTTGGCTATTTTCAGTGTATAATTGCCGTTTCATCTGCCAAGTTTTAATTTTTTCATGTAATAAAATATTGCTATTTTATAGGTAGACACTTAAATTATACAGCATTTATTTCTGTTTAAACTCTACTAAGTATTTATTTTTACTTTCTTCAACTTAGATAGACCATAATCCCAGCTTCACTTATTAAGCAAATCAACATTTTCCAACTGACTTGAAAAGATACCTTTGCCAGTAGTCTGCTGCATAATCTGATTATTAAATTTTCAGGGGTTTTGCAAGCAGGTTGTCATCACATTGGTATCTTGAAATTAATCATGGTGGGGATATGTACCTGGAAAACCACAATCTCTACATCAGGCCTCCCCATAACACCCCCAAACCAGAGAGCTAGTTGTTAATTATTTGTTACTCACCAGTTCTTTTGTCATATGTAGCTTCCTCATATCTTTGAGCCTATTGGTAGGCTCTGCATTTTGATCCATTCATCTGTTTCCTTAATGTCACACCAATCTACAGTAGATTCCTTTCAAAACCTGATATGGCTAAAAGACCTCTTTCCATAAGAAAGGGTTAATGAAAAATGAAATATCCGAAAATATATCTCTTCTCCAGTCCTCCTCAATTAAAATCAAGAGTTCATTTTGTTTGAAGAAACTTACAGAATACTGATGACAGGAACAGTTTGCTAGTTGCACTCAATAATTACTGTTAATATACAATAATGTTATTTTACATTTATCTAGTGTAATCCAGCTCTTCTTTGGTTACTGTATGCATGGAATTCCTTTTTCCAATCTTTCAATTTTAACTTGATTGTGTCCTTATGTCTGAGGTGGGTCCCTTGTAGACAACATATTGATAGCTCTTTTTTTTTATTCCATTCTATCAGTCTATATCTTTTGATTGGGGACAATCCATTAACAATAAATGGTATGACTCCAAAGGCATGACTTACTTCGCCCATTTTGTCCTTCAGTTCTCTCTTGTCATACTGTTCTATTGTCTGTCTTCTTATACTTTAGTTTAACCTTCCTAATAATCTTCATTTCTAAATTCTTCTCCAAATCTCTCACCCTTGTTTTTTCCTTTCAGTCTGAGCATCCCCTGTAGTATCTCTTGTAAATTTGGTCTTTTGGTAACATTCTATCAGGTTTTGTTTGTCAGTGAAGACCCTCATTTTGAAGGACAGCTCCATCTGGATCAATAATGATTTAGTATGATTACTGTTGAAAAAGATTTTGAGTTTTTCTACCTCATAAAATTATGAGTTAGAAAAAAAATTATGAGTTAGAAAAAAAATTCCCAAATAGGAATTTGATTATCCAGAAAGAATTATGGCCTAGATGGAAATTAAATAACTAAACCAATAATTTCTTTCTTTCTTAGAGATTATTCTGCTCATTAGAGCTGTAATATAAAAATTAGAATCAAGTTATAATTAATTTCTATTATATTAGAATTATTATTTACGTTTATAAATGTTTGTTGCCATACTATTTATTTCTTACAATTGATTATATCAAATCAAACCTGGCTTTACGCTCTCTTTTAAAATTTGTAATTTCTTTCAATCTATTTTTTTATTTATTTTACAATTTTACAATAAAGGCCGTTTTAACAGGTTAAAAAAAAAACACTGATTATACATTCTGGATAGATCATATGGTATGTGAATATATCTCAATAAAGCTCCTTAATAAACAAATAAATAATTGTGCAAGAATAGCCAGAAGTAACAACTGTGTACATCAGGGGAAACAGAGAGATTGAGAGGGGAGGAATTTCCTTGTTTGTTTTTTTATTATTATTGAAATAATGAAAATGCTTTAATAATGATTGAAGTGATGAATGCACAACTATGTGATTATACCAAATACTTTGGATAAATTGCATGGTTTATTAATATATATTAATAAAACAGATTTGTTTAAAAAATATAGGATGGATTGGAGGAAAAATACACCAAATGTAAGATATGGACTATAGTTAGTAGTAATATTTTGATGATTTTCTTGCATAGCTTACAGCATTGCAAGTTGTGGTGGAGGGTTGATTTATGAGATGCCTGTATGATGCTATGCATGTTTATTTTATAAGTTTACAACTTCTACTATACATTTATTGTTTATGTATGTTCATATATGAATGATATCAATAAAAATATATTTTTAAAAAATTTCTTTCCACTATTATTTTTCAAAAACTCTTTGACATTTCTCAAACATTTGCTATATATATTTTAATAAAATTTTGGCACATCATCATACTCAAATTGACCAAAAAAAGAGTAAAAATTTTTACTCTAAGAGTGCTTTAAATCAATATATTCATTTGGGAACAATAAATATTTTTATGACATTTAATTATCCCACTCAGGATACTTGTTTCTCTTTCCCTTAATTTAGGGAATTATCATTTTAAGAAATATATTTTTATTTTGAGTTGTATGTGTGTTACTACATAAAAATTAAAAAGCAATTAAATATACTCTTGATTCTCTTTAATCTTACTTTGATAAGTCTATTTGAGAGATATTAAACTTATGACCCTGAAATTTAAAAAAGAGTCCTGGAATATGGCAGATTAGAAAGTTCCAGGAATCAGTCCTTCTCTTAGAACAACGTTTAAACAGGGAGGAACTATCTGAATCAACAATTTAAAACTCCAGAATCCAGTAGGACACTGCCCAGCATCCAAATAGCAGTAAATTACACTCTCTAAGCAGAGGTTCCTCGTGCCCATCCCCACTTTTGTGCAGGCCACACTGGGATACAGCCCCCTGCTTATCTTGTTGATGCCAGAGAAAGACATAAAAATCCACTTCCTCAAGACTTGGGGTGGGGGTGGGCCTATTACAGATCACTGCTTTTGAGTAGTACTTCAAATGACAGGGCCCACCGCACTGAGGGCAGCTGTTGTTTCAGTCCACCTCAGACAAAGGTAGTGGAGGAGACTTTAGTATGGTCTACATCCTCAGAGTTGCAGAGGACAGTTGAAAGGCTGCATTGGCTGGGCACAAGCAGAGTCAAGAAAGCACAGCTTTGGGGAGTCATGTTAGATACTGCTGGCACCCTTCCTGACCCCTCTCTCATCTCTTTCCTGGGGCAGTTCGGAGGTGGGTGGACAGCGCTTGTTTTGTGGGTCCCTAGCCTCCTTCCCATCTGGGAAAGATTGACTTGGGAAACTCCTCAGGTGTGGCCACTTCCAGAATTTTCCATCAAGGCAAAAGCAGCTTGAGACAATGAAAGTAGTGTGAGGATTCTTGCAATAGTGTCTGTGTATGCTGTTAAAGATAAGTTGGTATCAAATCAAATATTATTGTTATATATTTAAGATATATTAACCCGATGGTAATCACAAGATAAATACGTGAAAACTATATTCAGATGAAAATGAGAAGGGATTTAAAATGTTGCAATACAAAAGCCAAATACATATGAAAGTTGGCATCAATGGAAAATTTGGGGACATAAAATGTATAAGACTTACGAAGACTAAATAGGAAAATTGCACAAGAAAAACCTGCATTATTAGTATTTACATTTTAATTGTAAATGGATTTAATTCTGCAGTCAAAAGGCAGAGCTTGGCAAAATAGTTTAAAAAGTACTACCCAACTGTATGCTGTTTAAAGAGACCTAACTTACATTCAAATACACAAATTTTGTCATTAATGTAACACATAACGAAATAACTGGTCAAAATTGCTGCCCACCTGGTAATTTTAAAGACTGTGTCCAAGCCTTTCCGACGGTTCCCAAACACCAAGCTATTACTCTGTTTCCCTAGTGACACTGCTCATACATCACTGCTGGTTACTAACGCCTGAGACCAAGCTACATGATTTTTCATCTCTATTCATTACAGCGTCTATAAAAAAGGAATCAATTTAGAGAAATGGGGGCATTTATATAATTTTATTTTTTCATTTGTATAATTTTAAATCATTAAACTTTAAGAAGAAAGATAATAAAAAACACTAAAAAGTAGCTAGTGGCTAAAGATATTTATGTAATGAGGGGAAGTAAACAATGCAGATATACCTTTGTTCTTGAAACAGTAGATATTGCAAGTGAGAATAAAACCTAGGAAAAATTGACAGTGGGCTTGATTTTCACAAATGTGCTCGCATTTAGTTGTTTTCATCTGATATCTTCTGTGTACCTCAGGAGAGATTTCAACCGACAGTCCGAAATGTCTGAAAATAATGCTGATGTCTTTGTTTGTTAATAAATGTTTGAGATCATTCTCAAGGTGTTTTTTTGTTTGTTTGTTTGTTACTTCATTTAACAAAGATGAAGTGGATTTGTGTGTGAGAGTCTACCCAATAAAACTGAAATAAAAATCTGTTGTTAATCTTAGCCTTTAAGGCTTATTAAAAGTTCTCTTAGTATTAAATCATTAACTGGCCTAAGAGATGTTTGTGTCATCTTGGTGAGGCCCAGGCTCAGGTGACCCTAAGTACAGAGATCACTAATTAATCCACCATTCCTATCATATTACCTCAAAATTGTGGGTAGAGTTGTGATGGTATATGTGTCTTTGCTGGAGAGATCTGAGTGACCATTTCTTTTTTGGAAAATAAATTGTATTTCAACTTTAAAAAATAAAAGACAAAAGGCAACTTAACAGACTATAGGCCAGGCACCCAACCCCCCAAAATCAGCACCCCATTGGTGGGTCTTACCTTGAAATACATGGTAACCTAGTTTCCCAAGATAACGCGTATAATTTCCCTACACATGATTCTTCTACCACTTTTATTTGAACCTATAATTAGCACTATATTCATTAAATACATGTCCCAGTGACTTAAATCTTTGGTCTGTTCATATACTGGTTGAGCGCTGAATAGCAGAGTTACAACACCTACTCTCCAGTTCATCAGTCTTGTACAGGGCAACTATCAAAATGATGATGATGGACAATCTGCATTCCAAAAAACGAAGAGTATCTACAACTGCAAACAAAACATTTCCTTCCATCTGCCCCATAAGATCTAAACCCCCTCTCAGTCTGAAGCAGAGTGGGCATCACCATTCCCAAATCTTCAATATTAAAGAATGACCAAACATAAGGGAGAAATACAACTGTGTTCCAAATAAGACTTATTATTGTAGTCATGAAAGAACTTGTAACATTGATATACAGAGGTTCTGAAGGGAGAGGGAGGGAATAATAAATGTAACATGGGGCATTTTGGGGACATTGGAATTGTCATACAAGATGTTACAATGACAAATACAGGCCAGTATACATTTTGTCAAAACCTATAAACTTGTATGATGCAAAGTGTAAACCATAATATAAACTATAGATTTCAGTTAGTAGCAATGCTTCAATAGCTGTTCATCAATTGTTAAAATGTACCACACTAATGCAAGATGTTATTAATAGGGGAAAATGTGGGAGGAGGAGTGGGTGTGGTATACGTTACTTTTGGTATAACTTTTCTGTAATCTAAAACTTCTTTGATAATAAAGTTTATTATACAAAAAATGATTCTGCCCTGGCACAAAATCCTGAAGCATTGTTCCTCTAGTATTCAGAAAGATACATAAATAAGCATAGATTGGTTAAAAGACATGACCAAGATCTTGTTAATGAAGAAAATGAACAAAAAAATTTCTTAATCATATTCATATCTCATAAAACTAAACCCAATATTGTTTTTTTTACTTTTAGCATTGATATAATACCTTCTTTGCCTTTGCAATAAAAATATTACAATAGTACCATTAACTATAGTCTATAAGTTACATTAGTTGTATTTTTCCCATATATCACCATATTCTTAAAACTCTGTAGTAGAACAGTCTTGTATTTATATAATTAACCACAATTCTCATTTACTATCAAAATCAGTTATACAGTCCCTAGATTAGCCTCCAGCTGCCTTTAAATTAACATTTACCTCCCTAGACTACCCCTTTCAGCCACAATCACATTTATAAATCAGCAGTGTTGGTTATACTCATTATAATGTGGTACCATGAACTCTGTCTATTACCACATACTTATGATTGACCTTATTAAACATTCTATACACATTCAGTAGCAGCTCCTCTTCTCAACCAACATTCTGTCTCCTATTAACCTATACTCTATAGTTTAACTCCATACGCATACTCACAATATTTTGTTCATATCAGTGAGACCACACAATATTTACCCATTTTTGTCTGGCTTATTTCATTAACATAATATCCTCAAGATTTACCCATGTTTTCATGTGCTTCCCCAGTTCACTCCTTCTTACAGTTGAATAGTATTCCATCATATGCATGTATCACATTTTGTTTATCCATGCATTGGTTGACAGGCATTTAGGTTGCTTCCATCTTTTAGCAATTGTGAATAATGCTGCTATGAACATCTGTGTGCAAATACCTGTTTGCATCCTTGGTTTCAGTTTGTCTGAATATATTCTTAGTGGTGGGATTGTCAGATCATATGGCAGTTCTATATTTAGCTTCCTAACCATCTACCACAGAGACTGCAACATTTTACACGTCCATCAGCAGTGAAAGTGTCCCTATTTCTTCACATCCTCTTCAGCAGTTGTAGTTTTCTGTGCCTTTTTGTTTGTTTGTTTTTAAATAATGGGCTTCCTGTATGGTGTGATGAGTGGCCATTTCTTTCATAAGAAACTGATGAGATGGTTATAGTCACCATTACTATTTGTTGTAGTAGTAGCAACAGCAGTAGTAGAAATAGTAGTAGATTAAACGTGTGTGAATGTGTTATTTTGTTTATTCAGGAACCCTTAATTGGTACCTAAGCAAGTCCAGTCTGACAGCCCAAGAGGATCTATGCTCAGAATACAACTTGGATCCCAAACTGACCTGTCCCTTTGAGCCAAATTTGGAGCTCTGTTGACCCATAAATATAGACCCTTCAAGGTAGACATAGGTCTCCAATCTCTACAAATGCTTGTGGCATATAAGGTACCCTTTTCTCCACTGAGAGCAAGTAACAGGGAGAGATTTCACATGTGGACAATGCAGCTGAATTGGCTGGATTCAAATCCAGGTTCCTCAATATCTTCTCTGTCATTCTACTTTTCTTTCTTTCTTTCTTTTTTTTTTTTTTTTCTGTCATTCTACTTTTCTGACATCATCTCATCGCTCTCTTCCTAGCTCACTACACTCAGTCCTGCTGGCCTTTTTGCAATACCCTGAAAATAGCAAGCCTGACAAATTTCCAAACCAGGAACTTTGAATTTGTTCCCTTTTCTGGAATGAACTTCCCTGATCAAATGGCATCTTCCCTGATCAAATGGCATCTTCTCTGAGAGGTTTTCTGAGCAACCTATGTAAATATTCTCCTTTAATCTTCTAACCTTATACTCTTTTACCCTTATTTTTCTTTCTAGCACTTACCAATTATTCCTCCCTATCCTGTCCCTCCCCTCCACC
The DNA here is from genome assembly GCF_030445035.2 of Dasypus novemcinctus. NCBI lineage: Eukaryota > Metazoa > Chordata > Mammalia > Cingulata > Dasypodidae > Dasypus > Dasypus novemcinctus. The sequence continues at coordinate 84,982,168 of NC_080677.1, forward strand.
CCCAACACACACACATTCCCTGCACAATGGGTAAAATGTGAAAATGAAGGAATGAAGGGCAGGGACGTCTTCTCACCTGCAGCTTCCTAAGTATTCAATAGCTATCAGTGTTTAATAAATATTTGTTGAATGGATCCATAATTCATTATACTTCCTTCTCACCTCCGCCACCATCTACTACCACCACCCAGAATGAGAAAAAGAAAAGCATTCTCAGGGAAGGTAAGTTGTTTTAATTGCTAACTACAACTATACAACCCCATGGCCATGTTTTTATTCTTTATTTACTTGTCCTGACTTCACTTTTCATTGTTGATGGTCCTTCCCTGGTTAAACCTATTTTCTTCATTTGGCTTCTATAACACTATGCCCTCCTACATTTTTGAGGATAAATCTAAATGATAACATTAAATGTTAGTGTCCTACAGGGCTTCATGTTCAAAAATGACTCTTCTCACTGCACCTTTTTCTGGGAAATGCCAACTACACTAATGGTTTAAATGTCCCATTATGCTAATAATGCCTGGCCTTATATCTAATTCCAGACACGCAATATAAATTTTCTAGTCATTGTATCTGCCTGGACGCTCCACAGGCTGCTCAAATTCATTCAGTCTTAACTGAGGTGGTTATATTCACTACCAATCTATTCTGCTTTGGTTGTATTCTTGTTCACTTGGTCAACGAAGTATACATCCATTCAGCCGCTCAAACCAAAAACAAGAAAGACAACTCAGGTCATGTCTCTGTTAAAACAAAAACAAACAAAAAAAATATATATATACAAACAAGGATAAAACATATACATGGAATTTAAAAAATGAAATTGAAATGAATAGCTGTATAACCCCAACACAGGCAAATATATAGAATATTAACCTTCAACCGAAGTCCACCAGAGGGAACCACTCGGCTGAAGTCTGTGTAAATCAACCATTTGCTTTTGGTTATGATTACCACCACCTGTATTTATCTCTCAAAAAATGCATTATGAAGGGTTGTCTATGTGTAATTTATGTAAATGAAGTCATACATTATATATTCTTCAGTGAGTGATTTTATTTTTCCTTTTTCTCTCTCTATATTTTTAGTATCCATCCATGTAAACACAAATAGGTGTAGTCTTCAAGATCATTGTTATATAATGTCTCATGGAAAGAATAACCATAACTTATTTATGTTATCTTGTTAATGATAACATTCCAGTTGCATGTTTTTCATTTGTGTGTTGTTTTTGTTGTTTGGTTATTTTTGCCATTAGATGAACTATGTTGTTCACAGACATTCTTGTATATGTTCCTAGATGCACATAAGCAAAAGTTTCTTAATGCTTATACCTGTTAGTGGAATTGCTGCCTCACAGAGCAAGTACATGTTCAACTTTGCTGAGAAATGCCAAAAGTATTTCTAAAATGGTTCTATCAATATACATTCACAATAGCAGAGGAAGAAAGTTGCTGTTGTTTCACCTTCTTGCCAAAGCTTGGTACTATCTGACTTTTTAGTCATTGCTAATTGGTTATTAGATCCACATCTCATTGTGGATCTAATTTCTGTTCCTTTGAGTGCTGATTGGTTGGAACACATTTTCAATTATGATAAAGACTGATAAATTAGTCTTTTCACTATAGTTAAGATGTTTTTTGATAAAGAAATAATTTTAATTTAATGTAGTAAAATTCATATTAATATTTCTTTATGGTTTAGACCTTTTTTACATCTTAAGAAAGCATTTATTATCTGGAAGATATGGATATCTTCTACTGTAATGACTTTTGTATGTTCCTGGTTTTAAATTTTACATTTAATCTTATTGGAATTGATTTTTTGTCTATGTGAATAAGTATCCAGTTTTAGGTTTCCCATATAAACCCAACTTATTGTTCTAGATTTTTATTGAGAAGTCTATATGTGTCCTGCCACATCTGCAGTATTTTTAAAGTTCATGCATGTGTGGTTCCAGCATTTCTCAGCCTGTATTCTATCAGAAAATTAATAAATCCTGATGTCCTAAGGCATTTAAGGAGGCAATGAAGTAATTTCTAAGTATCTAGACAGGTACTTTCTTGTACCAGTCTTGAGAGAACTAGAAAAACAAATGAACAGACAAACATTCAAATCATTTTCTGTTCTTTGATTCAGAAAGTAACCTGAGAAAAGAATCTTCTCAACCAATTTATCCATGCCTGTCTCAGTACCACACAGTTTTGAGGATTGTAATTGAATACCAAATCCTGATAATCTGGTAAGGCTTATGCCTCCACATTTCTTAATCAGTATCTTTATTTTTCCAATTAATATTTAGAACTGATTTACCAAATTCTAAAAGGTCAAAAAAATAGAAATTTTGACTATCATTACAGTAGATTAGCATATCTATATACAGAAAACTGAAACAAGTATTGAATTTCTTAACAAATGAATGGTAAGGCATAAATTTGAATATTTATTTTAAAATGCATTTGTTTAGAATTTTGTATTGAGTGTTTTTACAAAACTTTTATTTGTATTTTTAAGTTGCTTATGTACATTTTTCCATTTTTTAAATGTTTTTTCTATTCCTTGTTAATGATTAATTTGTATGGATGTATAAAATTCAATCTTTTGTCGCAGCTGTGTAATCGCCATCAGTGTAAAGACATAGAGCAATTTTGTCACCACCAAAATTCCCTTTTTCCCTTTGTAATCGTCCTTTCCCCACTCTGAGGTGTTTAGTGAATCAGCATTGGTTCTTTTTGTACTGCTGTGTGGTATATCAGTATTTGGATGCACCACAGTTTATTTACCCTTTCATTTGTTGAAGGTTATTTAGGTTGTGTACACTTGTTGGCAATTATGAATAAAGTCATTATAAACATTTGTGCCCAGGTTTTTGAGTGACATTAATTGTTATTTCTGTTAGGTGACAACCCAGAAGTGGGATTTAAGTCCTTTTTTGGGTTTGTGTTATACAAATAGTTTCTCCCTGTCTATAGTTCGTCTTTTAATTCATATTTTTCAAAGAGTAGACATTTTTATTTTGATAAAGATCAAATTTATCACTTTTTCTTTAAGGATCATGATATTAGGGATTAAGAAAGATTTAGCTACTTCAGGTTCAAAACTATTTAAATATCTTTCTTCCAGAAGTTTTATCATTATATCTATTATCTGCTTTAAGTTAATTTTTATAAGTGGATTGAAGTTATTTATTTATTTCATGTGGATAACCAATAATTCCTGCACACATCATTGAAAAAGCCATTTCTTCCTGATTTAGTCAATGTACTTTGGTTGAAAATCAATTGATCAAATATGTTTGGGTGTATTTCTGGACTAACTATTCTGTCAAATTGGAATATGAAGTTCTCCTTCATCAAAACAACATCTGGTCCACAGTACCACACTAGGGGACCTAACCTCAGCTCAAACTTGTGAGGAAAATGAGAAATAAAAGAAAAACCCACGTCCCCATTTAGGTTGGTTCTACATATTAGGCTCTTTACAGTCTACTTATTACATTTACTCTTCAGAGTCCTCAGGTAGTTGTGTTTTTGTGTTTGGTCCAGTACATTTAGCAGCAATGAATAAGAAAGATATGGTGGGCTAACATGGACATGGGAGAAATGATTGATTTATTTTTGCATACTGATTTTGCATTCAGCAATTTTGGTAGCTCCATTATTGAGTCTCATAAATTATCCACACATTCTTTGTGTTTTCTAAATATCTTTCAAAATATTGAGAGTTCTTTTCTTCCTTTCTAGTTTTTCTTTCATTTTCTTAGTTATAATTATTTTTGCTGTAAGCATCAGGCAGGAGACAATGAATTCTTTAAATTTTATTTTCTTAAATAAGCATTTTTATTAAGATATGGCAGGAGGCCTATTGAAAGATATATAAGTTATATGTATATAAGCTTAAGGGATATATTAAAAATGACTGTAACAACAATCTTTTAGCAGATCAAGAAAGAACATAACCAACACCACTGAAGTTGCCTTTGTACCTCACTTCTAGTAATTCCTAACTTTTTTCTCCCCAAATTAACCACTCTTCTGAATTCTATCACTATAAATTCACACTGCTTGTTTGTAAACTCTATTTAAATAGAATCATGTAGTATAGGTAATTTTGCTCAACAATATGGCTGTGGGATTCATCTTTCATGTGCACATATAGCCATCTTCATTCATTTTAATGACTTTCTGAAATTCATGGTATGAATATAGCATAATCTATTGAGCTATTCTTTTATTGATAAAAATTCACATTGCCTCTTATTTTAGAGTATTATAAATACCCTACTATTTACATTATTGTATGTTGTTGGTGGATATATTTATGCATTTCTCTTAGTTAGGTATAACCTGTGGAATAATTATTAAGTCTTAGAGTGTGCACATATAGTCACTGTATTAGTCAGCCAAAGTGGTACTGATGCAAAATACCAGAAATCAGTTGGTTTTTATAAAGGGTATGTATTTGGGGTAGGAGCTTACAGATACCAGGCCATAAAGCATAAATTACTTCCCTCAGCAAAGCCTATTTTCACATACAGATAGCAGGCCATAAAGCAAAAATTACTCCCCTCAGCAAAGTCTATTTTCATGTGTTGGAGCAAGATAGTTGCTGACGTCTGTGAGAGTTCACACTTCCTGGGCTCCTCTGGGCTCAGCTCCTCTCTTTTCTCCACAAGGTTGGCTGTAGACTATGAAGCTCTCTAGACTTTGCCTCTCTCTACAAGGTCAGCTTTACATTATCAGGTGAATGGCTCTGTCTCTCCCCCTGGGGTTTCTGCCGTGTCTAAGGAGCCATCTCTACTCTTCTGTGTTCTCCTGGCTCAGGTCCTCTCTTCCTGGGATGTGTGTCTCTTTCCTTTGTGTGGCTGACTTCCTGGGTCTCCAGCTTAAGACTTCAGCATCAAACTCCAACATCAAAACTCCAACATCAGAAATTCTCAACTCTGTCCTTTGTCAAGCCTTTATCTGTGACTCAACACCCTAATGACATGGCCCAATCAAAGCCCTAATCATAACTCAATCATGCCCAGGTACAGACCAGATTACAAACATAATCCAATACCTATTTTTGGAATGCATAACCATATCAAACTGCTATAGTCACCTTTGCTTGACAATGTAGTGTTTTCTAAAGTAGTTTTTATAATTTATGCTACCTGTAGCAATGCATGAAAATTCCACTTCTATCATATTCTCAACAATATTTGGTATTGTCATTGTTTTTTATTTAAACCATTGTGATAGTATATTTCATTGTGGTTTGATTTTCATATTTATTCTTATTAATGATGTTGAACACATTTTCAACAATTAAACATTCAGACATCTTTTGTGAAGGACCTATTCATAATCTTTAATCAATTGAGCATCATTCATTAAAAAGATTATCCTTTCCTCAATTCACCATACTTTCATAAATTAAGTTACTTTATATGTGTGGATTTTATTTTGTTTTACTGGTCTGTTGATTTATTTTTATGCCAATACCATATTGTTTAATTACCTAATAAGTCTTCATATCTGGCTTTGTAAGTCATTTAAATTGTTCTTTTAAAATATTGAACTATTTTGGTTCTTTGCATTTCCATGTATATATTAATGTCTACTGAAAAAATATATATTACACATTTTAGTTCAATTTACAGACACATAATCTTTCAAAATTAGCTGAGGTCTTTTTTTTAAGATAAAATTGAAACTATAAGTAAATCTATTAAATAATCCACTCTATGACCGTAGAACCCCTCTATTATGAGTTGAATTGTGTACTTCCCCCTCCCATAAGGATATATTGAAGTCTTAATCCCCTGTACCTCAGAATGTGACCTACCTGGAAAGATGGAATTAGTTAAATTAAGGTGAGTTCATAGTAAAGTAAGATAGGCCCTTAATCAAATATGACTGGTGTCTTTTATACAAAAAGAAGAGACACAGAGACAGGAAATAAGATCATGTGAACACAGACACAGAGATTGGAGCTATGCTGTCACAAATTGAAAAACAGTAAATATTGCTGATAATCACCAGAAGCTAAGAAGAGGCAAGGAAGCATTCACTTCTACTGGTTTCAGAGGGAGCATGGTGCTGTGATAATTTGATTTCAGATCTCTAGTCTTCAGAACAGTAAAACGATAAATTTCTCTTGTTTTAAACCACTCAGTTTGTGATATTTTCTTAAGTCAGTCATAGGACCTAAGCTATCATCTATTTATTAATAGTTAAGACTTCTTTAATTCATGGTACTTTAGTGTGCAAATGCCTGATACATCTTTCTTTTTATTTTTTCTTGTATATTTCTAAATCCAATGATCAATTGTTATGGTTTATATGTAGATTGTTTGGAATATTCTTCATGTAAAATATGCCATCTTCAAATAATGATGGTTTCATTATTTCCTACAGTCTCAATTTCCTGTTCTTGTCCTTTAAAATAAAATTTTAAGTATTTCAACAGTAATAATGTTTTTGGTAATTAATTTTTCCCTTAGTATATCTTTTTCAGATTGAGAAATTTCCCTTCCCATTTAGGTTGTTTTTTTTTCAATGCTGATTGAATATGGGGATTTTTATCAACTCTACTGAAATAAAGTTTATTTAAAATAAACCACATCAATTTGAAGGGTTTAATTTGATGTATTTTAATGATGTGTATTCACCAGAAACTATAAACAGTCTAAGGGAGACATTAGCTTTCAGTCATGAGAAAACAAACTACCCATAAATGGAAAGGCCTAACAGTGCCTTGAACCCAAAACCAGGAGAAGGCAGTTCTAACTGCTTGGCAGGGAAGAGACTCTGCACAAAGTTTGCTTGATGCATGATTTTCGCTCAGTGGTAGGACCTCCTCCCCTGTGGTATTTATAAAATCCCAACACTCAGGCAGCACAAGTGTCCCTCATCTCCGAAGTGAAGTGGGGCATGTGCGATCGCCATTCATGGATGCTGACCCAAGCAGTTGGCCTCCCCAGGAGAACAACCACAGTGAGATGTCTTCCCCTGCTCTTTTGGACCCTTTGGTGTTAGGTAATAATGCAGTCATTTGCTGAAAGTCTGTTGAGTGTGAACTTATATTCCCACAATGCTGTGGGTGGTAACTTACTCCACAATTTCCACAACTTTTCAAGTGCCTCCAGCCATTTCTATATCTTTGAGTTCTCCCATCCATAGATATTTATTCATATACCCTTTCTTTTGTCTCAGCATATTCTGTGGTTTTTGGTGTAGAATTGTTGTCTTTTGTTAAATTTATTCTTATTTTTTAGTTTTTTTCACTTTTTATGAAATTGTTTCTTTTCTTTTATAATTGTTTGCTCCTAGTATATACAGATATGATATTTTTGTAATTTTCCCATGCCTCATTCACTTTGACAAATTTAAATATTTGGGAATATAACTATTTTTAAATTTTTGGGATTTCATGTGTAAATGTTCATGTCTGTTGAAAATAGAAGCTATTTCATTTCTTCATTTCTCATCTATCTGCTTTTCCTTTTCTTTTCCTGCCATAATGCAATGGCTATATCTACCCAAGTAATAGGCACTAGGAATTGTGAGAACAGGCATGAGAACCTCATTACCAATCTTCAGGGGGCAAATATTAAATATTTCGCCATTAAGTATGAGGCTAGATGTATGATTTTCTTTGAGGCTACCTTTAATAGCTTTTACCTTGAATAGCTATTGACATTTATCATATGCATTTCCTGCATCTTGGGAAATGACCATCTGATTTTTCTCCTTTATTCTGTTAGTATTGTGAAGTATATTGATTGCCTTTCAAAGTAAAAGCATCTTTGTATTACTAAGGTAAACCCCAATCTGCAATGCTATATTTTTTATGTGTTCCTGAAATCATTTTACTAATATTTTGCTAAAGATTTTTTTTGTGTTTGTATTCATATACACAAAATTGCTCTATAGTGGTCTGTGGCATATGTAACATCTCTGTATTTCACACTCATAAAACATGCTGCAAAACTTTCCTTTCTTCTCTATTTTTTAAGTGAATAATATTTGGTTTTTTTAAATACAATTTCTATGCCCTTTATTCTTCAAATTTACTCCTGGGTATTTAATATTTTTTGACATTTCTGGATTGAGTTATCAATTCTTACAGTTTATTTATAAATACTTAGGAGTTTCTTCATATAATACCAAGCCATCTTTAAATAATGATAGTTTTCTTCCTTATGCAACTTATTTCCCTTGCCTTAGTTCATCAGCTGGATATTCAGAGAAATGTTGAATATAAATTTTGATAACTGGTACCATTTTTTTTCTTATCATTAAAATTAATGTTTTCACAGTTTCAAATCTAAATAAAATTATTGTATGGTTATTTTTCCTCCAAAACCTTGTTCTGGGTTAATAAAATCCCTTTCTTATTTGAGTTAAGATTTGAATTAGTGAACATATAGTATATTTTCTCTATATTAAATTCATATCTAATCTACGTGGCCATTTATTTTCATTTCTACTTTTAAGCTGTTAATATAGAAAAACTAATTAACAGATTTTTTCATGTTAAATAAATCTCATAGATTTATGAGACTTATGCTGCCTAAAGAAAAAAGCAAACACTCTCACAAAAAAAAATATGTGTAAACTAGGAAAAAATTATTTAAAAGAATTATTTAAAGGAACTAATTTAGGGTTTTGGAAATTATCCAAAGGCAAACAAAAAGTTAATAACCCATTTATGAACCACACTAACGAAAGAAACTGTTGATGTGGGAAATGTGGGGGATGTGTGGAGTGGGGCCTATGGGAACCTCCTATATTTTTTAATGTAACATTTTGTGTGATCTGTATATCTTTTAAAAATAAATACAAAATATGTTTTAAAAAAACATTTATCAGTAAGATGGCGGTGGAGTAAGGAGCTCCTAGAGTCACCTCCTGCTACAGGGCAGTTAGTAAATACCCAGAGCTCTCTGGAGTTAACTGAAGCACCTGACTGGGGGCTCCAGGAAACCAGAAGAGCATCCTGCCACATCCTTAAAGAAATGGAAGGAGGAGACTGCCCATGTGCAGAGAAGACTAGTAAGCAGAGCACTTCACACCATGGACGGTGGTGCCCATCCTCCACCAGAGGCACAAGCTGCCCAGGGAGCTGTTCTGCCGCTGGAATTGAAAGCCCCACTTCCCAAAAATGGGGGAGGAAGAGACAGTTGGGCACTAACTTCAGCTACTGAGGAGTAAATTCAGCCGGCTAAAGCATAATCCTGAGAACAGCTAAAGTTTGAGCCTGTCTAAGTCAGAAAGAGACTGGTAGCCACTATCTTAACTTCACACCTTGCATGAGGGGAATCAGGGCAGATGGAAAATCACAGTGCTGCTGGGGACTGACTTATTTCATCCAGATCAGATGGCAGTTCTAGCCTAAGTACCAGTGCCACCACTGGCAGGTAGGAAGCTGGGGGGACCTGCGCCAGCCTCCAGGAAATTGCTGGCCAAGCCACAGAGGCCAGGGATTGTCCTACTTTGGCAGTACAAGCTGCCCCAGGAGCTATTCTGTGGCTGGAATTGGAAGCTCCATTTCCCAAAAAGGAGGATATGGTTGGCCACTAATTTTGACAACTGATTTGTGCGGTCACCCCTCAGGCTGAAGTGTGGTTTGCTGGCCTGGCGGGGGGGGGGGGGGCAGCCGCGGTAGGCCTAATTCTGCTGCCCCCATAATAGGGTGGCTGGTCGGACTCACCGCCACCCCTGAAGGGAGCTCGGCCTGGGCGCAGAGTGCCCTCGGGTCTCCCTTTCTCGGCAGTCATGCTCCCGCAGCCGCCTCTCCTCCCAGATGGCGCCACATGATGCCTTGTGGGGCAGCACCCTTCTTCTTCTTTCTCCCTGCGCAGGCGCAGGGTGGAAGATTCCAGTCTGCCTTTTCCCCTCCCCCCGGCAGCAGCAACAGCCAGGCGCAAGGCGGGAAACTCAAGTCTGCCCTCTACCCCAGCAACAGCAGCCACCAATCCCTAAACCCTGCCACTTCCCCCAGCAACAGCAACAGCCAATCCCTAACCACCACCCCTCCCCCGTCCAGTACCTCCCACTGACCTTTCTCCGGCAACCAATCAGAACAGAGCGTGGCTTCGACCAATCAGCCTTCCCCAGCCCCTATAAAACTGTTGCCTCTCCCTCAATAAAGTGGACTTGCGTGTTTACCTTGTCTCCACGGTAGTTCTGCCGTGCGTCCTCCAGTCCTGAGAGCCCTGACAAGGGCCTGGCCTCCCTTGTCCCCAGTTCGTCGCCTGCTTCTCCGGGCGACCCCTTCGTCGCCAGCTTCGCTGGGCGACCCCGTCAGCCGAACCGCGCAACCCCTGTGAGACCGACCCCTCGTCTGCTGCCGGACCGACCCCTCATCCCAAGCCGGACTGACCCCTCATCCAGAGCTGGATCGATCCCTCGTCCGCAGCCAGACCCCACCGCCACTGACCGAGCAAGCCGCCGCAGATTTGTAGACTTGGTTTGCTAAGGAATAACCCTAGAAACAGCTAGGGTATGAATCTGTCCAAGTCAGAAAGAGGTCAGTAGCTGCCATTTTGACTCTGACTCCCAGATTGAGGGGAAGTCAGATGGACCAAAAATCTCAGTGATGGTTGGAACTGGTTTCTTTCACCCAGATCGACCTGCAACCCCAGACTAGTCTTCAATCTCACATCTGGCAGAGAGGAGGCTGGTGGGCCCTGTACCAGCCTATCCAGGTGACTGTAAGTGCCTTTGTCTGGCAGACTGAATAATAGGAAGTCTACCAGGGCAACTGCAGTTATTTAGACTCGCACTGCTTAGATTGTTGCCCACACTTGCAGCTCCATCCCTGCCCCAGGCAGAAAAGGGCATGAAGCCTCATCACTCTCTCTGGGGAAATCCAGTCAGGGCCTGCACAACTTGGATTATTCTACACAGCTGTGACTCTGTCCTCCCCCTGGCAAAGAAGAAAATGGGGAGAAGCTTCATTGGTCCCTGGGGTACTGAGGGCAGCTTGAGCCTCCATAGCTTATAGCACCAACTACATCCTTGGCTCCTACTGTACAACAAGTAAGAGAGAAAGGGCAGAAAGCCCTAAACTAAAGAGAAAAACTCCACTCAGAATACTCTAGTAAGCCATATGCCAAGAAACCAACAAAATATTACAATCCACACCAAGAAACAGGAATATATGGCCCAGTTAAAGGAACAAGATAAGCTTCCAGATAACGTAAAGGAGTTGAGACAACTAATCACAGATGTTCAAACAAATCTCCATAATAAATTCAATGAGATAGCTAAAGAGATTAAGATATTAAGGAGACACTGGATAAGCACAAAGAAGAATTTGAAAGCATGCATAGAAAAATAGCAGATCTTATGGGAATGAAAGGCACAATAAATGAAATTTTAAAAATATTGGAATCATGTAATAACAGATTTGAGGAGGCAGAAGAAAGGATTGGTGGGCTTGAAGAAATGGCCTCTGAAAGTGAACCTACAAAAGAAGAGATGAAAAAGATGGGAAATTTGAACAAGGTCCCAGGGACATTAAAGACAGAAAAAGATGTGCAACCATGTGTGTCATGGGTGTCCCAGAAGGAGAAGAGAAGGGAAAGGGGGCAGAAGGAATATTTGAATAAATAATGGTAGAAAATTTCCCAACTCTATTGAAGGACATAGATATTCATGTCCAAGAAGCACAACATACTGCCATCTGAAAAAATCTGAATAGATCAACTCTGATACATACATACTTCAGAATGTCAAATGCCAGAGACAAAGAGAATTCTGAGAACAGTAAGAGAAAAACAATGTGTAATATATAAGGGATACCCAATAAAATTAAGTGCTGATTTCTCACCAGAAACCATGGAGGCAAGAAGATAGTGGTATGATATATTTCACATACTACAAGAGAAAAACTTGCAGCCAAGAATCTTATATCCAGTAGGACTGTCTTTCAAAAATGAGGGCAAGATTATAATAGTCACAGATAAACAGAAACTGAGAGAATTTCTAAGCAAGAGACCAGATTTTCAGGAAATGGTAAAGGGTGTGCTAGAGCCTGAAAAGGAAAGACAGGAAAGAAAGGCCTGGGAGAGAATCTAGAAATGAAGATTATATCAATAAAAGTAACCAAAAAGTGTCAAAAGAATGGGGAAGATAAAATATGACAGATAAAACTCAAATAGAAATAAATTTAACCAACTATGTAAAGCACTTGTATTCAGAAAACAGCAACTGAGTGTTAAAAGAAATAAAAAATGGTCTAAATAACTGGAAGAACATTCCATGCTCATGAATTGGAAGACTAAATATCATAAAGGTATCAATTCTACTCAAATTGATATATAGATTCAATGCAATCCTGATAAAAATTCCACCAGCATTTTTAAAAAAACATTGAAAACACAGCTATCAAATTTATTTGAAAGGGTAAGGGGTCCTGAATAGCCAGAAACATCTTAAAATGTAAAAGCTAACTCTCATCTCCAGACTTTAAATAATATTATTTAGCTATAGTAGAAAAAACAGCGTGGTACTGGCATAAAGACACCCACATAGACAATGGTAAAATTGATGGTTCAGAAACATGTATGGTCAAGTGATTTTTGACTGGCCTGTCAAACCCACACAGCTTGGGCAGAACTGTCCATTCAACAAATGGTGCTGAAAGAACTGGATATCCATAGCCTAAAGAAGGAAAGAGGACCCCTATCTCACATCTTATCCAAAAATTAACTCAAAATGGATCAAAAACCTAAATATAAAAGCAAGGACCATAAAGTTTCTAGAAGAAATTGTAGGGAAATATCTTCAAGCCCTGGTGGTAGGTGATGGATTCTTAAAGGAGATTAAGAGGAAGACTGAGATGGACTACTGATGTTTAATGTATGTAGAAATTTTAATTAGCTTTACTGTAAAAGTGTGGAAATGTGTACAGTGGATGGTAACAAATAGAAACAGCTAGTTTATAAATGGGGATGTGGCTGAAAATGGTAGTCTGAGAAGGAAATGCCAATTGACAGAATGCTAGAGAATAATCTAGGAACTGAATAACACAGCAAACCAAGAGATGGATGAGAATTGTGGTTAATGGTACAGCAGATGCAAGAGTGTCCTTTATGAGCTAGGGCAAATGCATATCACTACTGTAGGGTGGTGGGAATGTGGAGAAGCATAGAAAAAATACAACTGGAGTGACATATGAACTGTGGTTGGCAATAATAATGTTATATGCTTGCATCTACGCCAAAGATATCCTGTGTTGATAATGAGGCAGTTTAGGGAATGTATGCCAAATGCACACTATGAACATGGTAAGAATCAGTTGATATTATTTTTTCTGTAACCAATGTTCCACCACACTGTGGTGTGTTGATAGATTGGGTGTTGTTTGGGAATTCTGCACATGTGCATGATTGTTTATAAGTTTACAACTTCTGTCATAAAAATATTTATTTAAAAAATAATAATAGGGTGGGTTTGGGGAAAAATACTCCAAATATAAGATAAGGACTCCAATTAATAGTAAGATTTTGGCAATATTTTTTCATAATTTATAACAAATGTCTCATGACAATGCAAGGTATTGGTGGAGGGTTGATGTATGAGACCCCTCTATAATGTTATGCATGTTTGCTTTGTAAGTCCACAGCTTTTACTATACACTTATGTATATTCATATATAAATGATATAAAGATAGTAATAATAATAGGGTGGACTGGGGAATATACTTTGGTTAGTAGTAATATTTTGACAATGCTCTTTAATCATTAGTTTAAAATGTTTAACAACAATGCAAGGTATTGGTGGTAGGTGCATTATGAGAGTCCTGTATGATGCTATGTATGTTTGTTTTGTAAGTTTACAATTATTACTATATGCTTATTGTTATGTTTGTTTATGTGTTAGTAATATACTTCAATAAATTTTTAAAAAATGAAGAAAGAAACATTTATCATGAAAAGCAACTATGAACAGCAGGACACTCACTGCTGTCTTTTTACTGGGGCTGCTTCCATTCCCTCCAGTTCAATAGTACTCCCAGGGCAGGGCTGGTCATGACAAACAACAGTCTGCCGCCAGAGTAGGTAGATTTGATTTGGGCAAGAGTGTGGAAACCCATGCAGGTACTTTCATTAGAGAAAGTGGCAAACTCAGTAGAAAACAAATGGAGAAAATCTACTGTTGTACCAACATTGAGTTTATGGCTGGTATGTGTGAGTGGGAGAACATCCAGAAATTGTTGTGGGGACATCTAGATTTGAGAGAGCAGGAGAAGGTAGCTAAGTTCTCTACACATACATAACAGTCCAAGAATTAAGTGCATATGCAGTGGAGACCCATGAGTGCTCTGCATGAAATAAAAATTTGGGTGTACTTTTAACCTGCTTGAACTTTGAATGCGTTCACAAACCCACACACAGACACACAAAAGACAAAGGGTAGAACCCTTACAGTTTCAAGATGTTTGAGCAAAACATCTACCAAATAATTGACTGATCATTTATATAAGAAGACACAAGAATTACCACTGGAAACTCAAACAAATCTAATAACATAATAAAAAAACTTGAACAAATACATCAGTGGCTGCACACTATTAGGGAGGCAGGTCAATAGTATATATCTAGGAAGGTTAATAAAAAACCTGCAGAGGAAATAAATCAGAATCAAGAGTTGCTAAAATATATTATCTAAAATTTTCTTTTTCTCAACAAAAAATTAAGAAATATGCAAAGCAACAGGAAAATGATACCCATACTCAAGAAAAAAGTTAGCTGTCTCTGAGAGGACCATTTTGGGTTAGCGAACAAATAGTTCACAACAGCTATTACGAATATATTTAAATAATTATAGGAGAATATGAAGACAGTGTTTCAAAAATAAGAATCTCAATAAATAAATTGATAGTATAAAAAAATTAAATGAGAATTCCAGGGTTGAAAAGTAAAAGAATCAAAATGAAAATTCAGTAAATGAACATAACATACTTAAGATGTAAAAGAAAAAAATCAGTTAACTTGGAGATATATGAGTAGTGATTATCCAGTCTGAAGAACAGAGAGAAGAACAATTTACAGAGCCTCAGAAACTTGCAGGGCAATATCAAATATGCCAACATACATGTAAATGGAGTCATAGAAGAGGAGATTTATCTTCATGCTACCTCAGGTTTCTTCAGAGCAGAAGTTGACCATTACTCTCATGGTATTCTAGGAGATGGAACTCTCTAGGCTTGACAGATGTTAAATGATTATTTCTCTTATGCAGTACTTTTCTTGTGTCCTTTGAGTACAGTTACCTTCCCATCAATGGGGATGTCTGACTTGCAATTTCCTTTATGTATTCAAATACATCTCCTCTTCCTGATCTTTGTTCATCCCCAGGCAGACTTCTAACTTCTTGTTTCTGGCCTACCCCTTCAGAACACACTTTTGGATAAAATGGAAATCCACCCCTTTGCCTATCCTAACTTTCAGAGAAGCCAGCTGGTTATAATTTCTCGGGTATGCTTCAGACAGAAATCTGTCTCCTATCCCATGCTCCAAGAGCCCCCAAACACATTTTCCAAGTGATCTCCCTGATGTCTCTTTCCCTAGACTTGAAGGGAGGATAAATAAAATTCCTCCAGAATAATCTTTTAATAACCAGTTCCTCATTCTAACTCTGTCAAGTCTTTGTAGTTGATAACTAAGAATTGCAAACCTAGTTTTTGGCTAAATCCTGTTTTGGTGGTAGTAGAAATATTTGGGGTTACTATCTTGAGAACTCTACCAAAAATAAGACTGTCAAACTTTAATGCAGCCTAAACTACACAGTATCAACCTCCATTAAGAAGAAGTTCTGGATGATTCAAACTTTTCAAGAAAATAATTCCTGGGAATGTTTACCTCATTTCTGCTTTTTTCATTTCTGTGTTTACTTTGTTGCTTGTTTCCAATTCCCACTTCATTCTTGGGCACCACTCTTATACTTTATACTAATGAGAAATATTGCTTTTTTTTCTTTTATTTTATTATTCTTTGATACTTCTTAAAAGGCATGATTTTTCGCCAATTTTTTGTCTCTACTGATTCCAGATAAATTTTGGTAATTTGTCCTACGTAATTCTGTATAGTTGTTCTCCTCCAACAACATAGTTTGTTGCTTTCCTATGAGGAAATATGATACATCCATTTCTATGCTAGAATTTTAATACCAATTTGTCTCTGCTTTGGTTTTACCCAGACATGTCCTAGGCTCATGAAGAGGAGCAAAGGAAACCTGTCATATATAAAAGGAAGTGATCTCATAAACCTGAAGCCACATTAATCATTTTTATACTTCATAAAGATGAAGTCAGAGAAATAACTTTGGTGCATTTTGGTAGTGTAGGAGTGAGAGGATGTATCATGACTTGGTGAAAGCAAATATTATAGAAAAATTATGAAGATTTATAAGGTAAAAAATATAGCATAAGAAAATAATATATCTATAATTGTACACCCATATTTTTATAATATAATATAATTATATTTAATGTATTCCTCTGATTAAAAGAGTAGGAAACTTTTTAACATATAACTAATTTCCAGCCATTAAATATCTATATAAGACATTTCCTATATGTTGATAATTTGGATGAATTGTCATCAAAACTATGCATGTTAGGCAGAATTTTGGGAAGATGGCATCATGCTAACAAGCAGAGTTCAATACTCTCACAAAAACAATAGTGAAAAAGCCAAAAGCTATCTGGGGGACCTGCTTTGGGAGTCAGCACAGCAAAAATCCTCAACAAAATACTTGCAAACAGAAGTCAAAAGCACATTAAAAATCTTACACACCACAATCAAGTGGGTTTTATCGCAGGTATGCAAAGGTGGTTCAACACAAGAAAATCAATTAGTGTAATAAATCACATTGATAATATTTTTAAGAATTCTTTTTTTTAAAGATTTATTTATTTTATTTATTTCTCTCCCCTTCCCTGCCCCCTACCCCAGTTGTCCGCTCTCCGAGTCCATCTGCTGCGTGTCCTTCCCTGTCCTTCCGTTGTTGTCAATGGCACTGGGAATCTGTGTTTCTTTTTGTTGCATCATCTTGTTGTGTCAGCTCTCCATGTGTGCAGCACCATTCCTCGGCAGGCTGAGCCCTCCTTTGCACTAGGCGGCTCTCCCCACGGAATGCACTCCCTGCGTGTGGGACTCCCCCACAAGGGGACACCCCTGTGTGGCACAGCACTCCCTGTATGCATCAGCACTGCATGTGGGCTGGCCCTACAGGGTCAAGGAGGCCCAGGGTTTGAACCGTGGACTTCCCATGTGGTAGATGGACACCCTAACCACTGGGCCAAGTCCACTTCCCCACATTGATAATTGAAGAAGAAAAATCACAGGATCATCTCAATTGTTGCAGAAAAGGCATTTGACAAAATACAATACCCTTTCTTGGTAAATATCACTCCAAAAGATAGGAATAGAAGTAAGCATTCTCAATATGGTAAAGTGCATATATGAAAAACCTAAGTTAGCATTGTATTCAATGGTTAAAGACTGAAACTTTTCCACTGAAGTCACAAACAAGGCTAGGATGCTCAATGTCACCATTGTTATTCAATATTGTGATCGAGGTTCTAGTTAGAGCAATCCTATATCTAGAATCTCCTGAAAAATGCACAAAAAAGTTACAGAAACTAATATATGAGTTCAGCAAAGTGGTGGCATACAAGATTAATACTCAAAAATCAATAGCATTTCTATACACTAATGATGTGCAATCTGAGGAGGAAATCAGAAAAAAATATTCCATTTATTATAGAAAATAAAACAATCAAATATTTAAGAATAAACCTAACCAAGGACAGAAAGGACCTGTATTCAGAAAACTACAAAACATTGTTAAAAGAAACTGAAGAAGACTTAAATAAATGGAACGATATTCTGCGTTCATGGATTGGTAGACTAAATATCATTAAGATGTCAATTCTACCCAATCTGGTTTACAGATTAAATATAATCCCAATAAAAATCTAACAACCTTTTTTGCAGAAGTGGAAAAACAATTATCAAATTTACCTGGAAGGGTAAGGGGCCCTGAATAGGCACAAATATCTTAAAAAAGAAAAGGGAAGTTAGAGGACTCTCACTTCCAGACTTTAAAGCAAATTACTTAGCCACATTGGTAAAAACATCATGGTAACGGTATAAAGATTGACACATTGACCAACGGAACTGAATCAAGAACTCAGAAACAGACTCTCACATCTACAGTCAAGTGATTTTTAACAAGGCTATCAAATACTCCCAGCTGGGCAAGAACATTCTTTTCAACAAATGGTGCTGGAAGAACCGCTATCTATATCCAAAAGAAAGAAAGAAGACCTCTATCTCACACCATATACAAAAAGTAACTCAAAACGGATCAAGGATCTAAATAAAAAAATGACAACCATAAAACTCCTAGAATAAAATGTAGGAAAACCTCTTCCAGATCTTGTGCTAGGCAATAGTTTCTTAAACCTTACCCAAAACACAAGCAATAAAAGAAAAAGTAGATAAATGGTACCTCCTAAAAATTAAACACTTTTGCACCTCTAAGGGTTTTGTCAAAAGGGTGAAAAGGCAGCCTACTCAATGGGAAAAAAATATTTGGCAATCACATATTCAATAAGGGTTTAATATCCATGATATACAAAGATATCATACAACTCAACAATAAAAAGACAAGTAACCTGATTTAAAAATGGGCAAAAGATTTAAAAAGACAATTGTCCAAAGAGGAAGTACAAATGGCAAAGAAGCACATTAAAAAATGTTTCTAATCACTAACATTAGGGAAATGAAAATCAAAACTTCAATGAGGTATCATTTCACATCTATTAGATTGGCCACTATTAAAAAGTCAGAAAACTGTAAATGTTGGAAATAATGTGGGGAGATAGGAATGGTTATTCACTGTTGGTGGGAATGTAGAATGGTACATTCCCACTGTGTACCATTGTGGAGGACTGTTTGGCAGTTCCTAATGGGGTTGAATGTAGACTTGCCATGGGACCCTGTGATACCATTACTGGTATATATACAGAAGAACTGAGAGCAGAGACACGAACAGACATCTGCACACGGGTGTTCATAGTGGTATTATTCATTACTGCCAAAAGCTGGAAACTACTCATGTGTCCAAAAACTCATGAATGTATAAACAAATTGTGGTGTATACACACAATGAAATATTATGCAGCAGTAAAAAGAAATGAAGTCATGAAGCATGTGACAGCATGGATGAATCTGGAGGGCATTATGTTGAGTGAAGCAAGCCACACACAAAAGGAAAACACTGTGTGATTTCACTATTATGAACTAAATACATTGTGTAAACTCATGAAGTTAATAATTAGAGTATAGGTAACCAGAAATTAGAATGAGGTTAGAGATGGAAAGCTGAGTTTTAATTTGTGCAGAATTAATAAAAGGGTTGTTTATAAATCTTTGGAAATGAATAGAAATGGTGAAAATATATCTTGGTATTTGTAACTAGCAGTTCTCACGTATGGGTATGACAGTGGTTGAAAGGGAAAATCTAAGGTATTGTATATTACTAGAATGAAAGCTAAAAACTGTTACATGATACTGTATATGACAGTAAAACCTCATGCAAAACACAAATACGCGTGATTTGCATGTATAAGACTTTTTACAAAATATAAATACAAATATACTAGAGAGAAGGAAAAAGTAAAGCAATTACATATGGCAGGGAAACTTAGAGAAACTGAGAAGTTATGAGTTTCGTTTCTTTGTTTTTATTATTAGTATTATTGGAATAATGAAAGTGCTCTAAAAATGATTAAAGTGATGAACACACAAATATGTGACTACACCAAATACCTCTGATTGTATACTTTGGATAGATCTATGCTTTATTAATATATACCAATAAAATTGATTTTTTAAAAAAATATATAACTGGTGGCCTTATAAAAAAAGAAAAATTGGACACAAACACACACGGATAGATGAAGGGGTGACATCATGTGACAATGGAGGCAGAAATTGAAGTGTTGCAGCTGCAAACCAAGGAATTTCAATAATTGTTAGAAAACCAACTGATACAAGGAAAAGGCAAAGGAGGATTCTCTCCTACAGGTTTCAAAGGGATCTTGGCCCTGCTGACACCTTTAATTTGAATTTTTAACCACTAGAACTGTGAGGCAATAAAATTCCATTGTTTAAAAAACAAACAACTATATAATTAATTTCTAACATCTATTATTATCTTTGTTTTTTACACTGAGTAATCTGATGGATCGCATATAGGAGTAAAATCTGATTGTGGGAAAATGTCTATACTTCCCTCATGACCTTTAAGGTTTTATCAGATAAGTTTAACTCTGAAGATTATATCCATATAACACCATAAAATATTTAGATTCTATGAAATTCTGTATCACTTACTTGGCTCAATTTTTTTCCTTTAGCTAGCTTTTCACATGTCATGTAACTAACTCCAAGCCCAATCAAGTAATTATTGGGCAAATAGCATAGAAAATGTCTTAAGTCATTCGAGTACTTCTCACTTTGCAGCAGCAAATGTTTATAAGGATGAATGTTTAGAAGAATAAGGAGAAATCATTATATATTTTTTCTTCACAGATTAGCATTGGAATATGCTGCAGCAGTCCCCTTTATGGTCATAAATTAGACTTATCAACAGTTTGCCAAATGTCTGGCAGGTACCCATCCACCTGATGGTACTTAATTCTCCATCATAAGCCATTCTTTTTATCTTGTCCCTTCATTTCCTGGAAACAAACCACAGAAAACAACACTTTAGAGAATTTTAGATCATCAGTTGTTTCAGAACTTGTTTTATCAATTAGACCACTTGAAGTAGGCATGGGTGGTCCCAAAAATATCTAATATAATAGTATGATGATTATAGTAGATGATTGATAAATATTTATTGGTGTAATTATTACATTTTACATTGTAGACTTGGACAAAAGGAAAATTGAGTCTCATGACTTGTCTCAAATTACAATAATTGTCCTACTTTTCAAGCATATTTAAGTTAGTGAAAATTATCTAAATATCTACACAATACACACCAAATTGAGATAAAACTTCAAAAAGGATACTCATAGTTTTTACTTTATATGTAAGGTGTTAATTAGCAGGGCCAACTGAAGCATAGAAACCAGTTATATATCACTTTGATTTAATAGGGTGATGTAATTGGACTATGTTATAATGCTGATTAATGTAGATCATTTCTGGTAAAACCTTTACTAATTAGAAACAAACGCAACTGAGCTCTTAATTAAATGGAATATGCAAGGCCTTCATTTAATCATGTTAGAAGAAAGGAACAAAAGACAAAAATTCCTAAGCCAACCAGAAGTGAAAATTTTGGGTTAAAGATACTTCTAAGAAATTTACAGCAGGTTCTCTTATACTACATTAATTTTTTTCTGGAATCATTTCTAAACTTAAGAGCTTTAGGAAGAGAATGACAACAATCAAATACTAAAATTTATGTTTATAGAGTACTCACTATGTTCCAGGCACTGAGTTTAACATTTTGTATACATAATCAAAAAGAATACAAGAACAAAGCTGTGAAATGCGTAGGGAAACCAAGCAACTTGCCCAAGGTCAATATCCAGTAAGTTTTGGAGTGGATCAGTGCTGTTTGATATTGAACCTGAATTCATAGCCACTATATAATATTATAACCACAAAGAAAAAAGTGCAGTCATTATAGTCTACATACCAATGCAAATATAGGTGGGTTTGCTTTAGATAAATTTTTATCCAGGAATAATTTTCATGTCAAGTAGACAAGCTTTTGCCAGAAGATGGTGGCTAAATGTGTTTTCCTAATTACAGTTGTCCTCATGTTTAAAAGCAAAGCTACTAATAGTGATGGTAATGTAGGTATGAATGTGACTAAAGATTCTGTTAATAGTTAATAACAGTGACCTCCTTGAGTCCTTTCTTGGAGACTTTGTATCCATAGTAGCTATTTGCTGAACTTTGAAAATAATCTTGTAACAGTGAAAAAGAAGGAAGCAACAACAAATAATAGAAGCAACCAAAATAAAGCCCACCACTCTTCCCTGCGTGAATAACTATATGACATGCAAAGCCATTTCTAAAACTGATATGCAGGAAAAATTATAAGGTTGAAATAAAGTACATTATTAACCTTTAATTATTGCAAGCTATTTAAAGGAATTGCATAAGGCCAGGTCAACAGAAATATACTTTATTTTTTATATACAAAACAAACTTTTGGAAGTTCATTTGAGACTTTGAGTCCAGAAGAGAAAGAATGATGCACTTTTCCTACTCCACTCAGCTAATCACAGCTGTAATATTTGGAAATGGTGCAAGAGACAACTAAGGAAAAACTCTGAAGTGTGATGAAGATGAGTTGACTTGGGATCTTAGCTCTTGGAACAGCACAGTGGCAGGGTGTCTTGTATGCCACCTCTCAGCAGAGGAAGGTCACCTGGACCTGGAATTTCCTGACTCTCACCTGAACAACAGAAGTTGTGGACCAAAAGAGACTCCCAATGGCAATATAAGAAGAGCCCAATACCACTGGAAAGAAGGATCAATTAGAAGTCCTGCTAAAAATAAGCAGCCAAGGGAAGAATTTTCTTTCTCCTGAGAGCCTCAGATTCCAATTTTTTTCCTGAGAAATGTTGATGAAAGCATGCAGAACAGGCAACAGGGACTCAGTCATAGCAAATGGTCCAATCCATAAATCTCATTTTTCCTGAGACTCTATTACCCTGCCATAGATAGTGACAAAGGGGGAGGAGTTAGACTAGAATTGGGAAAAAAGATGCAGTTGTATTAAGTGGCCCAGTCCCAGAAGCCTCTTTATCCTTAGGGATCAAAGACTTCTCAAAGCCACCAGGTTGGACAATCTGGAGGGCAGTCAGTAAAAGGGAACCAGTTACTTCTACTGGTCCAGTCCAGGAATCTCCTTTGTACTTTAAGGCCTGTGACTTTCCTCTACTGTCATGAGATGCTCAGGCAGTTGGAAAGTACTGATTGGGAAATTGTGCCACATCCTTTTCCCTCTGAGAGACACTTAGCAATCAGGGCTAAGGAAATACATTCCCACTCTCCTTGTCAAAGCTGTAGAACTAGTATAGATTGCAAACCTTTCTTCCCATGTCCAGATTAAACTTCCACAAGGTCAGGGATGGCTGTGACATCATTTATAGTATGGTGTGGAGTCCAAAATGCCTCACAAGTTGTCCATAGGTTCATGAGTTTGAAAGTAACAAAGAAAGATCTACAAATATGTGTGGGTCTGCACTGAGGTACATAATTTAACTAGAAGAGTAGCCTCTTGAGTTAGACCAAGAGGGTGCTGGAGGTGGGGGTAGTGTATAAAGGAATGCAGACTTAGCTCAATATGTGTAAACTATCATATGGGGAGAAAGGAAATGACTGCAGAACCCTGTGCCACAGAAATATGTGAAAAACTATGCTGAAAGAAAGAAACTATGCAGGTCTTCAGTAATTGACAACAATGTCCAGCTGCACTGGCCAGAGAATCCCAGAAGGATGTGTACAAAACCTGTTGTTTTATTTGCACCAATCTGAGGCTCCCAAAAGACAGTATGGAGATACAGAAATAATAGGTTAAATTTAATTCTATAATTTTAAACTTTAAAAGCTATTTGTCTTCTTATTTAATTGTAAAATGTTACAGTAACTATAACCACACACACATATATCCACATACACACACAAATACATATATACACAATCTGATTTCTATTTTGACCCAACCTTTTTGTAGTTTATCTGTTAAAATTAATGCAGTCCTACTTTGTATTTTAAGAGAAAAAATTCTTTATAAGAAATAAACTGCAAAATTTGTTTGCAATTTTATTGGACTTGAGTGTGATATATGTATTATAACAGCTGATGCTCTGATAATATTTTCCAAACAACCTTGGAAATATTTTCCCTTTCCTTTTTCCATAATGAAGACACTCAATAAGTACGTGTTGACAAAATTTCACCTTTTGTTCTTCAACATTCATTAGAGTTACTGAAGTTTGGGAAATTTTTAATAAGTAAACTTACATCTTATGGTTGCCTATACAATTAATTTAAGCCATTTATCCTCAAATTATGAATATTAGCTGTGTTTTGCAGGAGATTTAAAAATTGAGCTCTTCTAAAATTGGATTTATTTTTCATACAAATGATCTTTAGGTGTATTTCATATCTTTTATCACAATTAATTAGAACTAGTAAGGTTCAGTGTGTTGTCATATTTCTACATTAATTTTAATTTTTTTCTTTTAAGAGTTTAATGAATCATTTTGTAAAGGCAAATAGGTCTTATTGATGAAATCTATTTGAAGTCAATTAAACTGTGTAATCATAACAATCTGCTAAATTCCCTAATCTTACTTTCAGCTTGAGGAATGGCTAGGGTGATAATAAATTAGCCCCACATATTTAAACATAAACTGGTCTTGAGCAAGGAGTCTTTTTTGAATATTTTTTGGGTTCTTTTTTATTTATACAAATAGAAACTAATAATTTTGTATGTATTGTGAATAATTATCTTTAACACACTAAAACAATATGATCTTTGTGTTTATTTCAATCACTATTATTTTTGTTTTAACACTGACTTTGCTACTTGATAAAAACAATATTTAATGAGCTTGGGCCCTGACAGGATAGATCTGGTTGGGTGTGTGCATATCACTCTGCCACTTCCTGGCTGTTCAAGTTTGACCAAGTTATTTAGCATCTCTTGCTTTAATTTACTTGCCTGAAAATATTACCCCATAAATATGTTAGGAAAACTAAATTTATTGTAGTTAACACAGTTCTTAGAACATAGTAAATGCTAGCTTAATAAGTAAAAATTTATAAACATGGTAAATGCATACATTTTAGGCTATTATATTTGTCATATATATGTACATATATTTGTACATATATAATATTTTGCATGAACAAATGAAGTTAGCATGACTTTAAATTTACTTTTTATTTTTAGATTATTTTTAATTCAGAAACTTATAGACAACAAATATGGTTCTTACTTTCATCACTCATATATTTCTTTAAACATACTTACAAAGAAGATACAGTAAAATATTATAGCATACACATGTTTTAAACTACAACAATAGAGATAAAAATGAAAATACAATTCTCATTCCCTCTTCCCAAAGATAAAAATAACCCCCAAACTATTGTTTCTTAACTATCCTTCAGGAAAGCTATTATATATAATAAAATATATCAAGACCAGTATAGTATACATAGCATTTTGTACATACTGTTTAACAGCTTGTTTTTTTACTTAGTTATATATTTTATATATTCCCACATATAGAGATCCTTCATTTTTGTGTGGCTGTATATATTAAAAACACTAAAATGAACTTTTGTTTATATATATAATTTGATACACTTTTAGGAGTACATTTTCATTATCTGAACAGACTAGCAGTGCAATTGCAGTGTTAAAGGTTACAATTATTTTCTTTGTATATATAGTACTTTTAAAATATTGGGCATTATGTTTGCAACATTGTTGAGAGCATGGATTCTGCTATCTAATGCTATCTTCTGGAGAACATTGGTTTTAGTTTTATATGAAAACGATCTCATTTTGATGGCAAATTCCACTTGGTTATCAGCAGCTGAAACTTCTCTCTTCTTTCCACTGTCTATCTGTTCTCTTTCACTGGATATCTTAGATTCTTCTTGGGCATATACAGTTTTGTGGTCAGCCAAGGATTTGGGAGAAGTTTATGAATAGATTTTGGTGCTTCCCCTTCTGTGACTCCTTTCTTCCTAAGATTTACCCTTTCAATTTCCAACCACTCTGGAAAACTTTATTGCTGACCTCTGACTTCTCAGACCAGGAAAATGGTGGCTTTCTAATTAAGCTCCAGCTTCCCCAAGTTTAAGGATTGACTTTGGGTAGAAAGTCTTATGGCTATATATTTCTCAAAGTAGTATTACTTCTTTCAAGGGTTGAATTTCCTCCATTAAAAATTTTTTGCCCAGGGTTTTTACTTTTTTAATTTGGAAGGGGTAGACTGATTTTAACTACTCTACCATCAGTATCTTTTACTATGTTTTTAACATGCTAAATGGTGTCATCCTTCCTTTTAAATTTTGGTCATAACTAATATAACATTTTCATTGTGTGTGAAATTATTTCTTAAATGATATATTTAGTTAATTATTTTTCTTTTAACTTGTTCTTTTGTTTTGAAATTCTTAAAAGATCATTTCTATGAAAATGATTGTTTGGTAGCATGCATTTTACAAACAAATCTGTTCCTAAGTATACCCTTCAGCCACTCTGTTTTAGTATGATAGGCTAAATAGGCCAAAATGCATTATACCAGAAATGGGTTGACTTTTATAATGGGAACTTATTGACTTAGAAGTTTACAGCCCTGAGACTGACAAAAATGTCCAAATCAAGGTATCATTAGGCAATGCTTACTCCCAAAGCCCAGCTGCCAGCAATCCTGGACCTCCCTGTGACATGACCAGGCACAGCAGCATCTGCTGGTCTCTCCCTCCTCATCTGGGCTTCCTTGCCTTCAGCTTCTGGCTTCTGTGATACTTTCTCTGTTAATGTGGCTTTATCTCTCTTCAGTTGTATTTCATTCTCTCACAAATGACTCCAATGATAGTATTAAGACCTACCCTGAGCCACGACTTGCTGAGTAGCCTAAGTCAAAAATTCATTCATTGAAATAACTTAATCAAGATGTTTCCCCCACAATAGGTTCATACCCACAGGAAAAGATTACCTTTAAGAAAATGATTTTCAGGTGTCCATCCAGCCTCAAACTCTCATGCACATACCCAAAGTTTAGTCACATATCATTTCTTCAGTGGATCTCTGACCCAAGTAGCATTATCAAACAAGGGATGATTTAAAGCCTTTCTAGCCAAAGTATAGTCCATGCATCAAATTTTTAATTGCAAAACATCATTGTCCTGGATTGAATCTTTTGTGGACCCCAGAAAATTATGTTCTTAAGTGAACCTACTCCTGGGCATGTAAACCTATTCTATGTAGGACATTCTAGTTAGGTTCAGTTAAGGGACATTTTGATTAGATTGCTTTGGTTAAGGGCCTGTTATTAAATTGTGGGACCTGGGTGGGTCTTACTTCTTTTACTAGTCTTACATAGATGGGAATACAGAGAGAAAGAGAGCTGCTGCCATTTTTCACCCTGCCATGTGCGAAAGGACTCCAGGATCACCTAAAGCTTCAAAAAGACAGAGAACCTCTTAGAGACTGAGAGAAAGGCCAAGAGAAATCCCAAGAGGCTGAAAGACAGGTCAGAAGCTGAAATCAGCATAGCAGTTCAAGGAAAGGAGATGGGAGAGACAAGCCATGTGTCTGATTGGCCAGAGCTGAGCTTGGGGACAAAGTCAGCCTGGAGGGGAAAGCAGGGACCTTAGCAGAGACCGGCCTCCATTTTACCTTGCCACAGGGCAGGATTTCAGAATCACCAGCAGTTGACTTTGGTGAGAAAGCATCTTTATGGCTGCCTTGATTTGAACATTTTTGCGACCTGAGAACTTTAAGCCTTTACCTTAATAATCCCTCTTGTAAATGCTAACCCATTTCTGGTATTTTGCTCCCAGCAGCTTTAGCAAGCTAAAAGTCATGTAAAATTCTTTAAATGACATAACTTTCACTTATATGCAATTTCAAAAACTTCAAATAGGCAATTTAAAAGCAAATGTCTTTTTTTTACATTTTTGAAACGTGGAATTACGTATGAAATTATGAAGCAACAGAGGTTACATTGTAGAAAAATATAAGTAGCTGATTTTTTATTTACATTTTTAGTCAATTTATAAGCAATATGTTATTAAGTTAGTCATTAAGATCATAAATATTGTCTCTTACTCCCTATGTATACCAACCCTCCTTTTAATCCATTGGCTGGTTGGATGTAATTCTTAAATGTCATGGTTGATTTATGAATCTAAGTATTGCAGTAATAGATAGATGCTGAATTCTGCCCTGAAAATACTCATTTTGGACACTTCTTTCAGTAAAGGTGTAGCTTTTATTTATTAATATTACTCTGCAGGAACCATCATTATTTTACTGATTTAGAATGTGGAAATTTACTCTAAAATGCATGTATTATTGAAATTCCCTTTATAATGTCTGCCACACAATTGCCATTTAATAGCTGGAAAGGAGAAGACATCTGGGGTTTTACCACTTAAATGGTAGATTCTATCTATTGAGTTAAAACACTGGAAATCATTCTTTTAGAGAGCAATGAGAAGACAGAAAATGAAGAATGATTGAAAATGGTGCAGGAGAGAGTTTAATCTATAATGTAAACTATAATCCACTTAGTGGCAATGCTCCAATATTTATTCATCAATTGTAACAAAGGTACCACACTAATGAAGGATGATGTTAATGTGGAAGGGGTAGGGAGTTGGGGATTATGGGAATCCTCTACATTTTTTATGTAACATTTATGTAATCTGAGTATCTTTAAAAAAATAAGTTAAAAACGTATACTTCTTTAAAAAAAGAAAATGAATGCAACTGTGTGCTACTCTATTTCATCCTCTTATTTATATTTGCTTCTATTTCTGCCTGGACTTAAGACTTTTTGTAAATTCTTTTTTAAAAAGTTAGTTTCTTTATCTTTAATAGTATCTCTCCATTTGTAAAAGCTTAAGTTTTAAAAGATAATGCCAAATTTAGTCCTGTCTATATTATCCTAAGCAAGAATTAAAAATACTTATTATAGTGAAATCAGGTTTTTCATTACAACTGGAAGGTAGAAAATTGGTGTTCTGTTGCCAACCTGTTTTAATTCACAGAAAGACTAATTGCTCAATGCAGGCCAAACAAATCACACACGTCTCACCTAGTTCATTCTCTCTATACCAATAATGGCTAATTCCAGATGTCAACCAAAAGCTCAGTAATTCCTTAATATGACACAAGGAAGGCAATCTGGCCTTCTAAATCTTCTCAAAGATGTTTAATGTATTCTTGCTTCTCTAATGATGTAAAACATTCTTAATATACTAATTTACCTTTATATAGATGATAGCGATATGAAAAGAGATATAGGAGAAAATCCGTAAGTTTGCTATTTGTTGTGCTACCATTTTAGTTTGTCATTCTATGTCAAAGCTTGATACTTATCAATATATTTTAAAAGTTTTTAATTATTTCTGAAATGTTGATGAAAGTGTGTTCCTTCAGAGAAGGAAGTTGTCTTCCACTTTATCTCTCTCTATATAAGAAAATGTCTATATAGTACAAAAGCTTACATAAGTTGCTACCATGTCATTTTGATTAAATGCAATTCATCTGGTTTCTTTATTCTTTAAACATTTAGAGAATCAAATGTATAAAGGAATTTACAAAACATATTAGAATCCTTATTCTGATTCAGGAGGTTTTTCTTTTAAATTTTTATTATATGTCTCTAAATGTACAAAACCTAAGGCAGGGAGAGAATCTTACCTACTGGCAAAGTCAAGACACTTAGACCTATTAAGAGTAACTCATAACTGTTTCCATTTCTTTGTTTCAGAGTATGGTTACACACCCACCAATAAAAAGTAACTGAAACAGAGGCAGAAGAAGGAATATGGGTTGTTTTCTTTGATAATTCATCTTAGTTTATTCCCTGTTTAAAATCTTGTATACATAGTGTAAAATAACTTAAAGTGTATAAATATATATATATATATATATATATATATATATATATATATATATAAATTCATAGCAAATGAGAAATTAAACTTTCTTAGAGTGCAGGCAAAGTTTGGCATATAGGACAATTTTTTAATAGTTTGATTTGATTTCTACAGTAATATAGAATGTATAAATTCTTTTGTACTCAATATATAAAAATAAGTTATAAAATTTATCAAATATTGCTTTATGTTCTTCAGTCAATTACATACAGCTTTTTCATTATAGAACATTTTTTCCTTTAATTTCCTCAAAATATTTTAATTGCTTATTGAATAATGGTATACTAAAGTTTCTATATTATAATTACAGAATGAAAAAACATAGAGAATAAAAACTATGCACTATCAGTGTCATCAGAGACATGTTCTATTTATTTATTTATTTATTTATTTATCTCCCCTCCCCCCTCCCCCAGTTGTCTGTTCTCTCTGTGTCCATTCGCTGTATGTTCCTCTGTGTCCACCTGCATTCTTGTCAGCAGCGCCAGGAATCTGTGTCACTTTTTGTTGTGTCATTCCACTGTGTCAGTTCTCTGTGTGTGCAGCGCCACTCCTGGGCAAGCTGCACTTTTTTCGCGCAGGGCTGGTCTCCTTACGGGTTGCACTCGGTGCACGTGGGGCTCCCCTATGCAGAGGACACCCCTGTGTGTCAGGCACTCCTTGAGCGCATCAGCACTGCATGTGGGCCAGCTTCACCACACGGGTCATGAGGCCCTGGGTTTGAACTCCAGACCTCCCATGTGGCAGGCGGATGCTCCATCTGCTAAGCCAAATATGACATATGTTTTAAAGGGGGAAATGTCCATGTTTTCGATCTCAAAATAAGAATTGTTTTCCAAAATTGGAATTTTAAGTAAATACTCCTAAAACCTAAATATCAAAGAGGTCTGTTAGCTACAAAACCTTGCTGAATTAATTCCTTTTTGTAGGTAAATATTTCTCAGAGTATAAAGTTCCAATTACAGTATTAAGTAGGACTTCTTTTATGTCTTCAAAAATCTCACTTAGGCAGTTACAGTGTGATTGAAAGATGACTGAATTTAAAAGATTTGAATTTAACTTATGAACTTTGCAGAGATCCTGTGGTCTGAGCTAAAAATTCAGTTAATCTGAGATCCAGTTTCCTCAAGCCTACAGTGAGAGTACTATCTGTTTTTCAGTATTTTGGGGAAAGTGAAAAAGAAAAAGCATATTAAAGTGTATTGTATGCTACAAAGCATTCTGCCCATGACATTATCCTAATATTTTGAAATTTGGTGAACAAGGCAAGCTCTTAGTGATTTTATAGAAATGAATCAAATAATCTTTTAGCCTTCATATTTCTAGACTGAAAATACTTTTTCTTTTTTTAGTTAACCCTTTTAAAAATTTCATTCAAGAAAGGTTTTTTTAGTGTCCACTATCTGCTTTGCACTTCGTTGGCTGTTGGTAATGGACAGATGAATGTAGCAGAATTCCTTTCTTCACCTCTATTAAAACCTCTTTGTCACTGATTCAATTCTTGTAAAATTGTTCAATCAAAATCCTGCTCCTGGTTGAGATTTGTAAATATGGACCCCGAGGAGAAACACTGGGAGCAAAGAAGTCCCAGTATTACAGTGTGAGGAAAATATAAATAGTTTCTCTTTCATTGTTCTTCAAAAGAATAATAAATAGAACTGCCCACAGAAGTTCAAGTGTGATGGTCCACTATAAGGAGATGTTTCTACTTGGCTTAGTTATTTTGCCCAATAATCTTCCCTCAGGTTTTCTTCTTCTTATTGTACCTTTTTTTTTTTTTTTTTTATTTTGCCTTCCTGAAGTACAATGAGCATATTTCTGCTCAAATAAATTAGCTCTCCAATTTTGACTGTTAGACTGGTAAAGTCAATGAATTAGTATATTAATGTGAAAACATGGAGAATAAAAATATCAGTGAATAAAAATTGGATGAAGAAGAACATATTTTTTTCAGAATATAAGTACAGCACCAAAATCATTAGAACACCCAAAACACTGCTTTCACTATTTCCTTCCTAACATTTATAGCCTTTTTGACTGCAAAAGCAATGGCATAGACTGGAGGTCAAGATCTCACCCTCTGCAGTAACCTAAAGCACATCCTTCCCTTTATGAATATGGTGAAGTCACAAATGTTATGTAGATCAGACAACTTAGCTGACATGGCTACAATTACAACAGTACAGAGTTTCACCAGGAATATGGGTTTTTCTGATCATGGATATTTGAAAGTTATAAAAAATAAATGATCAATTTACTTCTTAAAGAAAGACTTAGCTACTACCTTTTGGATAGTGGTTTGAAAAGAGAATTATTTAAATCATCTGAAAATCTACACTCAAGGTTAACTATTCTCTTATATCAGAATCACTAAGTTAAAAAAATAAAAAATAAAGAATCACTAAGAATATACTAAGTATTAATATATAAAAACACTAACAGAAACCTTCATATTTTGCAGTTCTTGAATACCTGAATTCATTTTGGCTCTTTTGAGGAAGAGCTAAGACCCCACAGCATGACTCTATCTCATGTTTTCCCAGCGCTTGCCCTATCCCTCATTTGTCCTCCTTTAGAGGGTATAGGCATAGAGGTAGAAAGAAAATAAATATAAATACTAAATTACATCTCCATACCTGTCACTAGATAAATCTTTCCAAAGTCTAGAACTATCTAAAAATTTTGTCTCAACACTTGTATTGGCTTATTACAATTTTTAATTCACACCAGTTTTTTAAAAAAATAAACATATCAATACACGAAATGTTCACACCTGTTGTTCCCTCTATTTCTTTGCATATGTTGCCTTTGACACCCAACTTGAAATTGCTGAAGTCATTATTTTTTAGCCCAAATAATTTTTAAAAGAAAAAGGCAGTACTATAAAATCAATGAGCAATTCTAAATTGAAGGAGTATTTGACAGTGCAAGTCCATATTGCTAACATAAAATGCGCCATTTGTAATAGAAGAAATTTAGATCATGCCATTCTTTTTCTTTACCATTTCCAGGAACAAGTTGCCAACTTCCGAGGCTCTGCAAAGCATTGGCTCCTTTACTTTACCCAAACTAAAAAAAAAAAAGAACAAGAAAGAAAAAGAAAACAAAAGAAAAAGGACTTAGTTAAAAATTACATACAAAATGGAGAACATGTATTTTGATAGAAATCAAGGTACTGAGAATATGCTTTTAAACAATATAGAATGTGATACAAAGCATATGTATTTATTAGCAAAGTTAGATATATTAGAAAAATTCAGAAAATTAAATACTTATTATCAAACACTGACATTTTCTTTGTCTGGTGTTTTTATTCAAATCCCTCCTACCTACCTAATCACCAGGTGGCAGTGTAGCAGCATTCATCCATATCAGTCTTTGAAAAGCTTCAATAAAAGTGGTGTTGCAGTGAGATTTTCCACACAGTAAAGGTAGAATTGTTTGGGTTTTTAACATTTTTTTGTTACTCTCTCCCAGTACTAAAATAGCCCTGCATACATTTTCATAAATTGCTTTCTGCTTTGAATACTGTGTAGATAACTCCCTTCCAGAAAAAGTGAAAAAAAAAAATGTATCTTAACTGTTCTTTTGTTATGTTACAGTTTTAAATAGGAACCTTTTCTACATCATAGTAGGAAGTATGTTATTTTTTTCAGCTGGCACTTTTCAACAATTGGATTAAGTCATGGTTTCCCACAGCTTCAACAGGAGCATATGCTGGCAGACTACAAACCTCTAAGACAAGAATTCTGACATTTCATTTTTCCTTATCTAAACTTCTCCAGCTGTCATTATGCCATCTGAGACAAGTTTTCAGTCTACAGTACTATTCCACTCTATCAATTCCTTTGTATTTGCACAATGTCCATTCAGCAGTTTAACAAGGACAAAAGAACAAACTTCAACATTTGGTTTCAGATACCCAGCGTTTATTATGTGTTTAAAGTATGTCTGGAGTCTTGTTTTTTCCAAATGGAAATTCAGAGATCCACATTATGTCATCTGATCCAGTACCAACTAGTAAGTGCAGGACAAATCTTAAACTTGTAACAATTATGTTTTCCATTTAAGTTTAGGATAATATCACATCCCAAGATATATTTTGCTAGACTGGGAAGGTTGGGAATGTCTAAGGAATGTCTCCTATACCCTCACTATAATTTTATCCTTTATTTAGAGTTAATGGAGAAGGAGGCCATCTCTACCTTTGGAGAAACCTGTGACACTGCAGGAGCTAACTGGGAAGTAAAAAAAAGTGACTTTTCCTTTTTCTGCAGTAACTGGGGTTAAACTGCAGGTATAGTTCTTGAAAACTTAACTACACAAAACCTTAGGAAAACAAAAGGAAAAATCGCACTGTGAGAATGGAAGAATCGCTGGAGGTTTAGGAGGCAGTACTGAAAAAATATTGAGGATTCTATTTGTAAAACCTCTCTTATTGCCAATCCATTGACAACGTTTCCTTAAAGCAGCCTTCATGTACTTGAGGCAGTTGACATGCTAACTTTTGTGCCCTAAAAAGATGATCCAATACTACAACTAATCTATAGAATATGATAGGATCATGACATATGCTATGTCTTTAGCAGCACTTTTATTTCTGTTTTAATTTCTGTATAATTTCATTAACTTTATATTGTAGCACTTTGTGAAACATGTTTGAATCAAGTGGAAATGAATTTGGTCCAAAATTAGGATCCTAGAATTTTGTATTTCAGCTCAGTCTCCATGGAAAAGTTTGTACCCAGCTTTGAGCTCTTTGGTTGCAGTAAAATCTCAAATATGTTAGGGGACAAGTCTCTACTACACACATTGTAGCCAAGGTTTCTACATGGACCCATTTAGTGTGGGGAAAAAATAGTATGGACAGTTCCAAAATTTCAAAAGATAGCCCCTGTTGAATGGGAAGGTATTTCAATATCTTGGTTTTCAGTGTGTTCCTTCTGGAATTCTCAAATAAATATAACCTCACAAATTCATTCAATACTTGCAAAACTGGAAATCTCCTCAATAGCTCCAAAAGTGAAAAATGGTGTGAATAATAATTTTCATTTTTTAAACTTTATTTTTTTAAAGATTTATTTATTTTTCCCCCTTCCCTCCTCCTGCCCTACGTTTTTGCTGTGTTCATTCACTGTGTGATCTTCTGTATATATCTCTCTTTTTATCTTCTCTTCTCATTTTTTTCTCCTCTAGGAGTCACCAGGATTCTATCCTGTGGACCCTTGATGGGTAGAGAGGTTCCCTGTCAATTGCACCACCTTCATTCCTAGGTTTTGCTGTGCTTCACCTTGACTCTCCCCTTCATCTCTCTTTTGATGCATTATCATCTTGCTGTGTGACTCACTTATGCAGGCCCTGGCTCACCACATGGGCTCTTGGCTTGCTGTGTGAGCACTGGCTCACCACATGGGCATGCTTTCTCTTTTTCTTTTTTACCAGGAGGCCCCAGGGATTGAACCCAGGTCCTCCCATATGGTAGGTGGAAGCCTTATCACTTGAGCCTCATCTGCTTCTCTAAACTTTATTTTAAAGAAATTTTAGATTACAGAAAAGTTAAATAAAAAATACAGGGTATTCCCATATACCCTAACCCTCTCTCTCACACATGTTCCCCTATTAATAACATCTTACATTAGTGTAGTACATTTGGTACAATTGATGAACACATATTGAAGTATTGCTACTAACCATGGTTTATAGTTTACATTATGGTTTATACTTTGTACCACACAATTTTATAGGTCTTGATAAAATGTATAATTGCCTGAATTCATCATTACAATACCATGCCAAACAGTTCAAATGCCCTAAAAATGCCCTATGTTTCACTTATTCTTCCCTCCCTCTCCCCTCAGCTAACCACTATCTTTGTATCAATGGTACAAGTTCTTCCCTTATACAATACTAACAAGTCTACTTTGGTCCATGATTGCATACCCCCCTTTTGTTTGTTCATTCTTCAGTCTTGAGGGCTTTGGGATTGTGGTGCTCACTTTGTTTCAGACTGAGAGGGAGCTTAGATCTTATGGGTCAGACAGAAGGAAACATATTGCTTGCAGTTGAAGATACTCTCTGTTTCTTGGGTTGGGGTTGACCACTATCATCCTTTGTTAGTTGACCTGGGCAAGTCTGAGGTTCTGGAGAGCATTGAGAATCAAGTCTCAATGAACATATGAACGGAGCAAAGATTTAAGTCTCTGGGACATATATTTAATGGGGATAGTGCTAATTATAGATTCAAATGAAAGGGATAGAAAAATCACATGAAAGAAAGATATAAATGAGTCTAACTCTGTCACAGTGGGGAAATAGATTATCATATATTCCAACGTACAGCCCACTGATGGAATTCTGACTTCATGGGGTTGTGTGCCTTGCCTATAGTGTCCATATGTCTCTAGAGCCCTTGGGAGCACCCCCGTTTGAGTCTTTGTTTACTGTGGAAGTTAGTGAGATCTGCCTGAGATGTATAGAAGCATAACCTCAGAAATGACCTTTCAACTCACTTTGAAATCTCTTAACCATAAAAACTCTTTTGCATTTAATTTTTTCCATTTTGGTCAAAGTCTTTCTCTGAAATGCTTTGCTAGTTTTTGCTTGGTATTTCCTTGGTGCCAGGAAGCGCATTCCCTACAGTCATCTCCCACACCAGAGGAAAGGTAAAGAGTTTATTTGTGGAGTTTAGAGAGAGACCACATTTGAGTAACAAGGAGGTTTTTGGGAGGTAATTCTTAGGCAATAGATATTATTAGGCTAAGTTTCAATTTTACAAAAATAAGGTTCATAAGTGCAAGCATTAAAATTGGGGGCTTGGTGCATTGGCCTGTTTATGTGTGTGTGGGGTTTTTTTAGGCACTGCCTATGTACTCTAAAGATTCTTGTTCCACTCTATTAGAGAAAGTAACAGGACTCCTCAGGATGGAAATTTAATATTTTGTTCATTATTATGTGGATCTCTGCTCTCTTAGCTAACATTCCCATAATTGTATTCTCACCAACAGTCTGCTACCTCCCCAGAGTTCATCTGTTCCTTCCTCCAGCCCTCCTCCCCAGCTCTATAGAAAGCCCACTTTACCCCACTAACACTGCTCACACTCACACTCCAGCATTATTGACCCTATTCATAGAACTGCATCATCATCACCCCCATTCACTGCAAAATCTCCCCCATCCACCTTATCATAGATTCCACCCAGATTGAATGTTGGCTCACCACTCTCTACTCATAACCTACCTCCCTACTCTACCTCTGTAAACTGGCTCAATATTCTTAGTTCATATTATTGAGCTCATGCAATATTTGTCCTTTAGTGACTGGCTTACTTCACTTAGCATAAGGTCTTCCAGATTCATCTTTGTTGTTGCATGTGCCAGTACTTCATATACTCACTGCATCGTATACACATACCACATTTTGTTTATCCATTCATCCACTGATGGACAATTGGGTTGCTTCCAACTTTTGGCAACTGTGAATAATACTGTGATGAACATTGATGTATACATATCTGTTTGTGTCCCTGCTTTCAATTCTTCTGGATATATTCCTAGTAGTAGGATTGCCTGATCATATGGCAGATCTATACTTAGCTTCCTGAGGAACAACCAAACCATCCCCCACAGTGGCAACACCATTCTACCCTCCTACAGGCAGAGGATGAGTGTTCCTATTCCTCCATCCTCTCCAACACTTTAGATTAGTGGGTTTTTGTTGTTGTTGTTTGTTTTTGCTTTTTTTTGCCTAAGTGCTTGAGGAAGTTCTTCTGATGAAATGTTAAATAAGAGTGGTGACAATGGGCATCTTTATTTTGTTCCAAATTTTAGAGGGAAAGCTTTAGCCTTTTACCACTTAGTATGATTTTATCTCTGAACACACTCCATGAACACTTGAACACATTTATATGTCTTAGACATATGCCTCAATGATCCTCTCTGTACCGATGATCCTCCCCTGCCACATTTGTGACTCTTTTGTGATCCCAAACCTCTCCAAAAATGAAGCCAACAAAATAACCAAATAAATTTACTAAGAAAATAAAATAATAATGAGAGTTTTAAAAATAACAAATGAAATACAAAATTTTTTTTAAAGTTTGAAATAATAAAAAATTTTTAGACATTATGTCTTTCATCACTGTAATATTTGTTGTCTTGTATGTACAGAGAAATTTATTTTTCTATTTATACCCCCAGTGTCTTATTTTTTTTCATTTTATCTTTCAAGAAGTTTTGAGTTACAGAAAAGTTATATACAGAATATAAGGAATTCCCATGTAAACAATTCCTTCTCCCTTTCCCCCTATTTCCTGTTAACATTTTACTTGTGGATAGTACATTTGTTGCAATAATTGATGTACAAATATTGAAGCACTGCTACTAACCATGATCAATGGTTTACATTATGATTTACATTTGGACAATGTTCTGCAAGATTATGCAGAACAATTCTATTGCCCTAAAAATGCCTTATGTTCCGTCTATTCTATTCTTTCTTTCCCCTTCCCTCAGGAACTAAGGTAAACACTAAGTTTTGCTTTTTGAGAATAAGATCCTGTGTGTGTAGTCAACTGATACTCAACAAGGCCCTCAAGCCCACTCAACTGGGAGAAAATGGCCTCTTCAACATATGGTACTTGGAGAACAGAATATCCATATCCAAAAGAATGAGAAATACCAGCTTGTGCCTTATACAAAAATTAACTCAAGATGGATCAAAGATCTAAATATAAGAGCCAAGACCATAAATCTCCTAGAAGATAATGTAGGGAAGCATCTACAAGATCTTGTAGTAGGAAATGGTTTCATAAACTTTTTACCTGAAGCACAAGCAATGAAAGAAAAAAAGAAAGCAAATGGGATCTTCTCAAAATCAAAAACGTTTGTACTTCAAAGGAGTTTGTCAAGAAAGTGAAAAGACAACCTACTCATGAGAGAAAATATTTGGTGACCATCTATCTGATAGGGGCCTAAATTGCAGCATATATAAAGAAATTCTACATCTCAAAAATAAAAAGACACAACAGTTTTAAAAATGGGCAAGTGATTTGAATAGACACTTCTCAAAGAAGAAATACAAATGGATAAAAAGCACATTAAAAGATGCTTAACATCACTAGCTACTGGGGAAATGCAAATCAAAACTACAACAAGATATCATCTTACACCTATTAGACTGCTGACTATTAAAAAAAAACAGAGGCCTACAAGTGTTGGAAAGGATGTAGAGTAGAGGGAACCCTTATTCACTGCTGGCAGGAATTTATAATGGTGCAGCCATTATGGAGAATAGTCTGATGGTTCCTCAGGAAGTTAACTATGGAACTGTCACATGATCCAGAAATCCCACTGCTGGGTGTATATCCAGAAAAATTGAAACCAGGGACAGGAACAGATATGTTCACACCATTATTCATAGTGGCATTATTCACTATTGCCAAAAGTTGGAAGCAACCCAAATGTCCATCAGCAGAAGAATGGATAAGCAAATTGTGGTATACACATACAATGGAATGTTACTCAGCTGTAAATATGAATGTAATATTAACACACAGGATAACATGGATGAATCTTGAAGACCTTAAGTTGTGTGAGGTAAGCCAGCCATTGAAAGACAAATATTACATGACCTCACTGATATGAATTAAGCAAATTGAGCAGACTCACAGCTAGAGTCTGAAAGACAGGTTTATAGGAGACAGAAAAGGAGTAGAGGGTTGTGAACCAATGCCCATATGGGCAAAATCTTCTGACATATTTTTTATTTCTTGCATTGTGTCTTCTCTCATCTTAAGATGTGCTATCTTTTTATGTATGTTTACAATTTCTTCTCTTTGTTCCCCCAGTACCCAATATCTTCTTTTTTTTTTTTTTGTGAAGAAAATATTTTTTAAATCGTTTCTGTTGTCAAATTTTAAGACATTTAGGGAGACAACTTAAAACACATACGCAGGAAGCATAAGGTGACCAAAGAATGATATATAAATATTATCTAATTTGAGCCCATGGTCACCCTTTGAGAAGGTATTATTATTCCTATTGACAGAAAAAAAGGTAAAGTAGCTCTCCCAAGGCTACTCAGCCAGTAAAATACAGATTAGGGATGCAAAACCAAGAACTGACTCCTAAAACTGTTTTGTAACACTCACTGTACATGGTAAGTACCCGAAAACTAGGCAAGAAACGGACCCATTTTGGCTAGATGACAGGATAAATATAAAGTGGAACAGATAAGACTTAGGCCCGATATAATGCATAGAACTTTATTCTTCATACCCTGGGGATCCACTTCTAAGTAAGGCAAAAATTACGCAGTCTCAGTCTCGATTCCTTAACTTGATAGAGTAATTGCGGTATACCAAAAATCAGAAAGTGGTACTACCACTTGCTTCCGTGACTTGGACAAATCACCACTCTCTTTAGCCTCAACTCTCAGTCAATTAAGATACTACATTCCGCATTGGACTACTACAGGGATTAAACCAGGTAGAGTATGAAGTGTCCGACACTAGTAGGCGCTCGAAAACGTTGACTTTCCTTTATGCTTCCATGAAGAGCAGGGCAGTACTTTTTTCCCCCCGACTAAAGGGGAAAAGCCAAAGAGAACAGAAGCTACAGGAAACTACACCCTGGTCTCCAGAAGCCTTCCCCAGAGTCCCCAACGTTTACAAAACGATGCTTTTCTCTCCTCTCACTTCCCTAGACCCGTCATTGGACTATGAAAACCTTACCGCCCTCTAGTTATTAGAGTCTTTGGCCAGTCCGCCGAACAGACCACCCCAATCCTCCCTCCCTTCCACCAGAAGCTGTTCCCAATATCTTCTTGATATCCTTTATCTCTTCCTGCAGTTCACTGAGTTGATTAAAGATATTTGTTAGGACATCCTTGATTAGTTGTTGCATGTTGTGCATCTCCTGCTTTTGAGTTTGTTCATTAAACTGGGCCATGAATTCCTGTTTCTTAGGGTGGATTGTAATTTTTTGCTGATGTCTAGGCATCTGTTTATCTTCATGAGCATATTCAGTTGGTTAGTTTCTCTTTCTAGTCTAGGGTTCTATTTTTGTTGTCATTTTTTGTTGTAAGTCCTCTTTATCACTTGGTTTCATTTATTTTATATCCTTGTAGTTGCCCATGCTTAATGGAAAAAAATTAGATCAACAAAAAAAGGAAAAAAAAAATAAGAGAAAAAGGAAAAATTAAAGAAAAAATTAAAAAGGAAGGAAAAAGAACAGAAAAAGAGGCAGAAAAATAAATAATAAGTGGAAAAATTAGTAAATAGGAATAAAAATTTTAAAAGGTGAGAAAAAGAAACAGGAAAAAATAGAAAATATGATATGAAAATAAATATGATTAAATAAAATTAAATACCCAGATAAGTGAAAAGAGAAGAAAAATATACAAAACAGTGAAAGGCAGGAAGGAAGAAAAAAGCAGGAAAAAAAAAACTGAAAGAAAGAGAAGAAAAAAATAACAAAAAGAGGAAGGAGAGAAAGAAAATTAAAAAAGAGGGTAAAACAATGATATATAACAAATAAAAAAAGGAGGAAAAGGGGAAAATAAAAGAGAAGAGAATGGGAAAAGAAGAAAATCAGGAGAAGAAAGGAAATAGGGAAGAGGAGAGAAGAAGAAACAAAGAAACAAAACAAAACAAAAGGAAACAAAAATCTGGGTCTCCCTCTCAAACCACCAGGACTGGCTAGGCCCTTCCTCTCAAGCAACCTGCTTTGGCCAATGGATCATCCCACCAAAAAATAAACAAGCAAAACAAACAAACAGAACAGACTCCTTCTCTGGCCACCAGTGACTCACTAGTCTATTCCTGTCCAGTTGCTTGTGCCTGACAATCATCCCACAGTCAGCCTCTCTACCTGTACCTGGGGAGGGGAGGGGAGGGGAGGGGAGAGGAGGGGAGGGGAGGGGAGGGGAGGGGAGGGGAAGGAAAAGGAAATGAAAAGGAAATGAAATAACCACAGGCTAACTTCCCTCAGCTCTCTCCTGGCTTGCCCAGCTCTCCCCTATCCTAAGCAGGCTGGGTACAGGCCTGCCTCTGGGATTGCTCCTCAGCAGCTCCTGTCTCCCCCAGGGCTGGCTGGGAGGTTTTCTTCTCCCCTTGCTTAGACTGGTATGCTCTCTTCTTCCCAGGGGCAGACTGGGCGACTCCCCTTTTCCCTGGTGCCCAGCTGGGACCCATCCCTCTCCAGGTGCCCTCTCCTACCAACCTTGTGACAGCTTCCTTTATGCCCTGCAAGCCTACCGGCCTTCCCACAGTTTCTAAAGAAAGAGTGCAGCTTTCCACTTCCCACTCTACCATCTTGGGATTTTAAATTATTTTTTTATTACAGTAACTGTAAAGCTATGCTGTTGTTTTTTTTTTCTTTCATTTTTTTATTTTATTGTTTAACTTTTTAAAGTTGAAATATATCACTCATACATGAACATATAAACAATAAATGTATAACAGCTGTGAACTTAAAAAACAAACGTATAACATCAAACAAGCTTATATAACATCTCACCCTACTGCCAATAACTTGCATTGTTTTTTTTAATTATAACCTATACTTCTTTTTTTTGTCTTTATTCATTTTTTAAATATTACATTAAAAAAATATGAGGTCACCATACACCCCCCACCTCCTCTCATGCTATTCTTTTTAAGGCTAACATAAAAATTACTAAATATACAAATGTTTAATTAGATAATAGCAATAGGATTACCTAGATTCCTTCTTACTTTTATAATAAATTAACCAATAAACATTTCTAGAAATCTTAGAATTTTAGAGGTAGAAAGATCTTTGGATCTAACAAAAAATACTTCTTTATTTTATAAATGAAGAAACTGTGATCCAGCAAGTTTAAGTGATTTCTCTAAAGTGATAGAACTGTAATTAGGACTAAAATTCAAATTTCTTTAGTAAAAATGCCTCCTATAAAATCCTCCATTTTTTTAGAAGCACCAAAATATTTAATTCCATTCAAATTTTATGTTTTATATGTATAATTCCTAATGGATTCTTTAA
The DNA here is from genome assembly GCF_030445035.2 of Dasypus novemcinctus. Lineage (NCBI taxonomy): Eukaryota > Metazoa > Chordata > Mammalia > Cingulata > Dasypodidae > Dasypus > Dasypus novemcinctus. The sequence goes on from NC_080677.1 coordinate 85,024,929, forward strand.
TCTTCTCATGTGAAATTTAATGAAAAATTTTTTCTTCTTATTTCTTCTTAGGAAAAGTCATCATTCTTTACCATTTTTGACAACAAAATACACTGACTAAGAGTAAAAATTAAGAGACAAACAAGCCTGGGTTCAAATCCCAGCCCTGTCCATAGCTAATTTTGGATAAACCACTTATACTCTTCCAGCTTCAATTTCCTCACTTATATAATGAAAATAAGATTGTGCCTTTCTCCATGCTTGAGTTGAATTGAGTGAAACAACATATGTTAAGTGCTTGCATTTAATAATAATAATTAGTGTTTTTATTAAGATAATGAAAATAAAATAATAATTACCATTATTATTTTGTTTTAGTGTGATAAACTTTCAGTTGGCCTGTATTGGATTAAAAATGACTCTATAATTATTTTCTAGGTTCTTCAAAACACACATTTTAAATGAAACCCAGTGGTTAGCTATACCTAACTCTCTTATATTATGTGCAATGTAAGACCAAGTCATCCTCGCCAGCACCTCCCTGGTCTCCATTCTTGACCCAGAAGTTAAAAGATGCTAAAAGTATCATAGTGAGTCAATGGTGAAATTTGTCAACAACTTGAAACTCTACCTTGAATTGATTGCCTTGTCTCTATTATCTGTTTTTCAAACTGTGCTCAGAAGAACCCTAGGGATTTATTCCTTTGAGATACCTCTGGACCAAAAAATGGAGACCAGGGAGGTGCTAGATGGGGTGACGGAAATGGCAAGCTCCAAGTGCTCTCCCTCATCATCAGCCAACAATTTCTATTTTTATTGATCACACATATTGAAACCCTGCATAATATGAGTGGATTCTTCTACTTTACAAAGTTTACAATAAATATTTTCTTGTAGTATTAAATTTTATATGGTAAGCAAAAGATATTTAATTACTAAAACAAGCACTGGAAGGAAAGGTGACAAGAACAAGGAACCAAGACCAAACTCTTTACGTTTTGCCCCATTCATCCAGGGGAAAATAAGTGGAATTTATGATTAAGAACACACTTATTATAGGAACTGTTTCTCCTAATGAGCAAGCCCTAGCATAAACATAGATAAAATTCATTATATATTAAAATATGAATTAAAATCATAACGTGTTAGATGCTCCCAGCAGGAAAGAGAAAGCAATTCCTTGCCAGCTTGCAATTCAAGAATGAACAGTAGAAAGTCTTTTGAAAAGAATAAAGAATTTTAGGAATCAATAAAAATTCTTTATTGATGATAAATATTTATAAATCACTCAGAAGGGATTTATACCTGTTATGGAAGTTTTAGCAAGGGGGAAAAGAGTAAAAGAAGATGACATCCCATTGAAGGAAAACTGTGTTAACTTTTGAGGTTTTTATATATACATACATATTTGTGGTTTGAACAAAATTATTCAAATCTTTTAAATAAATCACACAATTTCCAAAGGTAAGTGTTTTCATTATTTGATAAAAAATTTTCCTCATCATATTGTAAAGTCTTCTCCAGAAGAGGGCTATGGATTATTGAATGTATAAATTCATCAGACTGTTCTTTAGCTAATATCCTAGGATCCTCCTTAAGAGAGAATCCTTGGTCTGTTATTATTTAATAATTGAGCATTGTTTGTGCCTCAGTTTATTTTACTTATGCTAAACGTTTATAGAAAACATGGATTCTTATTTGCTCATGTGATCAAGTATAAGTGGGTAGTGACATGGAAAAATAATATCTCAAGTATACCCAAATAACCCAATCTAATTTCAATTACTCTGGCACAAATTTCTTATCATAAAGGATGTCAGAAAGGTGACACCAAGCATGCAAGGAATGCAATTATTTGTCTTTTCATCAGTATATTTGTTATACATGTTTTTATTTATAGGTAGCATAATATGAATATTTTGCATACCAGCTACTTACCCCAATATTGTTTGGCAGCTTATAGTGCCAGGCTGCCTCACTGACAGCAGTTGCTTACAAGTTTCAGAAGAGATATTACTTGAGTCATTTGGGTTACTGTGAAAGAAAAGAAATAAGAAGCTATTTCTTGGCTAGAACTCAACAATTGCTCTGAAGCAATAAGCTATTATTTAGCTTAATAGAAGATAATCCTGAGAACACAGCATGAAAATGTGAAAGTCCAGTGATAGAAAAGCAAACTTTTGTTAGACCACAAAGAAAACTTAGTGCTGAGTTTTCACCTGCAGAAACAAATGGTTTTTCTTAATAGTGAGATGCTACAGGTACTAGTTTCTATTATTGCATTTACCCAGCCCAAAGGCATAATGGAAACACATCAGAACTGATGCAGCCAAGGTATGGCAAGGAACTTTAACATAAATGCCTTGAAACCATTGACTTGTCTCTGTATTTAAGTGAGAAACACCATGGAAAGTGGTCATGATGGCAGCTCAACCTAACTTAGTTGTTCTTGACATCTACCCATCTCTACTTCTCCTTTCATTTCCAATCAATCACCAAGCTCAATTTATCTTATTTTCTAAATACCTCAAAATATATCAACCTATTTCCATCTCCACTGGAATCCTCTTAGTTCAAGTTAGTCATTGCCCTTTTAAAATCATGGACAGCTTTGTGGGTCTATCAGTTCAGGCTCAAATAGTGTTATTTGCTTCCTGAGCCTTCTTTTTATATGTCAACTAGTTCAAGACCTACAGGTAGATGTTATGATAGTACTCTATACTACTTTATTCACAGAACTTATCTACAGATAAATTATATTGGTCTTAATTAACACTTGTCACCTCTACTAAAATGGAAATCTATTATACACAGGGACAATGACTGTCTTGTTCACCATGCTAAACCTATGAGTTCTACATAGTAGGTGCCCAGCAATAGCTGGTGATTGAATGAATGCATGATTTCTTTAAAAAGGATAGTTCCCCAGAAGAAAATTATTTACCTGAAACTAGGGGTATCAATCTACAGATTTACCCATGACTCACTTCTAGACAACAAAAGAGATACAAGGATGAAAAATAAATAATCTTTATTCCATAAATACTTCAATACACGATCACAGTGTTGCAGTTGCTTAGAAAGTTTAATATTTCCTCAAATGTTCATGTTTTGGTCTTTGAATCCTGAATTAGTCAGCCAAAGGGGTGCTGATGCAAAATACCAGAAATCTGCTGGCTTTTATAAAGGTTATTTATTTGGGGTAGGAGTTTACAGATACCGGGTCATAAAGCATAAGTTACTTCCCTCACCAAAGTCTATTGGATCAAGATGTCTGCTGATGTCTGCAAGGGTTCAGGCTTCCTGGGTTCCTCTCTTCCCAGGTCTTGCTGTCTCCTAGCTCAGGGTTCCTCTCTTCCTGGGTCTTGCTTCTCTTTCCTCTGTGTACTTACTTCCTGGGGCTCCAACTCAAGACTTCAGCATCAAACCCCAACATCAAGACTCCAACATCAAAAACCTTCCAGCATCAAAGCTCCAACTCTGTCCTTTGTCATGCTTTTTATCTGTGAGTTCCTGCCCACCAAATGGTGGGGACTCAACACCCTACTGACATGGCCCAATCAAAGCTCTAATCAAAATTTAATCATGACCAGGTACAGACCAGTTTACAAACCTAATCCAATATCTATTTTTGGGATTCGTAACTATATCAAACTGCTACAAATCCCTTATATAAACATACAATGGCAACTGTTCAAATATGTCTAAGTCATTAGACTTCAAAATGACTAAGTAAAGATTTCAAGCCACTTTAATGTTCAATTTAGAAAGCTGAAAGTTGTCTTAAAAATAATAATATATTATTTGTGCATGGTTAATTAATATGCTGAAATTCCCCAATTAATTATGCTGTGATCAATCTAATCATATGACACAGATATAACCAAAGATGAAGATGTAGGTTTATACATGCAAAATGGGGAGGACAAAATAAGAGCAGACTTTTGGTGAATTTTCTGCTTTTTAGGTAAATGGTTTTCCTGATCTTATTTCATGGCTGAATTCAACTCGTTGAAAAATCATTTCATCATAAGATAATATTTATAGGAATTATTTTAATTAGAAAAAAAAGGCAGAAGAATAAAACATAAAAAAATGCCTCTAAAATGCCTTTTTTAAAAAAAATGCAATTATTATTATTATTATTATATACTTTTATGGTCTATATTGTTCTATTCCTGCATATTTGTTTTGCTACTTGTTGAGCTATGATAAACATTGGAAATATCAAAGGAGATTATTCCTGCATATAAAAAAAAAAAGAAAAAATTCAAAACCATGGATCTCCAATATCTAGAATTGCCTTGTTTCGGTTAATAGCTCTCTAGTTGATCTGAAATTATAGTAGCTATTGCACAATAGTCTATATGTTCATGTTTTACTTGTTCTATGTATCATTATTCTTTTGAAATAGATGAATATATTTGGCATCTTAGTTTTGCTTAAGATTGCTTTACATCCCGAGTTTCCTTCAGTTTAGCTGGTCTCTCAGCAGAATGGAAATCTGTTTCCATATTCCCTAAGTTTCTGCTAATTCCTGCCACTTTCTTATCTCAAAAGCTCTCTTAATCTCTTTTTTTCCCAACAAGAGAAAAGGCAGGTTTATTACTTTAAAAGATATCTGTTTGAGGCAGGGACAAGATTACTGCAGAGTAAGGAGCTCCAAGAGTCAACTCATTTTACAGGGCAGTTAGTAATCACCCAGCACTATCTGTAGCAACTGTTTATGGGGCCCAGGAAACTGGAAGAGCATCCTGCAACACCCTTCAAAGAATGGAAGGATGGCAATGCCCATCTGCAGTGAATATTTGTGAGTAGAGCACTCCATGCAGCAGATGCCAGTGCCTATCATCCACTGGTGGCACAAGCTGCCTTGGGAGTTATTCTGTGGCTGAAACTATAAGGTTAATTTCCCAAAATCAAGGGATGAAGAGAAGGTCAGGCATTGACTTCAACTGTGGTAGTGGTTGGATTATTAACTTGGCCAGAAAGTTAGAGAAAGCATGAGAAAGCTACACTTAAACACAGTTAAGTGGCAGCTTTTTAAATAAACTATTCTTCCTCCTTATTCTGAGATGCCCTATATAGATGCTTTTTGGGGCTGGTCTTTCACCCAAGAATTTTGAGGTTAGATTTTATAATTTTGTATTTCTTATTGCAATGTCTGGAGGCAGGGGAGCAGGACAACACAAGCTGTTTCTGCTGATCTTTGATGCCTGAACAAAGAACCTATATAAATAGCCTTGCTACTCTGTTAATTTTTATTTCTAGGGCAAGGCATAAAGCAGACATGGCTATTTCAGCAATGGGTATACAAAGCTTAAGCTTATTATAGGTTCTTTAATCAGATACCTCCTATATTCAACTACTGAATAGTAAATTCCCCTGGTTACAGGATAATCCTAAACACAGCTAAAGTTTCAAAACATCCAAGTTCCATAGCCACCATCTTAACTGCCCACAGCATAAGGGGAAGCAGGGATGACCGAAAATCATACAAAGGATAGGATATGGCTTCTTAGGATCAGATCGGATTGCATTTATAGCCTAGGCTCCAGACCCACCTCTGGCAGGAAGGAAGCTGAGGGGAACTACATCAGCCTCTCCAGACAACTGCAGGCACTTTCACCAGCACAGATTGGATAGCTGGATACCAGGGGCTCATCCATGTCCTCCAATAGGATAGGAGGGGAGCTGTGTTTCCTTGGCCTCTCTGGGCAACTGCAGGTGCTTCCAGCTTGCATGGGCTGGTTGTTTGAGCTCCTTGGATTCCATGCCTGCCCCTCCCTTCTGATAGAATAAGAAGGGGCTGGTGTTTCTTCAGCCTCTCTGGACAACTGCAGATACTTTCAGCCTGTACAGACTGAATACTTGGACACCTTTAGCTCTATCTCTGCTGCCTAATAGGATCAGAGAGGAACTGTGATCCCTCAGCATCTCTGAGCAACTGCAGGTGCTTTAGGCCCACATGAACTGGTTTGTTAACTTCCTGGACTCCACCCCCATACTCACAGAGGATAAGAGGGGGCTGATGTTTCCTCAACCTCTCTAGGCAACTGCAGGCACTTTTGACCTGCACGGACTTGGCTGTTGGACACCTGTGTCTTCACCCCCACCCCTGATAGGACAAGAGGGGGTTATTATTTTCCAAGCCTCTCTGGGTAAATGCAGATGCTTTTGGCCCATATGGAATGAATAGTCAGGCACCTGAGGTTCCATCCCCACAACCCAATAAGATAGGAGGGGAGCTGTGTTTCCTCAGCCTCTTCAGGCAATGGCAGGCATTTTGGGCTGTATGGAGTGAACTGTTGGATGTCTGTAGCTCCACCCCCATCCCCCAATAGTGTAGGAGGGAAGATGTGTTTCCTTAGCCTCTGTGGGCAAGTACAAGTGCTTTGGACCCACATGGACTGGTCTATTGGGCACTTGTGGTTCTACTTCTACTTTGTAAAGGTAGAAGGGATGGTATTCCCTCAGCCTTTCTGGGAAACTGTAGGCAATTTCTGCACACATGGATTAGATTGTTGGGCACTCCAGGGGTCCATCTCTCACCTGGCAGTGGAGGAGGGGGCCTGGTGCTACATCCGTCTACCTGGGCAACTATAGCCAATTTTGACCCACATAGCTTAGTTTGATTCCTATAACTGCAGCTCCATTCCTGCCCCAGGCAGGGGAGGAAGGGTTGTGAACCTTCTTCATTTTCTCTGAGCAACTACAAATTTTTTTAGCCTGCACAGCGTGGACTACTACACAAGGCTGCAGCTCCTTCCCTACACTTGGCAGAAGGGAAAGGTGGGAAAAGCTTCATTGATTTCCAGAAGCAACACAGGCAGCATTGGCCTCCACAGCTTACAGTACCAACCACATCCTCAGCTCCTATTACACAACCAGCAAGGGAAAAAGGACAAGAAAGCCCCAAACAAAATAAAGAAACTGTATCCAGAATACATACATCTAGTAAGTCAGATACCAAGACACCAACAAAAAATTGCAATTTATACCAAGAAACAGGAAGCTATGGCACAGTCAAAGGAACAAGATAAGTCTCTAGATGACATAGAGGAGTTGAGACAACTAATCATAGATGTTCATACACATCTTCTTAATAAAGTCAATGAGATAGCTAAAGATATTAAGGGTATTATGAAGACACTGGGTGAGCACAAAGAAGAATGTGAAAGCATATATAGAAAAATAGCAGATCTTATGAGAATGAAAAGCACAATAAATGAAATTACAAATACACTGGAAGCATATAACAGCAGATTTTGGAGACAGAAGAAAGGTCAGTGAGCTTGAAGACATGGTCTCCATAAAGGAACATGCAAAAGAACAGATAAAGCAAAGACAGGAAGAAATTGAACAGGGTCTCAGGGAACTAACTGGTGATAAAAGACATGCAAACACATATGTCATGGGTGTCCCAGAAGGAGAAGAGAAGGGAAAAGGGGAAGAAGGAATATTTGAAGAACTAATGGTAGAAAATTTCCTAACCTTATTGAAGGACATAGATATCCATGTCCAAAAAAAACCCAACATATTCCCATCTGAATAAATCCAGATAGACCTACTTTGAGATATTGATTAATCAGAATGTCAAATGCCAAAGACAGTAACCTCAAGTCAGTAACAGTTCTACTCAGGTTCAATGGAATCACCAATTTGAACACTGGACAAGTCCATTGTTTTGATTTGGCTTGAAGTTTCTGCTGCTCTGAATTTGGCCGATGCCAGTGAAGGGACCTTGCAAAGTCTTTCAAATATTGGGATAAGTCTTCCTGAACCTTCTGTTACTGGAAGAGATTTACTTTCTTCCCAGTTCTTACTTTGCTGGTGTCTTTGCCCTGGCCTTACCATAACAGAAGTTAGTACTGATACTTCCACTAAAGAGCATCTTATGTATTTGCTTTTCCCCTTCAGTTATAAATGGGCTAAGCTTTACCTCAGTGATAGTAATACACTTACATTCCAGGGTTCAAGACTTTGGCAGCCTGTGACCAGTGGGACTTGTAGGTGCAAGTTCTCAGTGCACTGGGTAGGATATCTAGTTTTGTTTAAAGGAAAAGTCTGACTGAATTAACCTCTTCAGAATGGGATTTCCCATTTTTCTTCTGTATGAGTTGTTTGTTATTAAAACTATCTTAACTAGGAACATTCTCAAACCATTTTATATTACTTGGTGACTAATCCACAAAACAATGTAGTACACTTAGAAACTCTATGATCTTGAAAAATCAGTAAGAATATGGAAAAGAGAAAATCTAAATGTAGTTGGAGGGAAGCAGACTTGGACCAGTGTTTGGGGCATCCGTCTACCACATGGGAGGTCTGCAGTTCAAACCCCAGGCCTACTTGACCTGTGTGGAGCTGGCCCACGTGCAGTGCTGATGTGTGCAGGGAGTGTCCTGCCATGCAGGAGTGTCCCCACATAGGGGAGTCCCACGCGCAGGGGGTGTGCCCCATAAGGGGAGCCACCCAGCACAAAAAGGGTTCAGCCTGCCCAGGAGTGGCGCCACACACATGGAGAGCTGATGCAGCAAGATGACGCAACAGGGAGAAACATAGATTCCTATGCCACTGACAGCAACAGAAGCGGACAAAGAGCATGCAGCAATTAGACACAGAGAACAGACAACTGGGGGGTGGGGGAAGAGAAATAAATATATTAATCTTTAAAAAAATTATAAAAATAAGTAAAAATGTAGTTGGATTCTTCAGGTGATACTTCAGCACTATATTGCAGTCACCCTGTGTTTACAGGTAAATATTCACTAAAGAACTCCATCTCCCCTGTAGAGCACATGTCTTCACAGTGGTCCATAGGAGCATCAATTATATAATCATTTCCCAAAGGTTGAAATGGTCATCTGATGAATGAGTTTATCTAAGTTGTGTTCTCTTACTTGTTCATATGTGCCAAGGGGGTAAATACTTACTGCAAATCACCCTCCATTTGTGAGTACAAATTAATTTAACTCTATCAACCTCAAACAATCTAATTGTCACTGAGAGACATGAAAGGATTTTTCTATTTATAATAAAATCTCATTAATGTATTAGAATCTGTTTTCCAAATACATTTTTGGTCAAGTAAAAAACAAAAAACAACAAAACAACAACAGAAACAAAGACAGAGAGAATTCTGAAAGCATCAAAAGAATAATGATTCATCACATACAGATATACCCAATACATAGGAAAATACACCTATAAAAGACTCACCTTTGACAAAAGAATACCACTGAAAGTAAAAGGCTGGTAAAACATATTCCATGCATGCAGTCACACACACACGCACAAGCCGAAGTAGCTATACTTATATCAGCTGAAATAGACTTTAAAAGCAAAACTATTAGAGATGTAGCAGTTTGAGATTATTTATGGTTTCCAAAAAGAGAGATTATGTTTGTAAACTGGTCTGTTCCTCTGAGCATGATTACCTTTGATTGTATTAGATTCAGCTGAGATGTCTTTGATAAAATTATGTTAAGATTAGGGCTTTGATTTGACCACATCAGTAGAATGTAATTCAGTTTGAGTCCCTGTCCCCTTGGTGGGATATAAAAATGGGCACTCAGTCAAAGAGATGCACAGAAATAGATACACAGAGAAGACATACTGAGAAAGAGAGACAGCGCCATAGACACAGCAAAAATTCCAGGAGGAGAGATGAGCCATTCACCTGATAGTTTACAGCTGATCTTGTGATGGGAACAAAGCAGTTGAGCCCAGAAAGAAATGAGCCCTGGGGAGAGGGACAAGCCCTATGCCAACCTACAGCTGAGATAAGATGAAGCTGGACTCACAGAGTCTTAAGGAAGGCTGAACCCTTGCAGATGTCCCCTGCCATATTGTTTCAATACATGGCCAGAGTTTGGTAAGGAAATAACCTTGAGTTGGACCTTTCATGCCATGAAATTGGAAGCTTTTACCCCAAATAAATATCCTTTTTAAAAGCTAGAAGATTTCTGATACTTGCATCAGCACCCCTAAGTCTAACTGATACAGAATTTGGTACCAGAGAGTGGGGTGGTACTTTTGCAATTACTAAAATGCTGAAATGATTTTATAAAAGGGTGAAGGGTATTTTTTGGAGGGATTGTGAGATGCTTAATAGGAAAGGCCCAGATTGCTTTGAAGAGACTTTTGGTAGGAATATGGGCACAAAAGAGACTTTTGATCGAGGGCTTAGAAGTAAATGAAGAAACTATTATTAGAACATGGAGGAAAGGTGATCTGTGTTTTAAAGTTGCAGAGAACTTAGCAAGACTGACTCCTGATGTTGTATGGAAGGCAGAATTTGAAAACTACAAGCTTGGACATTTGGCCAAGGAGATTTCCAAACTAAATGTGGAAAATGCAGCCTGGTTTCTCCTTGTAGCTTATAGCAAAATGTTAGTGGAAAGAGATAAACTGGTAATTGAACTTTTGAGAACAAAGAAAACAAAAACTGAGTCCAGAAATTCAAAGCCTCTGGAAATCAAGTCTCCAGATGATAATGCCCCATTTGAGGAATTAACTAAACTTGGAATTTGTAAGTTAGGAGTGAAAACTTCAGCTATCTATGAAAGATTTATGGAAAGTTTTACTATTTGATGACTTGGACCCCTGCGTTTTGCATGCCAAACCAATAAATTTTTTGAGAAAGTTGTATGAATAAAACCACTGTCAGTCTGTACTAAAAGGGACATGGAAGAGAGATATGGAAGGGAAAATGACTTTAAGAGAAAAACCTTGGAAGCTGAGGTCTGGAATTATGACATCTTCTTGGGACAAGAGAAGGACCCCACCCATGTGCATGGAGAGACTGAGTTTGCCCTGATATTTGAAGAGGGTGGATGTTCCAGCCCAGAGGGCTGTTTTTGTTCAGAAAGAGTTTTTGCCACCTCAGGCTACAGAGAGGGTGAAGCATATTCCCCCAAGCATTAAGGAGAGTAAGATCAACACCCCAGTGCTCTCAGAGGGATGAACTTATTCCCCATAGATCAGGGAAAGTGTGGCCATCACCCCAATATTCTTCGAGGGTGAGGTCTGGAGCTTGGTCACCACCCAGATGCTTGATGAATGTGGAACCAAGAAAATGGCCATGGCCAAGCCTGTGGAAAGGGTGGGTCCCCATAAGGCCCCAGGGATAAGGTACCATCATCTTAAGAATGACTCCCAGGCTTTGAACTCTAATGAAGTATGCCTGGAAGGTTTTCAGGACTGTAGGGATGATTGACTCATGTTTCCCTACAAAATTCTCCTTATGACAATGCTAATGTTTATCCTTTCTCTGTCCCCTTGTATATTGGGAACATATAAATTGTACTGTAAGTTTCAGAGGTCTACAGCCAGGCCGGACTTTGCCCCAAGACAGACATTAATTCTTTAAACTGATTGTGATATTATTTTGTACTTAGCAGTGTTACTGATTTAAAGTTTTTTAGAATATTGTAATATCTTTTCAGAATTCAGAGAGCAGAGTGTGGCAGTTTGATATTATTTATGATTTCAGAAAGATATATTGATTATGTTTGTAAACTGATCTTTTTCCCTGAGTGTGATACTTTGATTGTGTTGAATTCAAAGGCCTTATGTTTACTTGATTAAATCAAGATTAGGGCTTTGATTCAACCATGTCATTAGGGCATGCAGGGCTGAGTCCCTGCCCCCTTGGTGGGGTGATAGAAATGGACACTCAAACAAGAACACAGTAGTAGATACATAGAGAGGATACACAGATGACAAGAGATAGCTCTATAGACATGGCGGAGGTCCCAGGAAGAGAGATGAGCCATTCACCTGACCTTGAGCTGACCTTGTGAAGAGAATGGGACAGCTGAGCCCAGAGAGAAATGAACCCTGAGAAGAGAGACAAGCCCTATGCCAGCGTAAAGCTGAGATTGGAAGAAGCTGGACCCACAGAAACTTAAGAGGGAAGAGGAAACCTGAATCCTCACAGATGTTGCCTGCCATCTTGCTTCAACACATGGCAACAGTATTTGGTAAGGAAGTAACCTTGAGTTGGACTCTTTCCACAACAGGTGGAAAAGTAGAAAATTCACAAAAATATGGAAATTAAGCAACACACTCTTAATGAGTCAAAGAAGAAATTATGAGAGAAATCAATTAATATCTCAAGAGGAATGACTATGAGAACAAAGCATATCAGAACCTATGGGTGTGGCGGAGTTTGCCCAGTGTTTAGGGCATCTGTCTACCACATGTGAGGTCCATTGTTCAAACCCCGGGCCTCCTTGACCCATGTGGAACTGGCCCATGCACAGTGCTGATGCGCGCAAGGAGTGCCGTGCCACGCAGGGGTGTCCCCCCCATAGGGGAGCCCCATGTGCAAGGAGTGTGCCCCGTAAGGAGAGCCGCCCAGCATGAAAGAAAGTGCAGCCTGCCCAGGAATGGTGCTGCACACATGGACAGCTGACACAACAAGATGATGTAACAAAAAGAAACAGATATTCCCATGCCACTGACAACAACAGAAGCAGACAAAGAAGAAGACGCAGCAAATAGACACAGAGAACAGACAACTGGATGGGGAGGGGGAAAGGCAGAGAAATAAAATAAATAAATAAATCTTTAAAAAAAAAAAAAGAACTTATGGGATGCAGGACTGGCAGTGCTGAGAAAGAAATTTATAGTCCTCAATGCTTACATAAAAAAAAAAAAAGCAGAAAAAGCTAAAATCAGTGACCTAACAACACCGCTAGAGGAACTAGAAAAAGAACAGCAAATTCTTGCCAAAGCAAGCAGAAGGAATGAAATAACAAAGATCAGAGCAGAAATAAATGAAATTGAGATTAAAAAAAAAATAGAGAAAATTAACAAAACCAAAAGTTGGTTCTTCAAGAAGATTAACAAAATTGACAAACCCTTAGCTAGACTGACCAAGAAAAAGAGAGATGCAAATAAATAAAATAAAAAATGAAAATAGGGACATTATTAATGACACCACAGAAATATAAGATAACCTAAGAAGATACTATGAAGAACTGTATGCCAACAAACAAGACAAAGCAGATGAAATAGAAAATTTTTTTAGGAATGTAAAAACAACCTACACTGACCCTAGAAGAAATAGAAGACTTCAACAAACCAATCACTAGTAAAGAGATTGAAATAGCCATCAAACAACTCTCCCAAATGAAAAGCCCTAAATCAGATGGTTTCACAGCTGAGTTCTACCAAGCAGTCAAAGAACATTTAATGCCGATTGTGGCAGTTTGATATTATTTGTGAATTCCAAAAAGATATATTGATTATGCCTGTAAATTGATTGGTTCCTCTGTGATTGTATTAGATACAGCTGAAACATCTGATTAAATTATGTGCAGGTTAAGGCTTTGATTCAACCATGTCACTAGAGTCTAACTCAGCATTGAGTCTCCACCTCCTTTGTGGGCAGATGAAAAAGACTTTCACATGGAAGTAGAGATGCAGAAGAAGGACAAAGAGAAGCAGATATGTGAGGAAAGAGAGAAGGAGAAGGTACCATTAGACATGGCAGAGGCACAAGGAAGAGAGATGAGCCTGATAGTTTACAGCTGACCTCATGAAGAAAGCAGAGCTTTTCCAGAGCAGAGTCTGGAAAGAAACAAGCCCAAGGGGAGGGAGATGAGCCTTATGCCTGCCTACAGCTAACATCAGAAGAAATTGGACCAGCAGAACCTTAAAAGGAAGAAGGAAGGTTGAACCCTCACAGACATTACCCACTGTATTAGTCAGCCAAAGGGATGCTGATGTAAAATACCAAAAATCAGTTGGTTTTTATAAAGATATTTATTTGGGGTAGGAGTTTACAAATACCAGGCCATAAAGCAGAGGTTACTTCCCTCACCAAAGTCTATTTCCACGTGTTGGAGCATGATGGCTGCCAGGGTTCAGGATTCCTGGGTTCCCCTCTTCTCTGGTCTTGGTTCTCTCTGGGTGCCAGGTTCCTCTCTTCCCAGGGCTTGCTCCTTTCCAGGCTCAGGGTTCCTCTCTTCTTGGGACTTGCTTCTCTTTCCTCTGTGTGCTTACTTCACAGAGCTCCCAGTTTAAGACTTCAGCATCCAACTCCAACATCAAAATTCCAACATTTAAAAAGCCCTCCACCTCTGTCTTTTGTCAGACTTTTATCTTTTATCAATGCCCTACTGACTCATATGCAATATAATTTCACATGCCCTGAGGAAAAGACCAATTTATAAATATAATCCAATATTTCTTTTTGGAATTCATCAATAATATCAAACTGCTACACCTGCCATCTTGCTGCAACACATGGCAATGAACTTTAGGCGAGGAAGTACCTTTTATGGTACCTTGAGTTGCCCTCCTTAGGACCCTGTGATTATAAGCTTCTACTCCAAATAAATACCTTTTATAAAGCCAACATATTTATGGTACTTTGCATCAGCACATCTTTAGCTGACTAATATACCAATCTTACTCAAGCTCTTCTGAAAAATCGAACAAGAAGGAATGCTACCAAACTCATTCCATGAAGCCAGTATCACCATAGTACCAAAGTCAGATAAAGGTATTACTTAAAAAGTAAATTATAGGCACATTTTCCTAATGAATATGGATGCAAAAATACTCAATGAAATACTTGCTAATTGAGTCCAAAAACACATTAAAAGAATTATTGATCATGATCGAATGGGCTTTATACCAGTCATACTAGGGTGTTTTGACACAAGAAAATCAACTAGTGTAATACACCACATTAATAAATCAAAGAATAAAACCATATGATCTTACCAATTTATGCAGAAAAGGCATTTAACAAAATACAGTAACTTTTCTTGATAAAAATACTACAAAAGATAGGAATTGAAGGAAACTTTTTCAACATGATAAAGGTCATATATGACAAACACACAGTTAACATTGTACTCAATGGTGAAAGCCTGAAAGCTTTCCCAGTGAGATCAGGAACAAGACAAGGATGCCCACTGTCACCACTGTTGTTTAATATAATGCTAGAAGTTCTAGCTAGAGCAATCAGGTGAGAAAAAGAAATAAAAGCATCCAGATTGGAAAGGAAGAAGTAAAACTTTCACTATTCACAGATGATATGATCCTATACCTACAAAGCCCCAAAAATCTACAACAAAGTTGCTGGAGCTAAATCTACTGATTTCAGTAGAGTGTCAGGATATTAAATTAATAGCCAAAAATTAGTAGTGTTACTAAACACTGATAATGCTTAATTTGAAGAGAAAGTCAGAAAAAAATTCCATTTACAGTAATAACTAAAAAATCAAATATTTAGAAATAAAATTAAGAAAGGATGTAAAGCACTAGTATTCAGAAAACTACAATGCATTGCTAAAAGAAATTTTTAAAGACATAAATAAATGGAAGAACATTCTGTGCTCAAGGATTGGAAGACGAAATATTAAGATGTCAATTCTACACAAATTGATATACAGATGCAATGCAAATTCCACCAGCATTTTTTTAAAACAAATGGAAAACATACTCACCACATTTATTTGGAAAGGCAAGGGGCCTGAGTAGTCAGAAATATTTTTAAAAGGAAGAGCAAAGTTGGAAGACCCTCACTTCCAGACTTTAAATCATAGTTACCTAACTACAGTGGTAAAAACAGCATGATACTGGTATAAAGAGAGACACATAGACAGATCAACCAAATTGATCATTCAGAAACAGACCCTCACATCTATGTTCAAGTGATTTTTAACAAGATGTCAAACCTACTCAGCTGACACAGAACAGCCTATTCAACTATTGGTGCTGGGAGAACTAGGTATCCAAAGTCAAAAGAAAGAGGACCACTGTGTTCATCAGCCTAAGGGGTGTGGATGTAGTACCAGAAATCTGTTGGCTTTTATAAAAGGTATTAATTTAGGGTAAAAGCTTACAGTTACAAGGCCCAAAAGCATCCAACTCAAGGTTAATCCCTTACCAAACTCTGTTGCCATATGTTGAAGCAAGATGCTAGGCGATGTTACAAGATTTTAGCCTTCCTCTTCCCTCTTAAAGCTCCATGGGTCCAGCCCCTTCCAATCCCAGCTATAGGCTGGCATGGGACTCTTCTCTCTTCCAGGGGCTCATTTCTCTCCAGATTCAGCTGCTCTGTTCTCTTTACAAGGTCAGCTGTAAACTCTCAAGTGAATGGACCATCTCTCTTCCCGGGGCCTCTGCCATGTCTACAGAGTATCTTCTCTCTGTATTTACTTCTCTGCATCTCCTTGATTGAGCGTTCATTTATATAGGCCATCGAGGGGGTAGAGGCTCAACCCTGCACTCCCTGTGATGTTGTCAAATCAAAGCCCTATTTTTTATTTAATCAAGTAAATGAAAAGCCTTTGAATTTAACACAATCAAAGTGTGTCACACCTAGAGAAAAGGACCAGTTTACAAACATAATATCTCTCTTTGGAATTCATAAATAATATCAAACTGCTACAACCCTTATCTCACATGTTATTAAAAAAATTATACAAAATGGATCAAAGACTTAAGTATAAAATCCAACCATAAAACTCCTAGAAGAAAATGTAGGGAAAAATCTTCAGGGCCTGGTAACAAATTCTTAAACCTTACACTGAAAACATGAACAATGAAAGAAAATATAGATAAATGGGACATCAACAAGCTTAAACACTTTTGTGATTCAAAGGACTTCTCCAAGAAGGTGAAAAGGCAGCCCACTAAATGTGAGAAAATATTTTGAAACCATATATCTGATAAGGGTTTGATTTGCATTCTATATAAAGAGATCAATCAACTCAACAATAAAAGAGCAAGCAATCCAATTAAAAATGGGTAAAATATTTAAATAGATTTTTTTTACAAAGAGGAAAAACACACTTGAAAAATTATTCAATATCAATACCAAAAGGACAAGGAGATATCATCTCACACCACACAGAATGGCCATTATTAAAACAACATAAAATGCATGCTGGAGAGGAGTTGGAGAAATAGGAATATTCCTTCACTGTTGATGGGAATGTAAAATGTTACAACCTCCACATATGACAGTTTGGCAAGTCTTCAGGAGGCTAAATATAGAACTGCCATATCATTCAGCAATTCCTCTACTAGGAATATATCCAGAAGAATTGATCTATTCTTCTGGATATCTCAGAAGATATATCGAACAGACATTTGCACACTGATGTTCATGTTCATAGCAGCATTATTCACAATTGCCAAAAGATGGCAACAACACAAGTGTCCATCAACCAATGAATGAATAGATAAAATGTGGTATATACATACAATGGAATACTATGTTGCTGTGAGAAGAAATGAAATTGGGACACATATGATACTTGAAGAGATTATGTTAAGTGAAATAAGCCAGACACAAAAGGACAAATATTACATGATCTAACTAATATGACCTAAATACAAAGAATAAGTGCATGGAGTTAAAACCTAGAGTATAAGTTAATATGTGATAAGAGGAGAGATGAAAAGGTGTACTGATTTGTAATGAGTGTAGAATGTTTAATTAACTTGACTGTAAAAGTGTGTAAATGGATAGATTTGATGGTAGCACATTAAAGTGAGTAGAACTAATGCAGATGGTTTATAAATGGGATTGTCGATGAACAGGGTAGTCTAGGGATGTAGATGTCAATTGAAAGAAAGCTAGAGAATAATCTAGGGATTGAATAACACAGTGAATCCAGAGTGGATGAGAATTGTGGTTAATATGCATACAAGAATATCTTTCTATGAACTAGAACAAATATACATCACTATTGCAAGTTAATGAGAATGTTGAGAAGCATGGGAAAAATACAATTAATGTAACTTACGAACTATAGTTAACAGTAATACTGTAATATTCTTGCATCAATGCCAAAGATGCATTGTGTTACTAATAGGGGGCAATGGAAAAAAATATAGCAAATGTATGCTATAGACCATAGTTAGTGGTAATAGTCTGATAATTTTCTCATAATCTATGTAGTGCATTGGTGGAGGGGTGTTGTATGGGAATTCCACACATGTGCATGAGTGTTTTATAAGTTCACTACCATATGCTGATGTTGCCCTAGCTATGTATACATTCTATACATTCTACTCACTTGACTGGAAATAACTTTTTCTTAGTGTTTGGCCCATAGCATCTTTCCTTTGCATGTTTTTCTTATCAACATCAATGAACATGAAGACACAGTTATGCTTTGAAGCCAAGGGAGGTCAGGTCATTTTAATATACCTATTTAGAAGCATCCCTGCCATTTGTGACAATCTCAATATTGACACCAAATTGCAAGGTGGCTTTAAAGAAAAAACATATGATAAAAGGTTCATATTTTGTCCAGTACTTTTACCTGAAGTTACATTTCTTTAGTATTTGTTTGGAAGACACAAAGATCAATACAGATGTTAATAGAGTTCTGTTAACGTTCATTCAACAAATATGGATTCAGTGCCTCCTATGTGTTAAGAATAGTGTTCAGCACTAGAACTACATTGCTGATCAAGGCAAACAGGCCCTCATATTGCTTATTATTCCAATGCTGTGAGACAGAATGCTAAAATGGTTTTTAAAAAGGGGGGGAAGCGGAGGATTTCAGTAGAGAGTGTTTGTCCTAAATTGGATGAGGTACAAAGGGAAAGCCTTTAAGGTGATTATAATTAGGCAAAGATTAAAATGTTAAGAAGTCACTCATGTAGAGTTTTGGGAAAAAGCATTCCAGGAAGAGTGAAACTAACTTCCAAACCCCTAATTTGGAATAACTTAAATATTATAATAAGGTGTAATAGTACCCAAACCTCTTATAGGACAAAAAGTATAAATAGCAAAGGATTTATAGAAAACTGGATCTGGGATGAAGTACTAGATTTCATCCATTGCAGTATGATATTGGACAAGTTAAACTCCCTGAGCCTCAGTATATTATTTTGCAACCTATGGATAACTGCCTAGTTTTTTCTGAGGATTACATGAAGTAATATAAAGAGAGAAGTGGGAGTAGCAAAGAATCTTGTTAATAGTAGGCATTCATGGGAAACGGACTTGGCCCAGTGGTTAGGGTGTCTGTTTACCACATGGGAGGTCCGCGGTTCAAACCCCGGGCCTCCTTGACCCGTGTGGAGCTGGCCCATGCGCAGTGCTGATGCGTGCAAGGAGTGCCCTGCCACGCAGGGGTGTCCCCCGCGTAGGGGAGCCCCACGCGCAAGGAGTGCGCCCCATAAGGAGAGCTGCCCAGCATGAAAGAAAGTTCAGCCTGCCCAGGAATGGCGCCGCCCACACTTCCCATGCCGCTGACGACAACAGAAGCGGACAAAGAAACAAGACACAGCAAATAGACACAGAGAACAGACAACCGGGGCGGGGGGCGGGGATTAAATAAATAAATAAATCTTAAAAAAAAAACCTTAAAAAAAAATAGTAGGCATTCATGAACTGTTTAATACTGTTTATCTTTACTTTAGCAGAATTATTTACCCAAATTTTAATATATTCCCCCTTTAATTCATGAGATTTTTGTGGAGCGAGTTACTCCAATGGTGCATCATGGTTTCACAGGTTCAATGCACAACAGAAACCTTTGGTGAGTGATCTCTTTATTATTTGCATAAAATAAAGAGTTCTGAAAGGGGAAATAATCTACTTGTCACTTATACAGCACAAAGAAGAAGTCCCATCACAGCCAGTCTTATATGGTGGCCATAAACTGTAGATGGCAGCTCTACATAATCCATTTCACGTTGGAGAACAGAAACCAATCTATACTGTTTGAGTGTGACTTTAATTGACTTCATGGCAAGGGACTGTGCAACTGAAAATTCCTTTTCTGATAAGCATATGGAGCTGCTTGTTCTCAAATTCTGGGCTTAATATCTGGCAGGGAGCCTTATCATTAGATTTAGCATCTCAGCCAGGTTGTGGAACAGCACACAATAGAAAAGGAAGTGGGAGTAGTGGAAGGGCAGAGGATGGCTGCTTAGTGTGTTTCTGTGACTTCCCAGAGAAGGAGGTGGGATAGGTGAAGTCTGGGTAATGGCCTCTGTTTTCTGGGTTTCTCAAGCAAATACCATGAAATGGGTATTTATTTTCTCACAGTTTTGAGGCTGGGGAAATGTCCAAATCAAGGCATCATCAAGGTGATGCTTTCTCCTAGACAAATGTGGTGCCTCTGGGGTTGGCTGCCAGAGATGCTTGGTTCCTCTATCATGTAGCAAGGCACATGGCGGTCTCCTGGTCTCTTTCTTCTCCTCCTTGTTCTATTTCAGCTTTTTACTTCCTATGGCTTTCTCTTTTCTTTCTGTCTGAATTTCATTCCACTTATGAGGACTTCAGTAATAGGATTAAGACCCTTCCTGACTGAGCTAGGCCACAGTTTAACTGAAATAGCCTCATCAAAATGGCCTACCTACAAGGGGTGCACACCCACAGGAATGCATTTAAATTTAAGAACATGTTTTTCTGCATATATATAGCTTCAGACTGCCACAGCCTTTTAAAAGTTGTCTGTGACTTCCTTAACAATTGTATTCCAAATAACATAGAAGAAATCAGAAAGAAATTTGCTTTCTTATACAAAGGAATTAGACATTTAGTATATTCTAATAAGAGAAATTAAAAATTATATCTTCCAAAAGGAAAACAGCTTGGAGTCTTTCTTATAATTATTTTGATAGCTTGGTAATGAGCACATAAAGAACAGAAATAGTAAAAGAAAATTACATATGAAACTATCTGTTACTAGTACATATGCATGTCTATTTCTTTATACATTAGATAACCTAAGCTCCAATATTTTCTTCAGTCAGATTTTAAGGGCAATTCTTAGAGTCAGAGGAAATAATCGATAATCTAATGAATAAATGAATATTATAAACTAAAGAACCTAAGAATCGTATAGAGAATGAGAAAAGCACAAAAGTTATTAATGGTGGTTTAAAAAAATTCTAGAATGCTAAGGGATGAAAACAGAGAAAAATATTTTATATTTTTTTAATAAAGAAACAGATTTTAAATGAGTTCAGGAAAGTAAAGTGACAATGAAATGCTAATTTGATATAGAATCAAATAGCAGTGATAATAGTGTATGGTGGTGGTTGGTGGGTTGTGGGGAAATTCATGGTAGTGAGTGAGATATAGCCCTCTGAAAATACTCCTGGTTACAACAAGGGGACTTATGAGTAAAATAAATTTTCTAAAAGGGATAAATTACATATGTTACATAAGAGGAATTGCATTTGTTCTTCAAATTTCAAGGAGAAAATTAATTTTAAATATAATATAAAATAATAATTTTGGAGATTCTAATTTCCAAAAGGTTCAACTGACTTTTTGGCTAAGTTTGTTCTACCCAGTTTCCTTCCATGTAAGTTTTTCAGATATGTACTAATACATATACCTGCCAATCATTCATTTTAGCAAATCGACATTCTTCTGTTGTATTTCTATTTCACTTCTTTCTAGATTATTACACTTAATTGGCAAGTAGTATGAGCTGTCATGCAGGAACATTCCTATGCTAATAGGTTGAAGTGATGGGTAGCATACTCACTCACAGAACACTGATTTTTATTTATGCTGTCTTGTTGCAGAGAAAAGGAGAAGCTATAACATATTTTTCAGAAGTATTACAAGCAAAAAGAAAACAAATGAGATATAAATGATGCAATAAGTATATGTGGATAGAAAGGCTGAGAAAGAGGCAATAAGAAACAAATGGAGAAATAAAAGAAAGGGAAGTTTCACATGTGATATACCTGTACTTTATATTTGCTGACTGATTACATGCCAATACAAGAGATGGCCTGAGGTTTCTACTTTCATTTTGCTCAGTCCCATTTGCCCTAGTTCAATTTTCAATTGCCTCGATATTGTGCATTTCACTTCTTTTAACTATAAAGTGAAAAAAAAATTCTTCTCTTTGAAAGAATTTCTTCTTAAAACCATATATTCAGCCCTGGGGCTCTCAATTTATAGAGATTTCTTTCATTTTTTTATCACTAGTACATGATAATTGTAATAAAACTAAGCTGAGTATCTGGTTGCTTATCATACCATTTTTTAATAGTTTTAACAGTAATCTTTAAACTGATAAAGAAGTCATTTAAGTGGAAAATTGTTCCATCATCCATTCCCCACACAAAATGTCATGAAAAATGGAAAAAGAAATCCTCTGCCTATGGCAATATAATGAAAATTAATTGACTTACAGTGTAAGGAATACTTAATCTTTTTTGTTCCACGGACCCCTTTGCAGTCCGGTGAAAACCATGGACCTCTTACTAAGTCCACATTATACTGTGTATCATTTAATAAAAATATCATACCCGCACCAACATGTCCCCACAAGAATAATGTTTTTTTTGAATTTTCAATTCAAGCTCATGGACCCCTGGAACTCAAGGTCCCTGGACCCTTGGTTAAGAACCCTTGGCTACACACACATTCTTTGTGTGCTCTGCTTTCTTACACTCTTGA
This sequence comes from Dasypus novemcinctus, assembly GCF_030445035.2. Taxonomy (NCBI): domain Eukaryota; kingdom Metazoa; phylum Chordata; class Mammalia; order Cingulata; family Dasypodidae; genus Dasypus; species Dasypus novemcinctus. The sequence goes on from NC_080677.1 coordinate 85,047,328, forward strand.
GTCCATTGCATGAGATTTATCAACAAACACAGCCTAATCAACCAGGACACAAAGATTTCTCCACTTAAGATCATTTAAAAAACTTTACTTCATTTTACCAGCGACCATTTTTTATTATAATCTATTATCTAATATATAGATCATAAAAGATGGACTAGGTAAAGCAAATGCATTTAGATAGTATATTAAACTGGAAAAAGGGAACATGGCTGATGGGGTAGACATGTAAAGCTCAGTTCTTACTAAGACAACTGAGAGAGAGTCTAGGACTGTCTTGGTGACCTGCTTAGGGGTACAGCAGACCAGGACACTGCTTCACAACTAACAGGAGAGTTGGGGACACAGAAGAGGAAGCCAGAAAAGCAATCTGTGAGTTACTGATCCTCGCAGCTGCTGGGAAGGGCTCCCCTCCCCCACCCCTGAGATACTGGGTGAGGGTAAAATTCCTGGCAAATAATATCTGACTAAGAGTTGAACAGACTTCTTCCTCACTGCAGCACCTCTAGATATATAAGAACGGCGGGATGCTGTGGGTCATCTAGATGGGTGCTAGAAAGAAAAGGAAGCCAGTGAAAAATCTTGAGTTTCTATCGCCTGTGACTGGAAGTGGCACTTATACCTCATCCTCAGGACAAACAGCCTAAGTGGAGGCGCTGGCTTCTTCCTCCAAAAGGAGTGTGTCAGCAAACTCCCTGGGAGGAGGAGGGGTAGGAGAGGGTGAAGAGTAGTCTCTTTAAGGATAGCCAGCCAAGCCCCCTTGGGTGTCGGAAGGGACCCTGATGTGACAGGGGTAGGGGAGTGGGATTTCCTTAGGCAGGCTGCCATGCTCAGCAGCCTAGGTAAAGAGAGTTTGCATCATAAAGGAGGCAGAGGTAACAGGGAAGGAATAGAGGCTGACAGGTTTTTGAAAAGCACAGCTCACAGAAGAAGGCATATTAGTTCAGTGGAAGAGCCCCTGCCTATTATATATAAGGTCCTTGGTTTGATCCCTGGCTCCTCTCTGAGAAGTGATACAAGGTTGTGAAGCATCCAGTGAAACTTTATGGCAGAGAACATATTGACATCTTCTTTGCATTAGTTTTTATTGCATCTCTTATTTAAAAAAAAAAAAAAAGATTCCTTTTTCACGTTCCTTATTTTACTCACTAAAACCTGGCTTAACCTGCAGAGGACAGGCATTGGGATCATTGATTGTTGGAAAGCAACAGCCTGAGGAGATCACTAGGGGGCCAAGAGAAAAGGCTGTTTTTCTATGTTTAGCTTGGCTTTTTTATCCTTTTCCTGCCTTCTTCCTCTTTTCTTAAAAACAAAACAAAAACAAAACAAAAACAAAATGAGTAGCTTCTCTCTTGATTTCTTGTTGTTGTATTCCCCTTTCCTCTGTTTCTCTGTTAGTCTTTGCTCTCTTTCTTTTGTTTCCCAGTTTTATCTACCTATGCTATATCTTTTCCCTCCTTCATCCTGACATATTCTTTTTTTTTTCTGTTGTTCTTTCATTCCACCTCATTGGGCTTGATCTTTAATTTTTCTTGTACTTATTTATCTCTCTTTCCTACTTTCTCCATGCTTTATTTTCTCTTTTTTAAAAAAAAATTTTTCTTTCCTTTTCTCCCCTAGTTTTTCTTTTCTACTATTTTTTCCATTCTGGACTTTTAATTCATTCTATATTTTTCTCCATTCTGCTTCATGTTTCATTGTTTTTATTCCACTTTTCTAATCTTATTGTTCTGTACTTCTTACTCAGGTTAATTATTCAATTGCCTACATTTTATATGGCCCCTCTCCTACCTTTCACAATTATCAATACTATTACTCATTTTCTCTTCATCTCTCTTCCTATTTCTCTAGTACTAATATTTTTTTCAAGGGAACATAGAAAACATGACCCAGTCCAATGAGCAAACAAAAAACCAAGAGGAGATGCAGAACATGGAACAACTAACCAGAGCTGTCCAAGCAAATATCATGAATCAACTTGAGGTGAAGGAAGAGCTTAAGGATATTAAGAAGATACTGGTAGAACATACTAAAGAAATTGTAAATATACATTAAAAGGTATATGATGGTGATGAATGGCACAATTAATGAAATAAAAAATACAATGAAAGCACTCAACAGCAGATTTAAACAATCAGAAGAAAGAATTAGTGATGTGGAAGACAGTACATCTGAAATCAAACAGATAATAGAATAGATGGATAAAAAGATAGAAAAAATCCAGTAGGGACTCAGGGATTTGAATGACCACCTGAAACACAAACATATATATATATATACAAACATATGTATTATAAGCTTTCCCAAGGGAGAAAATAAGGGAAAGGGGACATCAGGAGTGTTAGAGGAGATAATGACTGAATACTTCCTAACCCTATTGAAAGAGATATATATATATATCAAGAAGCACAATGCACCCCAAACAGTATAAATCCCAACAGGCCCACTCCAAGACATATATTTGTCAAATTGACCAATGCTCAAGGAAAAGAAAATACTGAAAGTAGCAAGAGAAAAGAGAATCATCACATACAAGGGAAGCACAACAAGATTAAGTACTGATTCCTCATCTGAAACAATGGATGCATGAGGTCAGTGGTATGACAAAGTTAAGGTATTAAAAGAAAAAAACCTCCAGGCAAGAACTCTCTAACCAGCAAATCTGGTATACAAAAATGAAGAATTCAAAATATTTACAGACAAACAGAATCTAAGAGAGTATGTCAATAAGAAACATGCACTTCAAGAAATACTAAAGGGAATTTTTCAGGTTGAATGGAAAAAAACAGGAGAGAGTTGGAAGAGCATGTAAGAACAACTAAAAAGACAAAGAGGGTAATATAAACAATATATAGCATATATGAACCCAAAGAAAATATAGCTAATCTAAATATTCCATGACAATAATAACATTGATTGTTAATGAACTAAACTCCCAGTCAAGAGGCACAGGCTGTTAGAATGGGTAAGGAATTATGAATCATCTATATGCTGTCTATAAGAAACTCACCTTAGACCCAGGGATTCAAGGAAGCTGAAAGTAAATGATTAAAAAAACAATTTTACAAGTACAAAGATAACCAAAAAATGTTGGAAGTAGCTATGCTAATATTGGACAAAATAGACTCTAAATGCAAAACTACTTAAGAGACAAAGATGGGCACTATATAGTAATAAAAGGGGTAATCTTTCAAGAAGAAAGAACAATCAAAACATTTATGCACCTAACCAGGGTGCCTCAAAATACTTGAGGCAAACTTTGGAAAAACTAAGTAGAGAAATAAATTCATCTACAATTATAGTGGGGGACTTTAATGCACAATTATCACCATTAGACAAAACATCTTGACAGAGAATCAAAAAAGAAATAAAGACTTTGAATAATACATTAGAGGATATGGACCTAATAGACATGCACAGAACACTACATGCAAATACAGTGGGATATACATTCTCCTAGAGTGCACATGGATCACTCTCCAAGATAGACTACATGCTAAGCCACAAAACAACTCTTAATGAATTCAGAAAGATTGAAATTATATAAAAT